>NW_012104920.1:1692342-1696728 GCF_000951045.1 Mandrillus leucophaeus | reverse complement strand
CCGGGTTCAAGTGATTCTCCTGTCTCAGCCTCCTCACTAGCTGGGACTACAGGCGTGCGCCACCACACCCACTTAATTTTTGTATTTTTAGTAGAGACAGGGTTTCACCATGTTGGTCAGGCTGGTCTCGAACTCCTGACCTCTGGTGATCCACCCATCTCGGACTCCCAAAGTTCTGGGATTACAGGCATGAGCCACCACGCCTTACTACTTATTAAAATTGTAAAACAAAACATAAAAGAGAAAAAAAAGAGGACTGAGGACCTGCAACCTGCTCGGCAACTTACCCAGGCTTGTGCACAATGTCCCTCAGCACCCGCACGGCGTCATCATTGCTCATGTTCTCAAAGTTCATGTCATTCACCTGGAAGCAGAGGAAGTGGGTCAGAGGCATGGTGGGAGAGGCTGAGGGCTCCCGTGCAGGGCAGCTCGGTGGCCGCACCCCAGCACACCTGCAAAAGCATGTCCCCTGGCTCAATGCGCCCGTCGGCCGCCACAGCCCCACCCTTCATGATGGAGCCAATGTAGATGCCTCCGTCTCCCCGCTCATTGCTTTGGCCCACAATGGAGATACCCAGGAAGTTGTACTTCTCTGTGGAGAGAGGCCATGTGAGGAGAGGAGGCCCCCGCGGCAGGACCCCCAGAACCCTAGAGAGAGAGGCCATGTGAGGAGAGGAGCCCCAGCCGCAGGACCCTTGGAACCCTAGAGACCAGGCCCTCCCCACGCCCTAGCCACAGGCTCTCCCCATACCCATGTTTAGCGTGACTGTGATGATATTGAGAGACATGGTGGAATCTGTGACGCTGCTGAAGGACGATGTCTGTGGTGGGAAAAGAAGGAGCTAGAGTGCCCTTCAATAACCCACGGTCAACCCTGGGATGCTGCCAGTGTCCAGGCACCACCCAAACCAAAGCCTATGCCCCACCTTCTCCCAGCACCAGCCTTCCCGTGGGAACCCCTCACCCTCTCCAGGCGGGGTGGCCGCTGCTTCCTCCGCCGTCGGTGGCGCTTAAGGAGGCGGGAGGCACTGCTCTGCTCCGTGGAGCTGCTGAACCTGCCAGGAGGTTGGAAGGAGAGCAAACGTAGGCCAAAGTGGTCATGGGGCCAAGAGAAAGAACCAGAGGATTGACTGGAGGAGAAGAAAGGGGGCTGGGCGCGCTGGGGAGAGCTGTGCGGAGCCACACCTGCTCATGGTGTCCTCCTCGTCGGAGTCCCCCAGGCTGGTACTCTCCAGCTCACTGGTCATGAGGGTAGAGGAGCTCTCATATCCCGCCAGGTGACGCTCCAGCCTTGAGGGGCCACCAGTCCTGTGGCCCCCAGCTGCATATGGACAGGAAGCTCAGGAACCAAACTTCCCCCTGCTCACCCCACCAAGGCTGGGGTCTGGCCCAGCCCTTCCTGGCCCCCAGGCCTGCCCCTCACCGCCATGCTCACTGCTGTCTCTCCTGCGAGGCCGCTCCCGCCTCAGTGACACTACTGACTCGGTTTCTGTCTCAGGCTCCAGATTCTCATGGCTGCTGGACACATTAGGGCTGGACAGGCAGAGATGGTTTCCAATCCACATCAGGAGAACAGGGTTCCGGATCCCAGCCATACCCTACCAAAAGGCCTGGGTTCCCTCCTCACCTCCCTCCCTCGAAGTCAAGAATCAGAAGGACTCACTGAAAGGATGGAGGCCTTGAGTCCCCAATGCCGCTGGTCCTCTCAGGTGGCAAAGGGGGTAAAGGTGGGGCTGGAGGCGCCAGTTCTGCCCGAGGCTCGTGGGCTGGAGGAGCCATCTCGGGTTGGGGATTATCTGAGGACACCAGCTAGAAGGGTGCAAACAATAAACAGTGGCTCACCTGGGAGTCGGGGTGTGACAGGTTGCAGTAAGTGAAAGAACAAGAAAGGGTCTCAAGAGAGCTGGAGAAGAGCAAAATAACCTAGCAAGTATTAGAGACTCCAGAAGGAGAAGGCTGAGGGCCTCTCGCTGGCTCTCCAAACAGATAGGAGGTAAAGAGCCAGGGCTGCTAATACCTGGCCTGGGAGAGGGCTACAGAAACAGACTGAGGCATGCGGAAGCTTGGCAATGCAGAGGGGACCCAGCCCTCGGCGTCTGCACCTCTTACCCAGGATACCACCCTTCCGTTGAAGCAGGGGAGGCAGGCATTGTCATCTGAAATTTCTTCCTTCACCACTCTGCCAAGAGACAAGGTGGAGGTCAATGAGCTGGACCAACCACCCCCACCCCGACCCCCATCAAAGTTCCTCCCAATCTTCACCTGGCTCCAGGATGCTGACTTTCTCCCGCCCTGTTCAGGTCTTCTCTTACATTGAAAGAACTCACTCTGACTCCTAAGAAATCTCCAAACTCAATCCCCTTTCCTTATTTCTCCTCTCCCTGACGCACCCTCAGGGGCGTAGTGCTGCTCCAAAGACTTCATTGAGTCTGATTCAAACCTCTCAGTACAATTTCAAAGGCAATCCCCTATGCTGATGCAGCTGCCTAAGATACCTATCAAATGAGACTGGCTGGTAGCCTCCTCTCAACCCCATCCCTGTTCCTTACAAACCTTCCAAAAAGGCCGGGCACGGTGGCTCATGCCTGTAATGCTAGCACTTTGGGAGGCTGAGGTGGGCGGATCACCTGAGGTCAGGAGTTCAAGACCAGCCTGGCCAACATGGTGAAACCTCGTCTCTACTAAAATACAAAAATTAGCCAGGCATGATGGTGGGTGCCTATAATCCCAGCTACTCAGGAGACTGAGACGGGAGAGTCGCTTGAACCCAGGAGACAGTGGTTGCAGTGAACCAAGACTGTGCCACTGCACTCTAGCCTGGGCAGCTGAGCAAGAATCTGTCTCCAAAAAAAAAAAAAAAACAAAAAAACCTTCCAAAAAAAGGCTTCGGTCCTCAACCAAGTCTCTACTTTTATACTTTCCTTTAGTTTTCACTAATTCATTTCCAGAAGACTGTCCTTTCTTGAGTAAAAACACCCATTAGAGGCCAGGCATAGTGGCTCACACCTGTAATCCCAGCACTTTGAGAGGCCAAAGTGGGTGGACTACCTGAGGCCAGGAGCTGGCCAACATGATGAAACCCTGTCTCTCCTAAAAATACAAAAATTAGCCGGGCACGGTGGTGCACACTATAATCCCAACTACTCCGGAAGCTGAAGTAGGAGAATCGCTTGAATCGAGGAGGCGGAGGTTGCAGTGAGCCGAGATTGCGCCACTGCACTCCAGCCTGGGCGACAGAGTGAGACTCCACCTCAAACAAACAAAAAACAACAAAAAACAAAACCACCCATTAGATCAAACAATGGAAGCTCCTCATTAGACTGAAAGCTCCCAAGGAGAGAGCAAGCTGGCGCTCCCATTCCCCTGTACCTCATCTGGCACAAAATTCAGCACGAAGCAATCTGCTCAGCCTGACAGATCCCAAAGCCCAGCCTTGGGGTCATCTCTCCAATGGGTTCCCTGTGGTGGACTGGACTTGCCCCTTCTTCTTGACCACGACATCAAACCATGAACACTTACTCTGATCAATACCATGTCCTGGCCACACGCCACACACTGACACTTAGGCATTAACAAATACTGTCAACTAAATGAAAAAACGTATAAAGCATCAGACTCTCTGCCCTGGTTGTTTCTCTCTCTCTTTCCACACACACCCTTGCTGCCAAATTAGGACACCTTGTCTAATTAACCTGTTAGCCTAATATGGTCATAAGAGCCAGGATATATATCAACTTAATCCATTTGCTGTCAATGTGACAACACAGCCCAGTCACTACCAATCTGTCTCAGCATCATGTAGGATTCTTCCCAACATAACACAATCTCAGCATAGCTCAGTCCACTCTTAAGACAAATTACTCTGTATCACCATAACCTTTATAGAGTAGTCAGCCTCAATACTAATGACAATTACCATTCACCAAGAATTTACCATGTACCACACACCTGAACTAACCATTTCATTCTGTGATTTTCTCCATGTCACAGACGAGATCAAGACACAAAATTTAAATTAATTGTCCAAGATTGCACTGCTGACAACTAGAAGAACCTTGACTTAAAGCCAAGATAACTCCCAAGATAGTATCACCCTTCCCATGTCAAACAATCTTACTAGCTAGAGTCCAGTTTGTTCAGTTCTTCTAAAACCCATGCTATCTCAACTTAATCCAGCCTGCCTTCAAAAAAAGAGAGGTTGGGCTGGGCGCAGTGGCTCACGCCTGTAATCCCAGCACTTTGGGAGGCCGAGGCGGTCCGATCATGAAGTCAGTAGATCGAGACCATCCTGGCTAACACGGTGAAACTCCGTCTCTACTAAAAAATACAAAAAATTAGCCAGGTGTGGTGGTGGGCGCCTGTAGTCCCAGCTACTGGGGAGGCTGA
>NW_012104920.1:1687061-1691822 GCF_000951045.1 Mandrillus leucophaeus | reverse complement strand
AAAAAAAAAAAAAAAGCAGAGGTTGAGGACCCAGAGAGGGCTCAGCCCCAAAGACCATAAACACAAAAGGGCTTTCTCTGCATTATTTACATGCCAATCTAGTCCAAGATAGCCCTGAATGTCCAAATTACCCTAGGATAGCCCAATCTATTCTAGCACAGCCTACAATGTTCCCACACTCAGCTGTCTGCACCTATATAGACTAGAACACCCGAATACAGCTACCTGTACTAGCATGGGCACCAACAGCCTTGTCTGCCCCCATACTCAGTGCTCCAATAAAACCATGTCTTGCCCCAAGAGAAACCAGGATTAACCAATACAGCCCAGTAGAGTCCATAATGGCCCAAGTTTGTTTTGTTTTGTTTTTTGGTTTTTGTTTTTGGAGACGGAGTCTCGCACTGTCGTCCAGGCTGGAGTGCAGTGGCGCGATCTCGGCTCACTGCCTCCTCCGCCTCCCAGGTTCAAGCGATTCTCCCTGCTTCAGCCTCCCCAGTAGCTGGGACTACAGGCGCCCGCCACCACGCCCGGCTAATTTTTTGTATTTTTAGTTAGTACAGATGGGGTTTCACCGTGTTAGCCAGGATAGTCTCGATCTCCTGACTTCGTGATCCGCCCGCCTCGGCCTCCCAAAGTGCTGAGATTACAGGCGTTACAGGACTCCTGAGAACGTACTAAACGACCAGACGATAGATGAATTTACTCAGTACAGTCTAGAACACTCCAAAATAAACCAGTATGCCCCCACCTATTCCAGTAGAGCCTAATCGTCTCTAATCTGGTTTAGGATATTCTAGTCTGTCCGTGTGCCTCAATCTATCCAAGCATAACCTTGTCCATCCTGGGAGAGTCAACCTACCTCAGCATGGTACAATCTGCTCCACCACAGGCCAGAAAATCCTAGTGTGGCCCGAAATAGATGTGTGCCCCTCCACGTCGCCCAATCCACTCTAGCAAAGCCCCCGTCGGTCCTATCTAGGCCTTGCGCTCACCCGAAATCCTGATCCATAGACTTGAAAAAGTACTTGGCGCCCGCGGGCCGCTGCAGGACGCTCTTGAAATCGCCGAGGGTGATGCGCTCGGCGGGGACAGGGATCTTCACCAAGTATGGAGTCTCTTCCTCATCCAGGTGGTAAATTACCTTCGTCTCCCCAACCCCACCGCCCCCAGCGCTGCTGCCCGCCATGGTCTCGCCCGCGCACTCCCGGGCTCCACCGCCCACCCAAGGGGCTAACGGCCCCTGCCGCGCCTGCGCACACCCGCAAACCGACGCGCGAGCCCGGACAGGACGGACCCAGTACTGGAAAGAAGCAAAGGGAAAAAGCAGGGGTCGGCAAGGGTGGCGGCGGGGGGCGGGCCGCGAGGTGCGACTCAAAGCCGCGGTCTCAGCGGCCGCCGCGCGCCACCGCCACCGACGACGCGAGCGTCCTCCAGGTCCCCGCCCACCTCTCCTCATGTCACGTGACCTAAGCCCGCCCACCCCGCGCTCTTCAGCCGCCCCCGTCACGTGACCCCTCCCAGCCACGTGACCGCGTGACTCCTCCTAGTGCCCCCGCCACGTGATCGCTGCCTTCAGCAACGGTCTCCCAGCCCCCAAAGGTGTACCCCAGCCGAGGTCCTCCGAGCACCCAGGATAAGCTGGCCTGTGCCCTCAGGAAGCGGACAGTCGGCTCCCACCCGGCTTTACCCCACACCGGCGGGAGGGCGAAGCAACTCTGACCCTCAGGAGTGTGCGTGCAGGGAGTGAAGGTGGGGATTGTGGGGGTTCCTAGACTCGAGTGGGGAGGGCCAAATACAATGAAAGCTCTGAGGTGGCTTACTCAAGTATTTTGGGGTGGGAGAGGCCCAGTGCTCTGCCATCTTCAGACTGGACTGTGAGAGGTGGCTTTCAGCACCACGTCCAGCTAGTCTTCAGCCACCAAAGCCTCCCTCCCAAGCAGGACAGTGAGGGCTATAAACACAAAAGAGCCCACTCTGCTTTATTTACAACACGCAGGCTGTCTGTACAAACAGCGGCCAATATTATTAAAAACAAAAGAGGTGAGTGAGAATCGTCACCTTTCTGCTTTCCTTCCTTGCTTGGCCAGGCTCTAGTACTCCACCTTTGAGCTGCCATGCCCAGTAGGGGAAGTCCAAAATTAAAAATACAACCGGTGTAGAAGAAAATAAATGGGGAGTGAAATAGAAGAAAAGATGAGGGAGGGGAGTGCTAATATTTACACTAGAGTTTTATAGACAACTGTCCCATTCCATCCCAATTCCAATCCTGACCCAGAAAGTGATGGTGGCAGGTCCAAGAGACAGAGATTATGTGTCTAGAGACACAGACAGCCTCCCACCCGCAACCGTAATGGGTTCATTTTCAAGTTCAGAGTGGCGAGGACGGATAGGGTAGGAAAGTGAGACACTCATTTTCAAACAAGTCTCCCTTGGGAATTCCTGCCTTGAAGTGCGGACAGTATCCAAGCTCCAGGGGGTAGGCTGAGGACCCTGAGGCTCAGTTCCCAAATCATGTTATCATTTGGAAGTTCCAGGCTAAAGGTGGTGCCGTCAGGGCTCTCCAGATTTGGGAGGCCCCCCTAACCGCCGAGCCTCTGGCCTCAGTTCCTTGCATTTCTGGCAATAAAAGAAGTCAGGGACGTTGGTCTTCTTAATCTTAGCACAGGAGAGGTGGATCCACGTCCCACACAGGCTGCACTCAATCATGGGCCGCCCTGCAAAGGGCTTTCGACAGTAACACGTGATCAGATCCCATGAGTCATCACCTGGGGAAAAAAGGTTGGTTTGGTATTCTGCCTGAGCAGTTGTTGGATCCACAACACCCTCAAACCCCTCGCCCCAGCCCAAACCTCTCACCTGATTCTACCATGATGTCCTCATCCATGACCCGCATCTCGCCTTCACTGGAGCTGGCATCTCCATCTTGACTTGTTTCAGTGCTGCCCACCTCCTTGCTTTCACTGTCAGTAGGAGGGACTCCTTCAGGGTGCACTGTGGCAGGGGGCCTAGGAGCCTCGGGGGGTGTTGGGAGCACAGGGGCTGGGGCTTCACCCCCTACCACTGTTGCCATCTCTTCCTCTTCTTCCTCTTCCTCTTCTTCCTCCTCCTCTTCAGAGTCTGTATCACTGGGGGGTGCCTGGGGAGGCCCAGGAGGTGGGAGTCTATCCCCCCGTTCTGCCTTTTTTAACTTCCGCTTCTTGCTCTTCTTGATTCGAGATCGCTTTTCCCCATCCCCAGGAGTTGGCCGAGGCCTCCGAAGCACCCCAAAGCCAGCCCCAGCTCCTGGCCCCAACTTTCGGTTCTTTCGGTCCTTCTTTCGAGGAGGATGGGAGAGGTCCCCCTGGGAAAGGGGCACGGGGGTAAGAGCAGCAGGAGGCCGGGAGGTATGTGTCAGGGATGTGGGGGACAAAGGAGATGCCACCTTGGGCCCATCGAGATCAAAGAGAGAGTCCTTGAGCTTCATCTTCTCAAGCAAGGTAGCACTGTCGGGGGCCTGCAGACGAGAGAAAGTGGACCTTGGGGGTCCTGGCTGGGTGGGACCTGCTTGGGCTGCCCTTCTCTTGGATGACTTTGCTTTCTTAACAAAAGTCTGGATGGTTCGAAGATCTGAGGGGGCCGAGTCCCAGCCATCACTGTCGGCCGCACTCTCTCCTCGCAATGGAGAGCTGGAGCCAGAGGCAGGCCAGTCACTTTCCTTAAAAGGGGAAAGAGACCAGGGTCAGCAGAACCCCAGTGTCATCTCAGCCCCTCCACAAACCCAGCTTGAAAAGGAGTGACTAAATTTACCCCAAAATGTCCTCTACCTCAACCACTAAATCCCACTGTACTCCCAAAACTTCTCCCCACCCCAATTCCCATCAGCACGTCCTCGTGACCACTCCGTGTTACCTCCACCTTCGAGTCTTGATACCTCACCGCTGCCCCGCCCAGGGCCTGTGGAACATGGTGTCCCCCAGACCAGAGCCGTATGTCCTTAGCTCTTTTCTGTGTAGCCTCATCTGTTACCATTTTCATCTCCCTAAAATTTATCCATAAACACCTTCTATTCACAGCACCTCAAGACTGCCAAAATCTCGACCAGCAACTCCAGATCCCCCTTGCTTTTCACTGCTGTTCAAGCTAGCTAGCCCTGCCATCCACTCCCTGCATACCAGCTTTCCTACCACAGTCCTAAGAATCTCCAGCTTCCCTCTAGTCTCACATATTTCTAGGGGCTTCCTCCTATAAAGCAATACAATTCTATTTGAACAACAGGCACTCTCTAGTCCCATGACACCAGCCTCAAGTCAGTAATTCTCTTGCCCCTACCTCTTTGCTAGGAGGGATGTAACCAGCATATGCCAAAACAAAACTGCAGAATTTGTTGAAATCCTCAATTGTTCTCCGCCGTTTCTCTGGTGGCTGAAAGGAAGGAGACATGGATCACATGGAAAGCCACACAGTTTAAGAAGGGCATTCCCAGAGAGACAGTCCCTAAGTGAGGCGTCTAGAAAAGGGGGGCGGGGGCGTTGTCAGGCAGGGCTACTAGGCTGCAAAGATCAGGGAAATCTCACCTGAGTCTCTGGCTTTAGGGTCGGAGGTGGATCTGGAAAAGCAATAAAAGCTGAGTCAAGACACTACGAAACAGTCTGTGTAAAATTCCTCCTCTAAACCCTGTTGTTCCTAAGTGAACCCCCGGCTCTCCCAGGTCCCTCTGCCAGGCCAGCAGGCCCCCAGCTGTGTTGGATCCGCCCCTGCTCCCCCTTCCGCCCCGCCAGGGGC
>NW_012104920.1:1673699-1682391 GCF_000951045.1 Mandrillus leucophaeus | reverse complement strand
TTCTCCGGCGGCAACTATTCGGAGCTCCCGTACCACCGCCACAAACTACCCCACCTCGGCGAACTACCGGGCCCCTCACTCAGCCTCTTCTACGTTCTCCCTCCTGAGCAACTCCCGGCCACTGGATTTCCCCAACCTTCCAGTTCCAGGGCCCCAATCTGCTGGTGGCCCTTTCGGGCCCTAACCCCCGAGGCTCCGGATTTCAAGCTCCTATCCCCCGCACCCCCACACCGTCTGATCTCCAACTACCCCAGCCCAGTCTCCCACTCCTCTTTCTCCAAGGTCTCTCAACTCGTCGCTCTCCCACCTCCAGGGCCAGCCTCCCGACCCCCTCCCCGAACTCCCCCGCTGGGCTTCGGGGCTCGACCTCCAAGTTTGCCAATTGATTCCTCGTCCGCCCCCCCGCCGGCTCAGCGCTCCGCGCCGGTCGAAAGCTCACCTTCGGGACTGGGTTCCGCCATGGCTTCCAGCATCGCCCCCTCCCCTCCTCCCGGTCCGGCGCCCCCCTCCCCGGAGCCGGGGATCCCGGTGCCGCCTCTAGTGCTCGATGCTCCCGCTGCTTCGCTCCACAGAAGTGTCCGCCTCAGCCCGGTTGAGACTCGAGTCCGCTAGCCGCTGCCGCCACCTCCCTCTACCACTGCCTCCCGCACTCCCGGACCGGGCCCCCTCCCCCCGCGCCGCCGGCCGCCTGCTCCCTCCTCCTCCTCCTCCTCCTCTCTCCTCCCTCCCTCCTCTTCTCTCCCTCCTCCCTCCGCCGGCGCCGAGGCGCAGTGCACCAAGGGTTTTGTAGTCCGTCCGGGGACAGCGGAAAAGGGACCGCATGAGCCTCCGGAACTTTGATTCCCAGAAAGCCACAGGCTGGCGCAGGCGCACTAAGCCGCTCCCCTCCCCCGGGGAGTGGCGGGGAGACCGGGAGCCAGAGGGGAGAGCGGAAGTGCGCGCGCAGGCCCCTGGGAGATGTAGGCTGGGCGGGACCAAGAAAGAAGAGGAAGAAGGGATTAGAACTCTCGGCCACCATACTGCCTCGTTCTGCAGCTTCTTTCTCCCCCGAGGGACCGCCCCACTTCCGGCCTGCCGGAGAAATGATTGCTGGGAGATGAAGTATTCCTGGCGATAATGGCCCCCCCTCCCGGTCTTCTCCCTCCCTGATTCCACTCTGCCGAATCCCACACACCGGCAAAAGTCTAGCCAAGTGACATGCAACTGAGAACAGCCGTTTAACTAGCTTACACACATGAAAATATATTCCTTAATTAGAATGTTCTAGCAAATGTGGATGTTCACCTAAAGCAGGTACTTTGGAACTTTCTCCACAGGAACCCACAGTAAAAAAAAAAACAAAAACGTTTTACCTGAGCATTTTTAACATTCAGTTTCACATACATGTCATAAAACTAAAGTTTCATGAAATGATCCTCAGTATTTCATTCCATCACAAAAAAGCACCCTCTTTGCAGACAGGGAAAAGCCCAACATGGACAGAATAAACCAAAATATACTTCTATTCCTCCAGCTTGTACCCAATACTCCTTTCCCCACCACTGAAACCCACTGACACCTGGGAAAGACTAAAAATCAGCGGGACGAGGGGAGCAACACAAGGCAAAACTCAGTTCAGCTTGGTGGTTTCCTCTTTATTGATGTGCCTCCTACCTTTCCCCCCACAATTTCAGTCCCTTCCAACTACCCCCAAAAAAGAAGGTAGTGAAAGGAAGGGATTGCTGGGGTTCTGAGCCCCTTGGGCAGTCAGAAAGGGAACAGAAACCAAAACAATCACTGGATGTGACAGAGACTGACAATCAAGAAGTCTAAAGCAGGATGGGAAAGGCGGGCAGAGAAAGGGGAAGAAAGGAGAAAGGAGAGGTACAAGATGCCAACTCCACCATTACCCCTCCTAAGAGAGGCTGGAGAAAGAAGTGCCCGTCCTGAATAAGGGAGGTGGTGTTTGAGCTTGAAGGAGGAGGAGGTCAAGAAAAGGGGGCCACCTCTCTCTTTGTAGAATGAGACCCCCCTCCAGCTCAGGGACAGCAGCTTCACAGACCGTAGACACTTTCGTCACTGTAGGCAATGTAGAGAAAGAAGTCTTCTTCATGGTGTTCCTGGGAGGAAGGCAGAAAACTGTTCAGCAACTGGACTCCAGTTACTTAAACCAACCACGACCCAGACGCTTTCTTCTAGAACCAGAAACCAGTGCCCGACTCCTTCACTGACTCCAAGGCCTAGCACACGAGCAATATAATCTCTGCAGTCCTGGGCAAAAAAGGCCTCCAACTGTTTTCTGCTGCTTCGGAATGGGGAGGAAGACTGGGAAGAGCCCCGAACAGTTTCTCTAGTTCACTGTTCTCTTTCCTTCTCTCTACTCCTACTGTTCTGTCCCAACCCCCAAACCACGGCTATTATGAAATGTTAAGGCAAGCGAGGAAGCTAGTCCAAAATACTGATGTAACAACACTTTCTTCCCCTCACGCTCTTCCAAGATTCCTCTCCAAAGCCTCCACCACTTCCTGGTCACCATACCTGGTAGAGCTGACCCATTGTGGCACTGGTGGGTGGAATGACATTGTTGACAAAGAAAAACAAGGCATCCTCAGCTCGGAGATGAATTCGCTTCCGGATCAAGAAGTAGAACTGACCAACTGCAAAAGATACAAGGTGCAAGAAAGTCACAGAGATCAAAAATGCCCTCAAAAGAACAGCTGCTAGGTGGAGCCTTCTCCCGCAGAGACTGCACTCCCACCCACGGGAAGCAAGCCTGAGCCTTGGGTCAGGTTCCCACCTGTGAGATCAGAAGGCACCAGGTATTTCTTTTTGTCCAGGTCTCCTATCCGAGCTTTGGGAGCCTTTTCTACTATCACCTGATAAAGAGACGAAAATTAGCAGACAGAAGGAATGCAGCGCCAAAGCTGCACCTGTCAGGAACTCAAGTAACAATATTCCTAGTACCTAAATCTACCCCAGACTCATCTCTTTGTCTTTGTACACGCGGTGCAGCACTGAGTCCCAGAGATCCTGACCTCACTGACTGGAGCTTATTTAAATATCCAGGATCCATCCACCGAATAGGGCGTCACCATAAACAACTATCTTAATCAGACGGAGATGACTTGTCTGGGTCCACTAGTGATTCCATCTCGCAACCTTAGCTAGTTGGGGGTATGGCCATTTGAGGCTCAGGCTGTCAAACTCTCTAAGGCCTCCACTCACACAAATGCTAAGGTTTCTCTCTCCTGTCCACATCCCTCTCAACCCCACGTCCACCACTACCCCACTCCTTTCATCCTCGGTCCCAAGGACAGCAGTTTCAGGCTCGCTCCCAACCCCAACACAGCCAGCAGCCTGATCCCTGCGCTGCCCGTCCCAGATCCAAGGCCAGGCTGTGGCGTCAGCGTAAGCGTCCCGCGCCCTCGGCCCTGGCTTCTGTCCTCACCGGCACCCGGTCCGGGTATTTCTTTCGGATTTTCTCGCCCTCAGAGCGGCGCTTCTCGAACGGATGCTCTTCTTTGTACACGAACTTCATCCTCCCGGGAACCGGGCTGGACCGGGCTGGGCTGAGGGAACCCGGGGGGGCCGGGACGGGGGGCGGCGGCGACGGCGGCGACGCGCGGGCGGATTCAGCGGAGCGATCCACGAATTTGCGCCACTTCCCTATTCACCAACCCCGCCCCCGACTATCGGGGACGGCCCCCCCACTAAGATACGCCACTACCTCAGCGGTGCTAACGCTGCTAGCGTAGCACCACCCACTGACCGGCCCCCTCACGCCATTAGCGTAATCGCTTTGGAATCAATTTGTGGGCTACGCAGGCGACGTAGCAAAGACGGTTGGCTTTTGGTCATGGAAAATAACTCTAAATCTGTTCCCCAACCTTCCCCTCAACGAAGCTGGGGCTGAAGAGGAGTAAGATATGGTAGTCATCATACATGACTTGCTTCTCCAAGTTCCTTTCGGAAACAACGTAGAGGAACAGCAGAGACAATTACAAGGTTAGCTATTCACGAACCGTATTGCTACGCTGAAGGCGGCCGTTGACACCAAAACAAAGTAGTACCCAAGTGGCGGAGATGATCTCCAGAAGTAAGAGGTCAAAAAGAAAACAGATGTTTGGAGAGATGTACAGAACGCTTAAGTGCCAAGAATGAGTAGACCAATAGGGACTGGAGAGGAGGTTGGAGGGGTAGGGACTACGCCAGCGCGGAGGAACACCGCAGGTTTTGAGTGAAATCATGTGATCTCAAAGAGGGCGGAGCGTCACGTGGCGGGTGCGCGAAGTAGGGCCGGCTTGGGAGGGCGCCGGGGAGGCGGGGCCGGCTGGGCGACGGCTGCGAGTGGGGACCGACGCCTCCCCGGACTGCGGAGGTCGGGGCGCCAGCCGCCTGGGGCCAGCGCCTGCTTAGTCTGTCCACGTCAGTACCCCGGACGAAGCCCGACGTTTCTCCAGCTCTACGCCCTTTGGCCGTCCAGGTTTCTCCTTTCTTGCTTTCTAGCCTGCTGCTCCGAAGGTATCCTTCCACTCCCCACCAGCGCGCACATCCTCGGCCCTTCCCGCCAAAGCATCTGGTGGCCACATTCATTATTGTATCCCCATACTCACCACCGCCTTTCCCCCTGCCCCTTGAGTCCAACAGCAGTCTCTTCCCTCTCTGCTTGGGGCACAGGGTGCATGTAAACAAAGTTCCCTCCCTTCACTTCCCAAAACCCCAGAGAAGGACCTAGGGCCGTTTTGGTTTCAAAGTTATAATGCATGGTTTAAAAGAGAGGAAAGGAAAAAAAGACACAAAGCTGGTTACAGGTCTGAGGGAGTCTAAGGAGAGAAAAATAGAAGGAGAGGAAAGGGGGGACAAATTTAGGGAAAATCCAGTGGCCCAAAATCCCAGTATCCCACCCACAGCCCAGCCCTTGGAGCAGGAGTGAAGAATTAGATCAGTTTTGTACAAGAGTTTTAAAAAAAAATCCAATCACAACAAAGCTGACTTGGCTTCTCTTTGAGCCTCCTGGATCACCGTATGTCTGTCACTCTGGCCAGTCCTGCCTCTTCACACACACTGATTCGGTCTCCTAGGCTTCCGCCTGTATCCCAGTCTGGGGTTTCCAAGGAGTGTGAACACGAAGTTAAGAGTGAGGCTGCTTCAGAGCCCCCGGCCCATGTGTCCATCCAGACTCCAAGTGGAGTGTAGGGCTCCCAGGGCAGAGAGGGGTGGGAGGGGCAGACCCTGCCCAGGCAGTCCTCACATTGGACAGGGCATCAGACGGCATCCCAAGGGCTCGTCCTCCCTTTCCCCCCCACCCCAACTCAGGTGGAGGGGGAGCAGCTGTCACCAGAGCCGATGCTGGTGAAGGTTTCGGCTCAGCACGGAACGAACATCAGCGGTGAACCTGGGGTGACAATAACTTGCATTGGTAGAGTACCTTATAGTTGATACCCTCACAACACTCATGTAAGGCGGCATCACTGGAGATGTGGGACCTAAATTATCACCATATTCATGATTACATAGGTTCAATTTGCCCACAGCCTACTCGCTAAAGTGATGAGCTTTTAAGTAAGAAGACCTGGTTCCAAATGTTAAATTGTTAAGGGAAGAGAGTTAAAACAGGACAAACGTTTTTTATTCCCTCTGAGGATCCCCCACCTCCTCCTTTCTTCAGATATCCAAGTGTCCAGAGCCCACTTCCCTTACCTGAGGGCATCCAGCATCGGGAGCAGGTTGAGAAGGGCTGTGTCGCTGGGGTCACTGAACCACGATTTGATGGGGATGGCATTGTCTAGGGTGGGTGAAAATGCAGATGAGGAGAAACAGAATTCAAGAGACTGGGTGTTTTTATCTTCTTGGAGGGAAGGAGGAATTATTATTAAAAACATATACTTCCCACTACTGGAAGTCAACAACCTAAGTAAAACTTTGCTGATTTATGCTCCAATACTAAGTTTTAATCACCAGGTCTCATACTTATTGATGCTTCTAGTCAAACTAACTGCCATTGTGCCTCACTTGAAACACACTTGGCCAGGCGCAGTGGCTCACAGCTGTTATCCCAACACTTTGAGAGGCCGAGGTGGGAGGATCACTTGAGCTCAGGAGTTTGAGTCCAGCCTGGGCAACACAACGAGATCCCTTCTCTACTAAAAATCAAAAAATTGGCCAGGGGCGGTGGCTTACGCCTGTAATCTCAGCACTTTGGGAGGCCAAGGCGGGCGAATCACAAGGTCAGGAGTTCAAGACCAGCCTGGCCAACATGGTGAAACTCCGTCGCTACTAAAAATACAAAAAATTAGCTGTGCGTGGTGGCAGGTGCCTGTAGTCCCAGCTACGTGGGAGGCCGAGGCAGGAGAATCGCTTGAACCTGGGAGTCGGAGGTTGTAGTAAGCCGAGATCACGCCACTGCATTCCAGCCCAGGCGACAGTGCGAGACTCCATCTCATAAATAAATAAATAAATAAATAAATAAATAAATAAAGCTGGGCATGGTGGTGCACGCCTATAGTTCCAACTACTGTGGAGACTGAGGCAAAAGGATCACTTGAGCCTGGGAGATTGAGACTGCAGTGAGCTATGATCATGACGCTGCACTGCAGCCTGGCCGACAGAGTGAGACCCTATCTCAAAAATAAAAAAATTTATTTTTTAGTTTTCTTTTTGAGATGGAGTCTCGCTCTGTTACCCAGGCTGGAGTGCAATGGTGCGATCTCGGCTCACTGCAACCTCCGCCTCTCGGGTGCAAGCGATTCTCCTGCCTCAGCCTCTCGAGTAGCTGGGATTATAGGCACATGCCACCACGCCTGGCTAGTTTTTTCTATTTTTAGTAGAGATGGGCTTTCACCATGTTTGTCACGCTGGTCTCGAACTTCTGACCTGGTGATCCACCTGCCTTGGCTTCCCAAAGTGCTGGGATTATGGGCATGAGCCACAGTGCCCGGCCAAAAATAAATTTTAAAAAAGAAAAAAATGATATAAGAAATCTGACTTATGAAATGGACATATATGGTATCTCACTTGAAACAGAAAAATAACTTGCATTTGGACTTTTCGCAAACTAGGGATGATCTAGGCAATCCCAGCTCTCAAGGACCAAAGCCCGGGTCTCCTGGAAAAATACCTTCTCAGAACCATGTTCTGGTCCTGCCAGCCTTACCACCTTCCCCCGTACCTGGATGGCTCCTGTAAGCCCCTGGGGAGTTATCCAGGATCACAATGCTGGAGAGGTCACTGTGGACCACAGAGAGGTCCTTGATGTAGCTGCCCAACTCCAAAGTGCAGTGCTGGAAGGCAGGGGATTATGTAGTAGGCCTCTCTCCAGGATTCTTTCCTCAAACCCAGATCCCTCCCTGGTGGCCTCCCTCCCAAGTCACACTCTTAGACTGGGATTCTAGCTTACCTGTCTGTAGTATCTCCTCTTAAGAATGCTTCTGCTGTTGTCCAGTTTATCTGCCACAGCAGAGCCATAGATCTCCATGCTTGCTGTAAACACCACCAGCTCGTACCACTGGCTCACCTGAAACAGATTGGGGGAGAGGGCGATGCCATACAAGGTGATGATTCCTTTAGACATAGTTATCTTTCAGAAGGGCAACAGCATAGTCCTTCAGGCCTTCCATCAACATCAAATGTCTCGGAGGACATGAAATTTTGAACCCCCAGCCCAAACCTCCAAACTCAGTGTTAGGCATCCTACACTCTTAAGATTCAGAAATGCAAGCAAAAGAGAAAGATGCTGGCAGAAAAGAATTACATCAGCACAACAGATGAACCCCAAGTACTGAAAGCCACTTCCCCACCATTCCGCATCCTCGCCTCTCAAAAACTGCTCTTACCCATTTCTCCTCACCCCTTCCTCCAAATCCTCCGAATCCCCAGAGCCCTAAAACCATCCCTTCATTACAGAGCTCCCTTTAGCTCTCCAAAACTCACCACTTCCAGGAAGAAATCCACATGGGGCCTCTTATGTACAAAAAACCGGACAGGATGTTTGTCTATTACCACCTATAGAAGAACAGATGGGCTGGGGGAAAGTCATGACCACCACAACCCAGGCCTAGAAAATGCCCCACCCACCTGCTTCCCTCCTCCAGGCTGACACTGGTGCCAGTGGATGGAGACAGATGCTCCGGGACTGGGAAAGGGAGTCCAGGTCTGGGCAGAGGAACAGATGGAACCATTTCATCACTCCCCACCACCACACACCTTGAGGATGAAGTCAGGAGGCGTACCAGGCCGGACTGTGGGCCTCAGGACCCCATCATGGTGGGAGTGAATAAGTGTCTCATCCAGATCCAGCACCAGGATCTTCCTCTTCACCTGGGCTGAACCACAGTGGGAAGAATAATATTGACCAACCTCTGGCCCAAAGCTGGCCCCTACTTCACCCTAAAGGAGGCTTCCCACCACATACTTACCTAGCCGATTCCGGGACACAGGAGATAAGGGGAGGATATCATATCGAACAGTTTGGTACTGAATTACCTACAAATAGCACAAAAGAGGATTGAAACCCTTTATAAGGAAGTCTTCCCCAGTAACAGTAACAAGGAGCACATACTGAACATTTACCACAGGTACTGTGTATGTAATTTAGGATTATTTCTTTTTTTTTTTTTGAGATGGAGTCTCGCTCTGTTGCCCAGGCTGGAGTGCAGTGGCGCGATCTCGGCTCACTGCAACCTCCGTCACCCGGGTTCAAGCAATTCTCCTGCCT
>NW_012104920.1:1669983-1672889 GCF_000951045.1 Mandrillus leucophaeus | reverse complement strand
TCGCTCTGTTGCCCAGGCTGGAGTGCAGTGGCATGATCTTGGCTCACTGCAACCTCCACCTCCCAGGTTCAAGCAATTCTGCCTCAGCCTCGTAAGCAGCTGGGACTACAGGTGCGTGTACCACACCCGGCTAATTTTTGTATTTTTAGTAGAGACGGGATTTCACCATATTGGCCAGGCTGGTCTCGAACTCCTGACCTCATGATCCACCTGCCTCGGCCTCCCAAAGTGTTGGGATTACAGGCGTGAACCCCCGGCCCGGCCGAACCTGCCCTCTTAACTATGATACTATCCTGCTACACTGAACAAAGAAATGACCCCCACAATGCAACCTTCACCCCAAGAATTATTTGTAGCAACTACCATCATCTCATATTGGGAACTGAGAGCCTCAGATTCGCTAGTGCACAGGGAGTAGGAGTCAGGAGGAGATTCCTGGGTCCTTAATGGGAATATAGAATAAGGGAATCCAGAGGTTGTCAGGTCAGCTAAGTTCCTCTGGCTAGAAGCCACCAGGCCTATTTTAACCAGCCACCTGTCCACTTCTGTCTCTTCTAGCCAAGTCACAAGTTCAGAGAACCTCAGCCCTCTGAACAGTCCCCTTATCCTGGTACCCAGGGTGAGGCAAAGAACACTGGAAAGCCCCTGCCAGGCTGACTGGCAGGGTTTGGAGAAGGCCAGAGTGAAGTCAGGGCCGTAAGTGAGAGGTGAATAAGGGACAAGGACGTCACCACCTCATCCTTCCAGCTCTGCTTCTCCAAGCCTTCTCTAGGGGTTCCTATTTCCTGATACGCACATCTCCCTATGCAAAGCCTGGCAATTCCCTCCTCCACACTTTTCTTCAAAGGCACAAAGCCTCTTCAGTGCATACCTAGGCCCCAAGCCACACCAGAACCAGGCTCTCCCTTATAAACCCAAAGGGCTCTGTCCCCCTAATCAAGATCTGCCCTTCTTTTCTCCCTGGGCCATGATGAGGTCCGAAACAGCTCCGGTGTCCAGCCTTGCTATCTCGGGTTGCATATGCTGGGCATGTAGGGAATGCTCCAAGCATCTGCCAGAAAGGAGGTGGGGAAAGAAACCAGATTGGAAGGGAAGGGAGGACAAAAGACTGTGGGGTCAGTGCTGCCCAAAGGAGAGCAATTTTGGAAGTAACCTGTGGATGAGCTGAAGCACCACTCCCCATACCCAGAAAACTGATGTGTTAGAGCGACAACGTCAGAGAAGATGGCAGTCAACCCATAAAGAAAACCCCAAGAGGCCGGGCGCAGTGGCTCAATCCCAGCACTTTGGGAGGCCAAGGCGGGCAGATCACTTGAGGTCAGGAGTTTGAGACCAGCCTGGCCAACATGGTGAAAACCCATCTCTACTAAAATTACAAGAATTAGCCAGGTGTGGTGGTGGGTGCCTGTAATTCCAGCTATTCAAGAGGCTGAAGCAGGAGAATCGCTTGAACCCAGGAGGTGGAGGTTGCAGTGAGCCAAGATCGCGCCACTGCACTCCAGCCTGGGCGACAGAGCGAGACTGTCTCAGAAAAGAAAAGAAAACCCCAGGAGATAGCCCCACATATATCCCAGCATCTCTGACTCTAAATTTTTCTTGGCTCCTAGCTCTTGTCTCTGGGCTACAACCATCCTGTACTGTTGGCGCCCTAAATCAGGAAGTGGAAGCAGACTGGTAAAGGAGAGAATGAGTCCAAGACCAGACCCATTCTCCCAAATCAGTTAAGTCAACCACCACTACCACTGAGGGCTTTCTGGAAATTCCCTGGACCCCAGGTCACCCCAACCTGGGTTTATTCTTTCAAACTGTATTGAGGTATGCTAAGGGGTACAGACCAGAGTACAGACCCAGAACCTTTGTCTCTGCTTACTAAATTCTCCCCAGACTCCTTCCGAGGATTGTCCCTGGTGGTGGTGAGACCACAAGAGCACATTCATTTAAAAGTGCTGTTAGCTGAAGGAGCTCTGACCTTGGAGAAAAGCTAAGGGGGAGGGGACCCAGAGATGCTTGGGTCCATCCAGACAGTATCCCTCAGAATGCTAGGCTCTCCTGGAGAAGCAAACATGTCCTCAGATTCAAGCCTTACAACTGACCAGCGCTGTCCTCTGACAGGGACACCCAAACTTTAATGGTGGGCACAGCACCCACCTTGAACTTCCTCCCACAATTAAAGAGGCCCATCATAAAAGCATCTGCTTTAGTCCTCTAGAAATCCAGATACCTACACTCACACTATGAAATACATTTTCAATCTTTTTGGAAGAGTTCCCTTAATGGGAACCTCAGGGGTTTCTCCTTCACACCCAGGGCCAAGTTCCAGTCCTTGTTTGTAACAAGCCCTCCCACCCACCTCCACCCTTGACACACAAGTCTGTCTGTCCCTTGTTATGGGACCAAACACCGAGGTTCCAAATAGGGTCTTTCACAAGCCCACATCAACAGATCTGGCTGTCATCAAACAGGTGTTCCCCGCCTCTCGGTTTCTTTAGCAACAACTCCAGCTTTCTTAAAAGAGCGCCCCACCCACCATCTTAGCCCCCAAGTTACCAAATCCTGACCCATCTAGCCCCATCAAAACCCCCAAGGGCCAGGTTCTATTACAAGGGTCTCCGTCCTCCCCAGCCCAAGCCCCGCTTAGGGTGCCCAATTCTCTAGCGAGAAAAGCCCCAGCCAGGACTCCCTTCCTAGGCCCAAACAGAGGCCCGACACTCCGAAAACCCCTGACCACCACGGACAGACGTCCCCAACACCGCCAGCGCCCACCCTGGCTCACCGTGCGGATCTGCCTCCGCAAAAGGTAAATGAAGAAGCTCCAGAGCTTGGCGGCGAAGGCCACGAACGTGCGCAGCCCCAGCAGACACTGCGTCCGCATCATCCCGATGACCCCGGCACCGCCGGCCCCGGGG
>NW_012104920.1:1658963-1669388 GCF_000951045.1 Mandrillus leucophaeus | reverse complement strand
CCTCCCCCTCCCCGAGCTCGGGGGTCCTTTAGCCGCTGGGGAGCGGGGCTGCAGCCTCTGCAGCTGGGTTTCCCACTCTAACAGGCGCCATTTTACCGCCCAAAGGACTCCCTCCTCCTGTCTTTCCCCCTCTCTTCCCCTTTGACACTGCTTCCGGTGGTGACGTGTATTCGCTTCACCGGGACTAAGTTCCCCCTGCGCGGTCTATGGGGGTAGGTATAAGGAAAGTCAGAAGCACTGCGAACGAGGCTGCAGTATTGCGCACGCGCAGAAGGTGGCCGTGGGGCGGGGCCTGAGGCGAAGCAGGCCCCGCCTCAAACTGCGTGGGCGGGGCGGAAGCCGTCACTTGTCCCCGCAGTTAGGGCCCTCGCGGGGGATTTGTGGGTCCTCTTCCCGCTCCCACTGACAACTGCCCCAACTGCTCTTCCCGTCCCGGTCACAGTGAAAATGTAGAAGGGGTCATTGTCCGTACGACTGTGCGCCAGGGCTCGGGGAGGGGCGCCCTCCTCGTGAGCGCCCCCCTGGGAATAGTGAACATAATCACCTCTCATTCCAGACTATGTTAGGTCTTAATGGTAGGAGGACGCTCGAGTGCCCCGCCCGTTTCACCCCGAGGGGGCGGGACAGTGGGTCGTGACGCTATCAGAGGGCGCCAGAGCAGGGACCGGACGCGAGTTGGGGATGTTGGACTCGCTGTTATCCTTGGGCGGCCTGGTGCTGCTTCGGGGTGAGAGCCAGCGGCACAGGGGGGTTCGGGTCTGGCTGAGGGGACGGAAGTGGAGAGGAAGGGCCATGGGTCACAGGCTAGGTGTGGAGATCGCGACGGGTTCGCGAAGGTGGTAATCCTAGCGCCCTCACACTCAATCCGTCCCTCGCTGTGCAGATTCCGTGGAGTGGGAGGGGCGCAGTCTCTTGAAGGCGCTTGTCAAGAAATCTGCACTGTGGTGAGTATCCCACGGTGTCTCCTCAGCCTACCCTGGATAGGGAACCTGTGCCCACTCTTTGACAGTCCCCCCTCATCTCTGCCTTAGTGGGGAGCAAGTGCATATCCTGGGCTGTGAAGTGAGCGAGGAAGAGTTTCGTGAAGGTTTTGACTCTGATATCAACAATCGGTAAGTACCAGTTGGAAAAGATTTGATTAAATTGGAGACGTCTATTGCTAAGGACATTTATTTATAACAAGCGCAGAACCTGGTATATAGTAGCAGTTCCTTAAATATTCATTGAAGAATTGGATATGGGTCTTTCAGGAGGCAAGACTTAGTAAGAGGAGTAATGAGGAGTGATGAGTATTTGGGGAATCCAAAGCAAAGATCATAGAAGTTGAGAGAGAAATAGCCTGGAGATAGGGAGAACATGTGGGAAGGGTATTGCAGTAATCTATTAATCCAGGTTCGCTATTAAGGTGCATATGTACCGAGCACCAACTATAAACCCGGTGCTGTGCAAGATACTGGAGCTGGGAGTGAATGAGACAGACCTGTTCCTGGCCTAATGAATTTTAGGGAATAATGGTAGAAAGTGATAGAGGCCTGGTTTAAGGCAGTGGCAGTAGAGATGGAAAGTTTAGAACACATGTAAAGGACTTTAGTGGGTAGCATTTCCAGGATTTATTGACTAATGTGGGGGAGAAGACAGTATTGAAATAAGGAAGTCCCTAAACCCAGCCACGTGCCTGATCAGGAGACATTAAGAACCATTAGTAGGATGCTTTCTACTTCCTAGTCCGGGCAACTCAGTGGATGGTGATAGTAGTTTACATCTTATCTGTTGAGCCTCTAATTTTACATCAGCCATTGTTATGATAGAGGTGGTGGTGTATGTTAAGATGGCATTCCATGGCCAGGCGTGGTGGTTCACGCCTTTAATCTCAGCACTTTGGGAGGCTGAGGGGGGTGGATCACCTGAGGTCGGGAGTTCGAGACCAGCCTGACCAACGTGGAGAAACCCCATCTCTACTAAAAATACAAAAAATTAGCTGGGCATGGTGGCACATGCCTGTAATTCCAGCTACTGGGGAGGCTGAGGCAGGAGAATCGCTTGAACCCGGGAGGCAGAGGTTGTGGTGAGCAGAGATCGTGCCATTGCATTCCAGCCCAGGCAACAAGAGCAAAACTCTGTCTCAAAAAAAAAAAAAAAGAGGGCATTCCACAAGAGAACCAGAAGATAAAAAAGAGATATCTGGGGAGAAAAAAAAGTTCTGCTACCTTTGCTGGTCTACCTTTCCTGAGCTGTTATTTTTTTCTGTAGTTGGTACTCCATGACTTAATTTTTAACTTTCTTTAAGCTGTTCTACAGGCAGGAACCAAGTCTCATGTCCTCTGCTTTCTCATTTTTTATCCAGAGTGATAAACTTTAGGTGCCACACTCAGGAAATATGTGATAATGGTGATAACTAACATTTATGAGGCATACACTATGTGTCAAGCACTGTGCTGAGTGCTTAGAGGTTGGCATCTCATTTCACCAATGAAGCAACTGAGTCTTAGAGATAATTTATCATTTAGCTGACCTTGGGCAACAAGTCGCAAAGCCAAGCTTGGAGGTCAGGCTGTCAGACACCAAAGTCTGTGCTCTCAATCATTGCTATCTCTCAGTAATATTCTTTCACTAATATTTAGGATATTCACGAAAATTGAGAAAACAGAGCCACAAAGATCAGAGGATGAACTTTGTGATCCTCTGGGGGGAAGGAGCAATATTATATTGTGTCGTGTTTTCCCTTTGCAGGCTGGTTTACCATGACTTCTTCAGAGACCCTCTCAACTGGTCAAAAACTGAGGAGGCCCTTCCTGGGGGGCCGCTGGGAGCCTTGAGAGCCATATGCAAGAGGACAGATCCTGGTCCTGTCACCATTGCTCTCGATTCACTCAGCTGGCTGCTGCTTCACCTTCCCTGCACCACACTCTGCCAGGCCCTGCATGCTGTGAGCCATCAGGACTCCTGTCCTGGTGAGACCCCTCCTTCATTATTTCCCCTCATATATCTCCCTCTGCCTAGGAGTGTGCCCCTTTTCCTTTCTACCCTAGAAGAAACATCTGGGTTCTCCAGTCAGACCTTTTTTCATTTTTTTGAACTTTTTGTCTGGTTTTTTTTTTTTTTTTTTTACTTCCCCTTAATGCCATCTACCATTTGCTTTTTTTCCTCCAAGTTATTTTTTTACTCATTTGTTTCACTCATTCATTTATTTAACAAATCAATAGTAAATACATATAATATGTCAGGTACAATTCTAGATAATGGCAAAATACAGACTGACTGTAGCTGGGTCCTTGCCTTCCAGGAGCTCAAAGTCCCATAAAAGATGGAGATAAGTAAACAGGCAGTTACAAGATGGTCTGATAAAGGCCATGATGATATAGGACATGCACAGGGTACCTTAAAGAAGGGCACTCTCGGCTGGGCGCGGTGGCTCACACCTGTAATCCCAGCACTTTGGGAGGCCGAGGTGGGCAGATCACAAGGTCAGGAGATCGAGACCATCCTGGCTAACACGGTGCAACCCTATCTCTACTAAAAATACAAAAAAAATTAGCTGGGCCTGGTGGCGGGCGACTGTAGTCCCAGCTACTTGGGAGGCTGAGGCAGGAGAATGGCGTGAACCTGGGAGGCAGAACTTTCAGTGAGCCGAGATCGTGCCAGTGCACTCCAGCCTGGGCGACACAGCGAGAGTCCGTGTCAAAAAATAAAGGCACTCTTGAAGAGCAAGCGGTCAGCCAGGCAGATTTGGCCGGGCAGGGGCACTGGGACTAGCCCTGAAGTGCACTGTGGGTATTCGAATGGACTTAGGAGTCAGACGCTCAGCTTTGTATTAAGGTGCTTGACTTTCACTTGCTTCACTTTCCGCTGTATATGGGGGAAGGTACAAGGGAAGTATTAGGATAAACCACTATATTGCCATTTCTTAGATCAAAAATTGTTAAATATTGGCTGGGCACGGTAGCTCACACCTGTAATCCCAGCACTTTGGGAGGCCAAGGTAGGTGGATCAGCTGAATTCAGGAGTTGGAGACCAGCCTGGCCAACATGGTAAAACCCTGTCTCTACTAAAAATACAAAAAATTAGCTGGGTTGGCCGGGCACGGTGGCTCAAGCCTGTAATCCCAGCACTTTGGGAGGCCGAGACGGGTGGATCATGAGGTCAGGAGATCGAGACCATCCTGGCTAACACGGTGAAACCCCGTCTCTACTAAAAAATACAAAAAAAAACTAGCCAGGTGAGGTGGCGGGCGCCTGTAGTCCCAGCTACTCGGGAGGCTGAGGCAGGAGAATGGCGTAAACCCAGGAGGCGGAGCTTGCAGTGAGCTGAGATCTGGGCACTGCACTCCAGCCTGGGAGATAGAGCGAGACTCCGTCTCAAAAAAAAAAAAAAAAAAAAAAAAAATTAGCTGGGTGTGGTGGCACACACTTATAATCCCAGCTACTCGGGAAGCTGAGGCAGGAGAATCACTTGAACCCAGGAGGCAGAGGTTGCAGTGACCTGAGATCACACCACTGTATTTCAGCCTGGGTGACAGAGAAATACTTCATCTCAAAAAATAAAAACTAAAAACAGTCCAGGCATGGTGGCTCACGCCTGTAATCCCAGCACTTTGGGAGGCCAAGACAGGTGGATCATGAGGTCAGGAGTTCAAGACAAGCCTGGCCAAGATGCTGAAACCCCGTCTCTACTAAAAATACAAAAATTCGCCAGGCGTGGTGGCACACACCTGTAGTCCAGCTACTCGGGAGACTGAGGCAGAATTGCTGAACCCAGGTGACAGAGGTTGCAGTGAGCCAAGATTGCGCCACTGCACTCTAGCCTGGGTGACAGCAAGACTCCGTCTCAAAAAAAAAAGAAAAAAATTGTTAAATGTCAGTGATTTCATATGGTTTAACCTAAAAATGCTGACCTTTGTAAGGATTCAAACATTGTGTTAAAGCGTTTAGCATAGTGCCTGACACTCTCTAAAGGCACTGACTGAGATCTTGGGAAGTTCCAGAAACTACAAGTACTTCCGTGTGTAAGAGATGAGGCTAGAAAGTAAGTGGACACCACCTGCTAGAAGTGTTCATTCCATCCTGAAGGCGGAGGAGCTGCTGAAGGATAGAAGTTAGAGCGGTGCCTTGATCAGCTTTACACGGGGATAATAGAGGAGATTAAGGTGTGGGCTGGAGGAGGCTCAGAGCACAGTAGTGAGATTGGCCAAGGGAAGTCAGGATTTTGACAGCACTGTGATGGAATTGTGGGGCTCTCTCCTTTTCTCTTCACTGTTTGCTCCCAGGCCACCAACCTGAATGCTCCCTACTATCCTACATTTCTTGTCCGTCTCTAGGTGACAGCTCCCCGGTGGGGAAAGTGAGTGTGCTGGGCTTGCTACATGAAGAGCTTCACGGACCAGGCCCTGTGGGAGCTCTCAGCAGCCTTGCGCAGACTGAGGTGACCCTGGGCGGTACAAAGGGCCAGGCCTCGGCCCACATCCTGTGTCGGAGGCCCCGACAGCGCCCAACTGACCAGGTCAGAAGAACCAACAGGGAAGGACTGGAAATTGGGGACAGAGAAAGGAGTGGCACGATGAGAAGAACAATGAAAATGCTGATATTTCAAGGAGACTTTAAAAACAAACTTTTTTTAGAGATGGGGTTTCACTGTGTTGGTCAGGGTGTTCTCAAACTCCTGGGCTCAAGTGATCCACCTCAGCCTCCAAAGTGCTAGGATTACAGATGTGAGTGAGTGTGCCCGGCCCTCAGGGAGACCTTTTTTAAAAAAAAACTGATTGGGTATCTCTCTGTGTTTTCCATCACTTACCTCATTTAATCTTCTCAGCTATGGTGTAAGGTAGATTGTTTTATTATCACAGGTTTTCAGGTGGGAAAGCCAGTACAGGGAGAGGTTTTTTTCCCTTGTTTCTTTTCTTTTTTTTTTTTGGACAAGGTCTCACTCTGTGGCCCGGGCTGGTGTGCTGTAGTGCAATCATAGCTCACGGCAGCTTTGACCTCCCATGCTCAAGTGATCCTCCTGCCTCAGCCTCTGGTGTAGCTGGAGCTGGGAACACAGGCACGTAGCACCACAGCCAGCCAGCTTGTTAGTTTTTTATATAGGTGGGATCTCATCCTGTTGCCCAGGCTGGTCTTGAATTACTGGGGTCAAGCCATCCTCTGGCCTTGGTCTCCCAAAGTGCTGGGATTACAGGTGTGAGCCACTGCACGCGGCCCAGGGAGGTTTAAATTTAAGTCACTTACCAAGATTATAAAGTGTAAGTGGGGCCCAGGCAAGGTGGCTCATGCCCGTAATCCCAGCACTTTGGGGGGCCAAAGTAGGCAGATTGCGTGAGGTCAGGAGTTTGAGACCAATCTGGCCAACATGGTGAAATCCCATCTATACTAAAAATACAAAAATTAGCCGGGCATAGTGCACACACCTGTAGTCCCAGCTACTCTGGAGGCTAAGGCAAGAGAATCGCCTGAACCCGGGAGGCAGAGGCTGCAGTGAGCCAAGGTCATGCTGCTGCACTCCAGCCTGGGCAACAGAGTGAGACTCCTCAAAAAAAAAAAAAAAATGTAAGTGGGGCTGGGCAAGGTGGCTCACGCCTGTAATCCCAGCACTTTGGGAAGCAGAGGTGGGCAGATCACCTGAGGTCAGGAGTTCAAGACCAACCTGGCCAACATGATGAAACCCCATCTCTACTAAAAATACAAAAATTAGCTGGGCATACTGGTGGGTGCCTGTAGTCCCAGCTACTCGGGAGGCTGAGGCGGGAGAATCACTTGAACCTGGGAGGCGGAGGTGGAGGTGAGCCAGGAACATGCCACTGCACTCCAGCCTAGGCAACAGAGTGAGACTCTGTCTCAAAAAAAGAGTAAGTGGGGCTGCTCTGCCTAAGGAGTAGCCATCCTTGTATTCCTTTACTTCCTTAATAAACTTGCTTTCACTTTTGAAAATAAAATAGAGGCTGGGCACAGTGGCTTATACCTGTAATCCCCACATTTTGGGAGGCCGAGGTGGGCAGATCACCTGAGATTAGTGGTTCGAGACCAGCCTGGCCAACACAGAGAAACCCCATCTCTACTAAAAATTCAAGTTAGCTGGGCGTGGTAGTACGCGCCTGTAATCCCAGCTACTCGAGAGGCTGAGGCAGGAGAATCACTTGAACCTGGGAGGTGGAGGTTGCAGTGAGCCAAGATCACGCCACTGTACTCCAGCCTGGGCAACAAAGCCAGACCCTGTCTCAAAAAAAAATTAAAAGTTGAGGGCAGGGGCTGAAAGCAGTGAAATAGGTGATTGGGGGCTGAGGATGTGAGGTCCTAGAGTCTCTCTAGTTTCTTCAGTAAGATGAAAAAACCTCTTTTCTTTTTTCTCTCCAGACTCAGTGGTTCTCCATACTTCCAGACTTCAGCCTGGATCTCCAAGAGGGACCCTCTGTAGAGTCCCAGCCCTGCTCTGATCCTCATATACCCCCGGTATCTAAGAATGCCAGGGCCAGAACAAGGAAATGTAGTTTAGGGTCTGGTCAAAGGGGAGAGAGTAAAAGCTGCAGAGGTTGGGGGTGGGGTCAGGGATTCTAGGGATGGGGCAGAGTGGCAGCATCCTTTGTACCTACAGGTGGATCCCACAACTCATTTGACCTTTAACCTTCACCTGTCCAAGAAAGAGAGAGAAGCCAGAGATAGCCTGATCCTGCCCTTCCAGTTCAGCTCTGAAAAGTAAGGTCGGGACCTGGGTATGTGGATCCCTGAGTAGAGCCCAGGATCTGGGCCACGGAGAGGTGGGGCAACAGCAGGTTATTGATTAACCTGACTTTATAGGGGCTGAAGTCCACCTCCAGAGACAAGTCCAAGTTCTTGATCCACTCATTCCCCCTACAATGGCCGAGGGCCTTTATGTCTCTTTTCTCTCCCTTAGACCCTTGGGTCACAGCTCCAGTTGTCCCCAGAGCACCCTGGGCCTGGGCTGAGCCAGACCAGACCCTTGGGAGGTGGCCCTATCCCTAGGCAGTGGTGCTAGGAGGACAGAAGGCTATATGGGCGTGGCAAAGGCTGGTTAACAAGGGCTTAGTGCATGCCTGCTGTTCTGTGCCCAGTGTGTGGGTGGATGAAGCAAGACTACAAGATCCTTGCCCCCAAGCTGCTAGGAACTTACGGTTTTATTAGGAGAGCTGTACAAGGGTATCTATTCCAGTACCAAATGGTGCTTCAGCTCTAACATGGAGGGAGAGAAAGGGACTTGGACCAAGAAAATGACATGGAGGCCTAACAGGTTGCCTGAATGAGAGTCACAGTCACCTGGAAGAAAGTATCCAGACCCAACCTGTCAGCTACCCTCACCAGCACCAAATCTTCCCTTCTCAGACAGCAGGCTCTCCTGCGGCCTAGGCCAGGCCAGGCTACCAGCCACATCTTCTATGAGCCAGATGCTTATGATGACCTGGACCAAGAAGACCCAGATGACGACCTAGATATTTGACTGGTCAGATTTGATTAGATTGTAATTGGAGGGGGCGCAGGAAGACTTTGGGCCCAGAACCATCTTTCTCTTGTTTGTGTTAGCCTTACCCTGTCCCTACCCCACCTTGGTTCCCCTTGTCTATGGATCCCTGCTCTATGAGCCAGGAAGCAGTGTCTCATCAGGACAGAAGGTAGGATGAAGACATGGGATAATGTGAGAGTAGAACATCCCCGTACCTAATAAAATCTTTATTTTTTTATTAAAAAAATACTTTGGTAGCTATTTAAATAAGGGGGGTGGGAATGGATGTCAAGATACAAGCACCTGCATCTTTTAGTCTATTGTCAATGGAGTCTGGGGGCCAGGAATGGTGTGCAGGCCACTGGGGCGCTAAGTGTTCTGAACTGAAGTAGGTGCAGTAAGGTTCCAAGCTCCCTGCGAGGATCCAGACGGGAGGAAAGCAGAGGCCCCGAAGGGAAAAAGCCTGCTTCCCAAAACTTACTTTTTATTACTGTACAAAAAGCACACACTCCCTCTTTTTGTCTCTCCCACCAACACCCCCCACCCCCCACCCAAGAGGACTATACATGGAGTGCAGGGACAGGGTGACCAGGAGGCCTTTATCCGGCACCCTGCCCACAGGCTGAGCTCAGCCCCAGGCCCTTTCAGGCATCTAGACACGCCCACAGCCTGTCAGGCTGGGGCCAGGAGATTCCAGGTCACACATACTCCTTGGAAGAGTTGGACTTAGGGTAAGAGCGGGGTGCATGGTACCCAGCCTTGCTCTCATTCCTAGGACAGGAACAGGAGAGCAGTGCACCTCCCAGGATGACTAGGGCAGACCCTGCCCAGCCAATAAAGATGGCAGGACCAAACTCATACCTGTGAAGAGAAAGGGGTGGTTAGAAACCCTGACCTGCCTCTGCCCTCCTCCCTATCCCAGGACCCCAGACCTGTCCCCTTAGGAGGCAGGGTTCCCAGACTTACTTCATGTTGGTAGGGATCAAGGGGTTATAAAAGTCTGTGACAATCTGATGGCCATACCAGGAGCAAGCTATTAAGGCGGCAAGACCTGGAGAGAGAATGAGGGTTTCGGTATAGTGGGACCCCAAACGGGCACCTTGCCCAGCCTCGCTCCTCCCAGATGGGAGAACCCTGGGGCTCACCTGCCACGATGAAAATTATGCCTCCACCCATGGCTATACGGGCCTTCTTCACTTTGTCGTCTCCCCCACAACGTGTGCACTTCATGCCCATCGTGGCCACAAACATGGCCAGGAAGCCCAGCACCAGGGAGACCACCATTAGGGCTCGAGTGGCCTGCAGAGCCGCTGCGGGCGAGGGGAAAGGGCGCCGTCATTGCTGGAAATGCAGGTGGCTCCAGCCTTCGTGCAGCCGGCCGCGCCCACTAACCCCTGGACCCCGTCTGTCCGGCGCCGTGTTCTGCCGCGGGCCAGGGGCGCCCAGGTGTCCGAGGCCTGGGCCAAACGGGCCGGTCCCCGCCCCTCCCAACAGCGCGGCCTTCCTGCTCCCGCCCCGCCCTCTCCGCTCAAGGATCCGCCCGGGGCGCCGGGGTTTCGGTGAAACTGCCCCGTATAAGGGGAAGGGTGGAAGGGGCAACGAAACGAACCCCAGACGGTGGCCCGAGCCCCGCGCGGCGCACATGCCAGCCGGCGGCCCTGCTCTGAGCCGCTATCGAGGCCACCGGGTTTGTGGCTTCGGCTAATCGGCCGATAAGATTAGAGGCCGCAGGCGGCGGCCCACTGTGACCAGCCGCACCGCCCTTCGGCCCTCGGCGCGCCCGGTGCCCCGCGCCCCGGGGTCGTTTCTGTCTGAGAAAAGGGCGGGAGATGACGGAGGCCGTGGCCTGCCCAGGGATTGGGGAGGGGACGGCTCCGGCCTAAGAACCGCTGCTCGGAGCCAGGGACTAGGCTGGGTTGGGGGGCGGAAGAGGACCGTGGGCGACCGAGGTGCGTGCCCACGTGCAGCCGCCAGAACCC
>NW_012104920.1:1656364-1658818 GCF_000951045.1 Mandrillus leucophaeus | reverse complement strand
CCACCTCGGTCCGGGGCGCGTCCGCCCCGTCGGTCCCGCGGCCTTACCGGGCAGGGCGAGCACCGAGTCGTACATTTTGCAGCTCATCATCCCCGTGCTCTGCGTGACGCAGTCCATCCACAGCCCCTTGTACATGGCCTGGGCCGTGATGATGTTGTCGCCCGCATAGGAGCTCATCTGCCACTGCGGGATGGCGGTGCAGGCCACCAGACCCACCCAGCCCAGCAGGGCCATGGAGAAGCCCAGCAACTGCAGGCCCGAGTTGGCCATTTCCGCCCTCAGAAAACACTGGGGGCGCCGGGCGGGAGACCCTACAGTAAAACAAACGACACTTGGGGGGCAGCCCCACGAAAGAAAACTTGAGGTAGAGTTTTCCGGTCACCCAAAGAGACAAAAAGAGTTTGGGTCAGGTGAATGCAAATCTTGTCACCGAAGTACACACAAATCGACCCCTCCAGTGAAGCGAAGGCCTCGCAGCAGAGGGAATAGGATCCGCCGGGAGGGTGGTTCCAGACAAAAGCGGTCCCCGAAGGCCAGGCGGTTCCCTCCGGCGCTCTCGGCGACCCTAGCCAAACAAAAGGTGGAGGGGCCGTCTGGGCGCGGTTCTGGGCGCCGGCAAGTCCCAAAGTATCCTGGGCTGTTAGTCCGAGGCTGCGGTGCGCAGCAGAGGTGGCTCGGAGGTGAGCCAGCAGGTGCGGGCGGACAGGTGGGGCGCACCTGAGTATATATAGGGCGTCGGGGGCGCGGCCCGCGGGCCCCGGGAGCGCGGGAGGGGAAGGCGGGACCGGAGGGGCGGCCGAGGGTGACCTGACGTCACCGAAGGGACACTCACCTGAACCGGAAGTCGTGGCCCCCACCCCTCCTTGCCCAGGTGAGGAGGAAGAAACCTGAGCACCAGGGTCACGCCCCTTCGCTTGCCCGGTTTTGACCGCCGCTGGGGAGGAGGCGGTGGCTCCCCGGGAGTCCCAAGCTCCGAATCAGCCCCTCCGGACTGGATTTCCCTCGAACACCGGGATGCCCCTTCCCTTCTTCCCAACAGGTGCGCCTGGGACGCTGCGGGGCGCCCCTGACCAGCCTCGGCGCCGCCCTTTCCCGGCCGGGTTCTGTCCAAAGTGCTCTCTCCCCGGCCCTGCTTTCGCCCTCACCCGCTGCTCTCCTTTTTTTTCTGTCTCCTACCCTAGTCGATCCCACCTTCGGGGACCCCGGCCCGATCCCTGAGAGTCGCCCCCTTCAGCACCCGCTTCACGGTCCCGGTTCTCTGGCTCTGCTACAGACACCCGGCTTCTGAGCGTGGCTCCCCAACAGCCCCACCTGCCTGTGCCCCCATTCCAACCCGACATGACTTACAGCCTGAACCCTTTGCACTCAACCTCCCCACCTACCACTAGCCCCTCCGGCATCAAGGATCCTAACTGGAGGAAGAAACCACTGGGACCGAAAGCCGGCCGAGGGTGGGGAGCGGGGTGAGGGCTAGGTCAGAGTCTTGGCCACACCCATCGTTCCCCTCCCTTAAAGTCTTTTCAGACCTATCCTCCACCTTTCCCATCCCTCCCCCACACTCGCCCGTTTCTCTTTCCCTCCCGAGCACTGCCTATTGCTGTGCACACCCTCACGCCCTCACTGTTCCGTCCTCCCTATAATCTGGCTCTCTAAGGTGGTCGTCCATGGTCCCTCACCCTGCAGTTTTGCTCTGTCTCCCCAAAGCGTTGCTCCCTCCTTCCTCCTGGCACCCCTTCCAGCCTTTTGTTCCTTCCTCCTTCATCTTTGGTCATCTCCCCTTCCTGCCTTTCCTGCTTTGGAGCTCCCTATTTTACTCCTTGTCTTGTTTGTTTGTTTGTTTGTTTGTTTGTTTGTTTGAGAGGGGAGAGGTCTGTGTTACCCAGGCTGGAGTGCAGAGGTGCAAATCTCAGCTCACTGCAGCCTCGCCTCCCGGGCTCAAGCGATCACCTCGCCTCAGCGTCCCCAGTAGCTGGGACCGCAGGTGCACACCACCACGCCCAGCTAAAGTTTTTGTATTTTTGGTGGAGAAGGGGTTTCACCGTGTTGCTCAGGCTGCTCTCGAACACCTGAACTCAAGCAATCCCCCCACCCCCGCCTCCTAAAGTGCAGGATTACAGGCGTGAACCACCACACCCAGCCCACTCCTTGTCTTTTCGTTTACCTTTGTGCCTTGTCTCCAGTCTCCTTGGAACCCAGCATCAGCAATTACTCTTTCTTTCCCCTTCTTAGGTGCACACTGCACTTTCCCCACCCACCCTGCCCAGTTTCCTCCCAATCTTCCTACTACCCTCCAACCTCCTCATACTTCTCAGATTCTCACATACCCTGTTTATTCTGGCTCTGTCTCATTTCATTTTCCTCTCTCCGTTTTTTTACCTCAACTCTCTCACGTTTTTTAATCTTTTTTTGCCCTCTCAAACATTTCTCTCCTTCCTTCATTTATTCGCTAAACAT
>NW_012104920.1:1654634-1654994 GCF_000951045.1 Mandrillus leucophaeus | reverse complement strand
GACGGGGTTTCACCATGTTGGCCAGGCCAATCTCGAATTCCTGACATCAGGTGATCCCAACCCACCTCGACCTCCCAAAGTGCTGGAATTACAGGCGTGAGCCACCACTCCCAGCCATGAACTCTTTGTTATTCATTTTTATTGTTGTATTTTTGGATTAATGGACTTTTCTGGATTAATGTTCCCTTAGAGACAGGGTCTCACTCAGTCGCCCAGGCTAGAGTGCAGTGGTGCAATTACAGCTCACTGCAGCCTTGAACTCCTGGGCTCAAAGAATGTTCCCCCCGACCCCCGCCAACAAATAGCTGCAGTTACAGCCGTGTGTCATCATTGTTCTGGCATTGTTTGTTTTTTGAAACA
>NW_012104920.1:1648427-1649024 GCF_000951045.1 Mandrillus leucophaeus | reverse complement strand
TTCTCTCCAAACTCACTGCCGCCACCCTACACCAGCCCAAGGCTGGACACGGCAACTGCCTCCAAACTAATCTCCCTGCTTCCACACGGATCCTTTTAAACTCTATTCTCTGGAGTGACCGCTTCTTACCCACTCAGAGCTTTGTCATTTCCTGTTTAAAATCTTTCACTGACACTCGTATTCTCGCCAGTAAGTGCCACACCATGGCTGACCTGACGGCCTCAACCACACTTCTCTGTGTTCCTGCCAACTGAATTGCCTTTGTACAGTCTGGTCTCTGGGTCTGGAAGCTCTTCTCCATCCACTCCCACCCACCTTCCTCTATCCAGCTAACCAACTCATCCTTCAACTATCCCTCAAATATCACTTCTTTTAGAAAGCCTGGCCTGACCACCCCACCCCAAACTGAGTCAGATCATCTGCATAGTACTCTCACGGCTACCAGTACTTTGCTTTCAAAGCTCTTTTCACAGTTGGAAAATACTATATTTACTTTATGTGCTTATTTATTCAGTATCAATATCCCCACTGTACTGTATGGTCCAAGAGGGTAGAGATTTGTCTGGGTTTTATCACCAATAAATATTTGATGAATGA
>NW_012104920.1:1645714-1646877 GCF_000951045.1 Mandrillus leucophaeus | reverse complement strand
AAAAAAAAAAAAGGATTAGTCACTATAGTTGACCCTGGCAATACAGCAGGAAACAAAACAGATAAGGATACTGAACTCATGCAACTTATTTTCTAGAAGGAAGAAGCAGACAATAAAGACATAAACAAAACAGTGCATGTTTTGAAGGCAATAAAGCAGTGTAATGTGATGAGGTTCAATCTACTCTAGGATGAGGTCAGGGAGAACTTTTTGAGGAAATGACTGTTAAATAATAAGCCAGCGGCTGGGCGCAATGGCTCATGCCTGTAATCCCGGCACTTTGGGAGGCTGAGGCAGGTGGTTCACCTGAGGTCAGGAGTTCAAGACCAGCCTGGCCAACATGGTGAAAACCCATCTCTACTAAAAATATTTTTAAAAATTAGCCAGGCATGATGGTGTGTGCCTGTAATCCCAGCTACTCAGGAGGCTGAGGCAGGAGAATCGCTTGAACCTGGGAGGCAGAGGTTGCAGTGAGCCGAGATCGTGCCATTGCACTCCAACCTGGGTGACAAGAGCAAAACTCCATCTCAAAAAAACAAAAAATAATAATAGTAAGCCACGAGGGAACCATATTATAGGCAGAAGGAACAGCAAGTGCAAAGGCCTTGTATGGATTGCCCCTTTGAGACTCATACTAATTAATTTAAAGCAGAATTTCTCAACTTTGACACTGTCAACATTTTTTCTCCCTGCTATCTCTATTGCCATTTTGGGCTAATTTTTTGTTGTCCTGCATATTATAGGATATTTAGGAGCATCTCTGACTTCTATCAATTAGATACACCCTCCCCTGCACCTAAATGTGACAAAAATGTCTCCAGATATTGCCAAATGTCCCAGGGAGGAGAGGAGCAAAATGGATCCCAGTAAAGTGTGACTGGTGAGCATCATTGTGGATTTTTTTCCTCTAATGGCCTTGAAGTAAGTAGTTGGATAACAGGATCCAAGTAGGGACCAGACACGATGGTTCACGCCTGTAATCCCAGCACTTTGGGAGGCTGAGGCGGGCGGATCACCTGAGGTCAGGAATTTGAGACCAGCCTGACCAACATGGAGAAACCCTGTCTCTACTAGGAATACAAAATTAACCGGGCGTGTTGACGCATTCCTGCAATCCCAGCTACTTGGGAGGCTGAAGCAGGAGAATCGCTTGAACCTGGGAG
>NW_012104920.1:1642047-1644775 GCF_000951045.1 Mandrillus leucophaeus | reverse complement strand
AAAAAAAAAAAAAAGAAGTGAGAATATGTGAGTAAATGAACTAGAAGGCCAGAAATGATTATGAAACATTCCTGGCTTGAATCTAAAAAATTGGAAGAAGGCCAGACACAGTGGCTCATGCCTATAATCTTAGCACTTTGGGAGGCCGAAGCAAGCAGATCACTTGAGGCCAAGCAGATTGCTTGAGGCTTGAGACCAGCCTGACTTGTTAACATGGCAAAACCCCATCTCTACTAAAAATACAAAAATTGGCCAGGTGTCGGAGGCCTGCAGAGAGCCGAGATCACGCTACTGCACTCCAGCTTGGGTGACAGAGCAAGACTCAGTCTCAAAAAAAAAGCCAGGCGTAATCCCAGCTTCTTGGGAGGTTGAGCCATGAGAACTGCTTGAATCCAGGAAGCAGAAATTGCAGTGAACTGAGATCACACCACTGCACTCCTGCCTGGGCAACACAGCAAGACTCTGTCTCAAAACAAAAGAAAAAAATTGTTGCTAGGCATGGCAGCTCATGCCCGTAATCCCAGCATTTTGGGAGGCCAAGGCCGACAAATAGCTTGAGGTCAGGAATTCGAGACCAGCCTGGGCAACATGGTGAAACCTATCTCTGCTAAAAATAAAAAAATTAGCCAGGCATGGCGGTGGGTGCCTATAATCTCCGCTACTCGGGCGACTGAGAATCGCTTGAACCCCAGAGGCAGAGGTTGCAGTGAGCCGAGATCATGCCACCGCACTCTAGCCTGAGCAACAAGAGAGAAATTCCCAACACTTTAGAAGGCCGAGGTTGGCGGATCACTTGAGTTCCGGGGTTCGTGACCAAACTGGCCAACATGGTGAAACCCTGTCTCTACTAAAAACACAAAAATTAGCCGGGCATGGTGGTGCACACCTGTAATCCCAGCTACTCAGGAGGTTGAGGCAGGAGATTCGCTTGAACCCAGGAGGCAGAGGTTGCAGTAAGCCGAGATGGTGCCATTGCACTCCAGCCTGGGCAACAGAGTGAGACTCCATCTCAAAAAAAAAAAAAAAAATTGGGAGAGTTTGTTTTTAGAGATAACAAAGCCTAGGGTAGAGGTCTGAGGATGGGCTGAAGAGGAAGATCACTGGAGAAGAGACTGAGGAGCGGAGAGGCCACGATGGATTGCCCTGATGGATTCTGAAGTTATCAACGATGATGTGAGGAAAATAGGTGAAAAGAGGAAGAGGATGAGCCAGGTGCTAACATTATCAGTGAACGTGGCTGAACAACCAGGTTTGAAGACCCTCGCAACAAGTAGAGGCAGCAGATGATATAGTTTGAGACATTAATTTCAAAGAGCAGAGGATTTTGAAAGATGAAGAAAGAATAAGGGTCTAAGGCCAGGCGCGGTGGCTCACGCCTATAATCCCAGCACTTTGGGAGGCTGAGGCGGGCAGATCACAAGGTCAGGAGTTCGAGACCAGCCTGATCAACATGGTGAAACCCCGTCTCTACTAAAAATACAAAAATTAGCTGGGCGTGGTCGTGCACGTTTGTAATCCCAGCTACTCAGGAGGCTGAGGCAGGAGAATCATTTGAACCCGGGAGGCGGAGGTTGCAGTGAGCCAAGATTGCACTACTGTACTCCAGCCGGGGTGACAGAGCGAGACTCCATCTCAAAAATCAAACAAAAAAAAAGGGTCTAGACGCAGCACTAGGGAGCAATACTCATACTTGACTCTGCAGTATGCAAAGACAGATGAACAAGTCTCTGTAAAGAGGGTTGCCAGGGAAGTGTGCCCTCCAGACGCCAGGTTCCAGTAAGGTCTAGGAAAGGGAGGTTCAGAGAAGAGGATGGACTTACAAGGATGATGACAGACATTGGGTCCAGAGGTAACAATGGAAAAGTTTGAAAAGTCAAGTCTGGTTGGAAGATTGGGTGATATTAGGGGATATACACTATAGTATGGGATGGTAGATGATGACATTATGAGTTAAACAACCTCGTATGGAAACCCAACCAACTTGTTTGTTTCTACAGGAAAATGTTCTGAGTTCTGAAAACTGATACATAAATTAACTTTGGAAACTTGCAGCATTATTTATAAAGTAATTGGTCACTGATTAGATTTAAGGCAGATGGAATATTCCAGGTTCTAATGCTGCTTCCTTCAGGACTTCATCCTTGGGCTTTGACCATCTCATCTATCGAATAGGAGTGATAATGTTTTTGCCTACTTGGGAAACAAGAGGCTGGGCTAAGTGTTCCACTACGGTTCATTCTGGAGTAAATATTTGAGATACAGATTTGGAAAAGAAGTGAAAAAGTGACCAACTCATTTATGAGGCTAGGGTAATCTTGCCCCTGAAATCAGTTAGGAATAATATAAAAAATGAATTTTAGGCCAATTTAATCTATGAATATAGACCCAAAAGTCTTTAATAAAATATTACTTAACTAGGCTGGGAGCAGTGGCTCACACCTGCAATCCCAGCACTTTGGGAGGCTGAGATGGGCAGAACACATGAGGCCAGGAGTTCAAAACCAGCCTGACCAACTTGGTGAAACCCCGCCTCTACTAAAAATACCAAAAAATTCAGCCGGGCACGGTGGCTCACGCCTGTAATCCCAGCACTTTGGGAGGCCAAGGCAGGTGGATCACGAGGTCAGGAGATTGAGACCATCCTGGCTAACACGATGAAACCCTGTCTCTACTAAAAATACAAAAAATTAGCTAGGTGTGGTGGCGGGCGCCTGTAGTCCCAGCTACT
>NW_012104920.1:1641422-1641881 GCF_000951045.1 Mandrillus leucophaeus | reverse complement strand
TTGCAGTGAGCCGAGATAGCACCACTGCACTCCAGCCTGGGCGAAAGAGCGAGACTCTGTCTCACAAAAAAAAAAAATTAGCCAGGTGTGGTGACGCACGCCTGTAGTCCCAGCTATTCAGGAAGCTGAGACGGGAGAATCGCTTGAACCTGAGAGGCAGAGGTTGCAGTGAGGTGAGATGGTGCCACTGCACCCCAGCCTGGGTGACACAGCAAGATTCTGTCTAAAAAAAACAAAACAAAAAAATTACAAAATCCATCAATGTAGTTTATCAAATAATAGACTAAAGGAAAAAAAATCAGCAGGACACAGTGGCTCTTGCCTGTAATCCCAGCACTTTGGGAGGCCAAGGTGGGTGAATCACGAGGTCAGGAGATTGAGACCATCCTGGCTAACATGGCGAAACCCCATCTCTACTAAAAATACAAAAAATTTGGCCGGGCGCGGTGGCTCAAGCCT
>NW_012104920.1:1640923-1641372 GCF_000951045.1 Mandrillus leucophaeus | reverse complement strand
GGGCGGAGCTTGCAGTGAGCCGAGATCGCGCCACTGCACTCCAGCCTGGGGCACAGAGCAAGACTCCGTCTCAAAAAAAAAAAAAAAAATTAGCCAGGGGTGGTGGCACACACCTGTAGTCCCAGCTACTTGGGAGGCTCAGGCAGAAGAAACACTTGAACCCAGGAGACGGAGCTTGCAGTGAGCCGAGATCACGCCACTGCACTCCAGCCTGGGTGACAGAGTGAGACTTCATCTAAAAAAAAAAACCAAAAAAGCAGAAAAAAGAAAAAAAGAAAAAAAATCATATGGCTATTTCAAATGAGAATTTTAAAGGGGATTTGATGAGGTTCAATATCTGCTTATCATAAAAATCCTTAGCACACAAAGTTTAGGTAGGAAATTCTTATACTTAAGGAATAATATTAGACTGATCTCTTTTATTATTGAGGAAAAAAACAAAGATGTCC
>NW_012104920.1:1639223-1640324 GCF_000951045.1 Mandrillus leucophaeus | reverse complement strand
GCCGAGGCAGGTGGATCACAAGGTCAGGAGTTGGAGACCAGCCTGTCCGTCCAACATGGCGAAAGCCCGTTTCTGCTAAAAATACAAAAAATTATCCAGGCGTAGTGGCACAGGCCTGTAGTCCCAGATACTCGGGAAGGTGAGGCAGGAGAATTGCTTGAACCAGGGAGGTGGAGGTTGCAGTGAGCCAAGATCTCACCATTGCACTCCAACCTGGGCAACAGAGTGAGACTATGTCTCAAAAATAAATAAATAAATAAATAAATAAATAAATAAATAAATAAATGACATTCAATTTGCATCAGTGACAAAATTATAAGGCATCTAGGAACTAACCAAGAATTCCTAAAACTTTAGTGGAAAAATGTTTTTTAATTCTCATAAAATACATAGATGACAGCTTGAATGTATAAATCAATAGTCCATGCTTTCGAATGGGATGACTTAATATTATAAAGATATCGACTGTCCTTAGAATAACTTATAATTAAATGCTACCAATAAAAACCCAACTGGCAGCCAGGTGTGGTGGCTCATGCCGGTAATTCCAGCACTTTGGGAGGCCGAAGCAGGTGGATCACCTGAGGTCAGGAGTTCAAGACCAGCCTGACCAACATGGTGAAACTCCATCTCTACCAAAAATACAAAAATTAGCCCATAGTGGTGGCTTATGCCATAATCCCAGCTACTTGGGAGGCCAAGGCAGGAGAATATCTTGAACCCGGGAGGCAGATGTTGCAGTGAGCTGAGATCGTGCCATTGCACTCCAGCCTGGGTGACAAGATCGACATTCCATCTCAAAAAAGAAAAGATAGGCTGGGCGCAGTGGCTTATGCCTGGAATCCCAGCACTTTGGGAGGCCAAGGCGGGCAGATCATGAGGTCAAGAGATCGAGACCATCCTGGCCAACATGGTGAAACCCTATCTCTACTAAAAATGCACAAAATTAGCTTGGTGTGGTGGCAGGCGCCTGTAATCCCAGCTACTTGGGAGGCTGAGGCAGGAGAATCGCTCGAACTCAGGAGACGGAGGTTGCAGTGAGCCGAGATGGCGCCATTGCACTCCAGCCTGGGCAAAAAGAGCGAAACTCCATCTCAAAAA
>NW_012104920.1:1638335-1638646 GCF_000951045.1 Mandrillus leucophaeus | reverse complement strand
CAGACCCACCTCACCAACATGGCGAAACACCGTCTCTACTAAAAATACAAAACTTAGCTGCATGTGCTAGCTCACACCTGTAATCCCAGCTACTCGGGAGGCTAAGGCAAGAAAATCACTTGAACCCGGTGGGCAGAGGTTGCGGTGAGCCAAGATTGCGCCACTGCACTCCAGCCTGGGTGACAGAGCCAGATTCCATCTGAAAAAAAGGAAAATAAATAAATCTATTTCATGAAGTTCACAAAGGAAAAATTAATATAGAGATAATAGAAAAGGAGAAGGTATTTGCAATGCCTAAATCTGACAAGTAA
>NW_012104920.1:1621696-1638285 GCF_000951045.1 Mandrillus leucophaeus | reverse complement strand
CAGACCCACCTCACCAACATGGCGAAACACCGTCTCTACTAAAAATACAAAACTTAGCTGCATGTGCTAGCTCACACCTGTAATCCCAGCTACTCAGGAGGCTAAGGCAAGAAAATCACTTGAACCCAGTGGGCAGAGGTTGCGGTGAGCCAAGATTGCGCCACTGCACTCCAGCCTGGGTGACAGAGCCAGATTCCATCTGAAAAAAAGAAAAAAAAATAAATCTATTTCATGAAGTTCACAAAGGAAAAATTAATATAGAGATAATAGAAAAGGAGAAGGTATTTGCAATGCCTAAATCTGACAAGTAACTGATCTCTCTCTCTCTTTTTTTTTTTTTTTTTTTGAGACGAAGTTTCGCTCTTGTTGCCCAGGCTGGAGTGCAATGGTGCGATCTCGGCTCACTGCAACTTCTGCCTCCCTGGTTCAAGTGATTCTCTTGCCTCAGCCTCCTGAGTAGCTGGGATTACAGGCGTGCACCACCACGCCAGGCTAAATATGTATTTTTAGTAGAGACAGGGTTTCTCCATGTTGGTCAGCTAGTCTCAAACTCCTGACCTCAGGTGATCAGCCCACCTTAGCCTCCCAAAGTGCTGGGATTACAGGCGTGAGCCACTGTGCCCAGCCTGATCTCATTTTTTGTTTGTTTGTTTGAGAGGGATCCTCGCTCTGTCACCCAGGCTGGAGTGCTGTGGCATGATTTTGTCTCACTGCAACCTCCACCACCCGGGTTCAGATGGTTCTCTTGCCTTAGCCTCCCTAGTAGCTGGAATTACAGGCACCTGTCACCGCGCCTGGTGATGCCTGGCTGATTTTTGTATTTTTAGTAGAGGCAGGGTTTCACTATGTTGGCCAGGCTGATCTTGAACCCCTGACCTCAGGTGATCTGCCAGCCTCAGCCTCCCAAAGTGCTGGGATTATAGGCATGAGCCACCGCGCCCGGCCAGTGCCATATTATTTGTTGTGGTTGAGAACTGGAGGCGCAATGGGTGCTCCTCAGTGGGACTGTGAGCAGGTAAAGTGTGATGCAGCTCATACTGTAAAGTATCGTGCAGCCATAGCTCTGATCATCATACAACACAAGTGGATTTTAAAAACATCGTAGTTACTGAAAATAAGATCAGAGTGAAATATATAACAAGATGCTATTTACAGAAATTTAAAATGTTTGGGCCGGGCGTGATGACTCACACCTGTAATCTCAGCACTTTGGGAGGCTGAGGTGGGCAGATCACTTGAGGTCAGGTGTTGAAGACCAGCCTGGCCAACATGGTGAAACCCCATCTCTACTTAAAATACAAAAATTAGCCAGGCATAGTGGTGCGAGCCTGTAATCCCAGCTACTTGGGAGGCTGAGGCAGGAGAATCACTTGAACCTGCGAAGCGGAGGCTGCAGTGAATGGAGATCACCCCACTGCACTCCAGCCTGGGTGACAGAGTGAGACTGTGTCTCATAAAAAGAAGGAAAAAAAAGCTTTGCACACAAAATGATGTATATTTTGTAAGAGCACAGAGAAAAACAAATGAACATTTAATGCATTGCAATAATCTACTTTTTTTTTTTTTCTTGTGAGACAGTCTCACTCAAGTGATCCTCCTGTCTCAGCCTCCTAATCTGCTAGGATAACAGTGGGATTACAGGTGTGAGTCACCACACCCAGCCTGGAATAATTGACTTTTGAAGGAGGAAAAATGAGAAATGGATATGGAAATAGATAATTAAAAAAAACAATAAGCATTTGGGTGTGGTGACTCAAGCCTGTAGTCTCAGCTACCTGGGAGGCTGAGGTGAGAGGGCTGCTTGAGCCCAGGAAGTGTAGGCTGCAGTGATCCGTGACTGTGCCTCTCACTCGAGCCTGAGCAACAGAGACCTCAACTGAAAACCAATAAAATTGCCGGGCGTGGTGGCTCACGCCAGTAATCCCAGCACTTTGGGAGCCCGAGGCAAGTGGATCACCTGAGGTCGGGAGTTGGAAACAAGCCTGATCAACATGGTGAAATCCCCCATCTCTACTAAAAATACAAAATTAGCCAGGCCTAGTGGCGCATGCCTATAATCTCAGCTATTCCGGAGGCTGAGGCAGGAGAATGGCTTGAACCCAGGAGGCGGAGGTTGCAGTGAGCCAAGGGTCGCTTGATTGAGCTCCAGCCTGGGTAACAAGAGCGAAACTCCGTCTCAAAACAAACAAAAACAAAAATAAAAATGAGAAATAGATCAATGAAGACAGTGTGATAAGAACTGTGTCATTTGGTCAGTCTTCTGTGCTGGAACTCAGGGATCAAGGTCCCTAGAAGCCGGAAATGAAGTGAACCTGTGGAGCAGGAGCTGGGTGGGGAAGCTTTCTCTGAAGGAAGAAGAGGAGTCCTTTGGCATTCCGGATTTTTTTTTTTTTTCTTGAGACGGAGTCTCACTCTGTCGCCAGGCTGGAGTGCAGGGGCACGATCTCGGCTCACTGCAACCTCCACCTCCCGGGTTCAAGCCATTCTCCTGCCTCAGCCTCCTGAGTAGCTGGGATTACAGGTGTGCATAACCACGCCTGGCTAATTTTTGTATCTTTAGCAGAGATGGGGTTTCTCCACGTTGGCCGGGCTGGTTTCAAACTCCTGACCTCAGGTGATCCGCCTTCCTCCGCCTCCCAAAGTGCTGGGATTACAGGTGTGAGCCACCGCGCCCAGTCAGCATTCCACATTTTGCAGGGGATTAGTGCAGCAAAGGGATCAAGAAGGGGTGTAACGGCACAGCGTGTTCTGGGTACAATAAGGATTTAGGCATTGCCCAGAACAGGAGGCGAAGGAGATAGAAGGAGAGGCAGGAGAGTTAGGTTAAGCCAGAGATCGGAGAAGAGAGACAGGAGTTCACTCTGAAAAGGGATTTGAACTTGACAGTTGGGGCAATAGAGACAGTGACTTCTTGCATGAGAGATGAGATTGGACCTTTGAAAATTGTTCTCTGCCCTCGTCATAAAGGAAAGAAGAGCAGGAAGACCAGTGAGGGTGATGGTGATCTGGACTGAAGTGGCAGCCGCCACAGGGAATATCGGATGAATATGAGAGAATTTTGGAGGTCAAAGCACCAACGTTAGAAACTAACTGGATAAACCGGGAGAGCGGCGCAGGACAGGAGGAATCGCGCATGACTTCTACCATAGGGGTGACTGGGCGGATAATTCACTGAAATAAGGAAGTTAGGAGGAGGAGCAGGTTTGGACATGCTGATCACTAGAGCTGCCACATCCAGGCGGTAACGAACACCTGGATTTGCAGCTCCAGAGAAGGGCCTGGGTTACATGTCCCTGAAGCCTTAGGGTGACGGAAAGGCAAGAGAGAGTGGGGTTGAGATTCCAAGTGCAATCCACTACGGCTCCTCGCTCGCCCTCCAGGTGGCACCACAGCCCTGCGCTTCCGAAGCCCGTTTTCTGAGCCAGACACTCCACGCTCTGGGTATCTCGGTTATCTCTCCCCACGCGCCGACCCTAGGTCGCGCACTTCCTGCCTGGCAGAATTTGGCCGAGGATTCAAACCCGGAGCAGCCTCCAGAGAGCGTGTCGTCCACGCGGCCAGCATATGCTCAGAGACCTCAGAGGCTCAGAGACCTTAGGGCTGGTGGTGTGGTCGGTGTGACCATTTGTCCCTCGGACCGGCTCCAGGGACCAACCTGGGGAATGTGTGTAGGGGAAGGACGGGATAGGCAGCGCCCGGGGCAGGGAGGCACTGAAAGACAGGACCAAGCAGCCCGGCCACCAGACCCGCTCTGGGAACGGAATTTTCTGGCCCCCAGGGCCACACTCGCGTGGGAAGCATGTCGCGGACCCTTTAAGGCTCCATCTCCCTGTCTCTCCGCCCCCGCCTGGGACAGGCTGGGACGCCCGGGACCTGACATTTGGAGGCTCCCAACGTGGGAGCTAAAAATAGCCGCCCCCGGGTTACTTTGGGGCATTGCTCCTCTCTCAACCCGCGAGCCGGCTCGCGAGCCGTCTCAGGCCGCTGGAGTTTCCCCGGGGCAAGTATACCTGGCCTGTCCTCTCCTCTCCGACCCCACAGTCCAGACCCGCAGAGTTTAAGATGCTTCTGCAGCCCGGCATCCTAGCTGGTGGGCGGAGTCCTAACACGTGGGTGGGCGGGGCCTTTTGTTCCGGGGACTCTTCTCAAAACTTTTCAGTCGGATGTTGGCGGGAACCCGAGAGGCGTGACTCTCCAGCCACGCGGAGGGGCGTGGCCTTACTGGCCGGCCCCACCAACTCCAGCCAAACTTTAAACCCCAGGCGGAGGGGGCGTGGCCTTCTGGGGTGTGCGGGCTCCTGGCCAATGGGTGCTGTGAAGGGCGTGGCCCGCGGGGGCAGAAGCGAGGTGGAGGGGGCTCCTCGCGTCTTTTCCCCCAGCCCGGCTCCGTCAGATCCGCGGGAGCCCCACTGCTCTCTGACACCTTGGCTTGTGGCTGTGGGTCCCATTGGGCCCTCCCGCGCTCGTCACTCCGGGACCCCCACGGCCCCCGCAGCTTCTGCGCGCCAGGCCGGGGCCAGAGACTCCCGGATCTGTTCTTTCATCTTCGCCGTCCCTACGCGTCCAGCTCTTCTAAGACGAGATGCCGTCGGGCTTCCAACAGATAGGCTCTGAAGTAGGATTCATCACGAGGGGCGGGGCGGGGGGCAGGGGTAGCGCTTTTCTTGGGCTGGGGGTCGCGGTTGGGGTCAGCTGGGGGTGGTTCATGCGCAGGCGCAGGGGGTGAAGGTGGGGGGCTGGCTATTTATACCCGGCCTGGACAACCCGTGACTGTGAGATTCCAATCCTACCAAGAGGCAGAGTGGGTCTGGAGGGCCTTTCGGGGCACAGGCAGCAAGTGGATTCTGCGAGCCAGGGTTCACCCCCTTGCCTAATAGGCGGCGCGGCGCTCCGGAATTGGGGACGCTCTGCCCTCGTTCCGACTCGGGAAAGCAGATCCAGGCGGGTCTTGCCCTCCGGGAGCTGTCCGTCCGTCTCCGCTCGCGGGCAGTGTTTCGAGGACTGGTGGCTCTCCGTGGGCCCCCACCCCCACTCCTGGCCGCCCTCCAAGACGCTGAACTTTCCCTTGGCCCCACGGTTGGTGGAGGGGCAGAGGGGACTGTCAGCCCCCCCTCCCCCAGCTCAGGTTTCCGCTTGGAGACAGTCTGTGCCGCCAGCGAGCGGCCACCACTGCCACCGCCCCTCACACCACCTTCCTGCCCTCCTCCCCTGGGCATGGCTCTCCCAGGCAGAACTCCTGGACGGCCCTCCCTGCTCGCAGTTTACAGGGGGAGGGCAGGCTGCGACACAGATAGAGAAGGCCACCCCTAGATGACCGGGATGTCCTTTCTGGAGCAGCACTTCTTGGTCCTGTTGGGGTCCTCCTGGAGCTGGCTGACAGAACCCCCAGAGGGGAGGGAAGAGGACAGTGGCTGATGATAATAATGCAAATAATGCACTTGTCAATTTATGAAACCAGCACTGTCACGGATACTGTTAACATGTGACGCTGATTTTCACAACACTCTCACAGATAGGTAGGCAAGGCAGGAAACATCACCCACATCTCACAGAGGACACTCAGGTTCGGGGCAGGGAAGTGACTTGGCCAAGGTCACACAAATCTGAGCTCTTAAGGCCAAGCCTGTCCCAAGGTCACAGAAGAATTTTGAGACAAGTTCTCAAACATTTCTCTGCCTTATGGACTCAAACATCCAGTTTCTCCTTTATGCCCAGGTTGAAGTTGAGCTCCTGTTTACATTGAGATCTTTGTGCAATTCCTAATATGGCCCAGTTTCCCTCACCCAACATGTTGGATGGAGCCCAGTATCTTCAGGTTCCAGCTGGGCCCGGGCCGCTAGCGAAGGAAAAAAAATCATGGTTCCATGTGACATGCTGTGTCTTTGTGTCTGCCTGTCCAGGATGGGGAACCCCCGCAGCAGCGAGTGACTGGGACCCTGGTCCTTGCTGTGTTCTCTGCTGTGCTTGGCTCCCTGCAGTTTGGCTACAACATTGGAGTCATCAATGCCCCTCAGAAGGTGAGGGCCTGCTGCTGGCAGGGTGGGGGTACCCAAACGAGGAGGACAGGTGTCTCAGGGGTGGTGGAAAGGTGAGGGTCTGCAGTAAATCTGTCCTCTGCTGTCTCCCAGGTGATTGAACAGAGCTACAATGAGACGTGGCTGGGGAGGCAGGGGCCTGAGGGACCCAGCTCCATCCCGCCAGGCACTCTCACCACCCTTTGGGCCCTCTCTGTGGCCATCTTTTCCGTGGGCGGCATGATTTCCTCCTTCCTCATTGGTATCATCTCTCAGTGGCTTGGAAGGTTCGGAGCTGGAGGGCAGGGGTGGGGGAAACAGGAAGGGAGCCACCGCTGGGTGCCCTCACCCTCACAGCCTCACTCTGTCTGCCTGCCAGGAAAAGGGCCATGCTGGTCAACAATGTCCTGGCGGTGCTGGGGGGCAGCCTCATGGGCCTGGCCAATGCTGCTGCCTCCTATGAAATGCTCATCCTTGGACGGTTCCTCATTGGTGCCTACTCAGGTACTCACGGGCACCACAGCCCTGCCTAGCGCCCTGCTGTCTTTCACCACACCTGGGCTTTCAGATGGGAGTGGACACCTGCCCTCAGCCCTCTCTTCTTCCCTCGCCTAGGGCTGACATCAGGACTGGTGCCCATGTACGTAGGGGAGATTGCTCCCACTCACCTGCGGGGTGCCCTGGGGACGCTCAACCAACTGGCCATCGTCACTGGCATTCTGATCGCCCAGGTAACCGGGACGGGCCTCATGGGCGCCTGGGCAGTGGTTGGGGTGGAGCTGTGGAGAATACGGTGTGCTTCTGAGGTAAGGCGGGAGGGCTGAGTGACCTACCTTCTTTCCCAACCTTCTCCCACAGGTGCTGGGGTTGGAGTCCCTGCTGGGCACTGCCAGCCTGTGGCCACTGCTCTTGGGCCTCACAGTGCTACCTGCCCTCCTGCAGCTGGTCCTGCTCCCCTTCTGTCCCGAGAGCCCCCGCTACCTCTATATCATCCGGAATCTCGAGGGACCTGCCAGAAAGAGTAAGCTCTCCCGCTGTAGCCTGACCCAGGCCCATGCCTCCACTTTGTCTTGCTAGCACCTGGCTTCCTCTCGGGTCCCTTCAGGCCTGACCCTCCCTCCTCCAGGTCTGAAGCGCCTGACAGGCTGGGCTGATGTTTCTGGAGTGCTGGCTGAGCTGAAGGATGAGAAGCGGAAGCTGGAGCGTGAGCGGCCATTGTCCCTGCTCCAGCTCCTGGGCAGTCATACCCACCGGCAGCCCCTGATCATTGCAGTCGTGCTGCAGCTGAGCCAGCAGCTCTCTGGCATCAATGCTGTATGTGTGGAGCAGCCTCCAGGCAGGGCACAGCCCAGGGAGGGGAGACAGGAGCTGGGAGCAAACCCCCTCCACCAACACTCAGCCTGTTGTGGCTGGAGTAGAGGAAGGGACATCCCTGCCATCACTTCTTCTTCTCCCGCACCTCTAGGTTTTCTATTATTCGACCAGCATCTTCGAGACAGCAGGGGTAGGCCAGCCTGCCTATGCCACCATAGGAGCGGGTGTGGTCAACACAGTCTTCACCTTGGTCTCGGTAACTGCTCACCTCTGGAATGGCCCAAGTCACTGGCTTCACATCCCTGGGTGTCCCGGAGGTCCTGCTCTTGGTTGCCCTCACCCACGCAGCCCCTCCTACGTCCCATGTCTGAAAGGCTCCGGTCAAGCTCTGACTCTCCCCACAGGTGTTGTTGGTGGAGCGGGCAGGGCGCCGGACGCTCCATCTTCTGGGCCTGGCGGGCATGTGTGGCTGTGCCATCCTGATGACTGTGGCTCTGCTCCTGCTGGTAAGGCCTGGAGGCTAGGAGGGGCTAGCAGCCCAGCCCATGGGAATGGTCCTGAGAGTCTCTGTGACCAGCCAGGTCCCCTTCTTAACACACACACTTTCAATCCTGGTGCCAGCTCTGGACCAGGACTGTGGGTGACTGGCTCCAGAATCTGCTGGGACTGTGGTCTGCTCCTGAGGGATTTAGGCTGCACTGTGAGGCAGCTGTGGCACAACTCTGGCAGCCAGGAGGGAGAGCCCCTGTCAAGCCTCAGGAACCATCATTCCTAAAGACCCAGCTTTAGAGCCCAGGGAGAGCTGACAGTCATAAGAACTGAGAGGCCGTAACATTTCCTCTGCCTTGAACACACTTGGGATAGCCAGCAGAACGCCAGCGCTCAGAAAGACTCAAGGGCCTGCTCTAACCCGGGACGGCAGCCCCCGCACAAGCTGCTGGGGAGGGGGATAGATTTCACTTCTCTGGGTTGAGGGCAAGGGAGGATCCAGAAAGGCCTCAACTGGATTCTCCACCCTCCCTCTCTGGCTCCTAGGAGCGAGTTCCAGCCATGAGCTACGTCTCCATTGTGGCCATCTTTGGCTTTGTGGCATTTTTTGAGATTGGTCCTGGCCCCATTCCTTGGTTCATCGTGGCCGAGCTCTTCAGCCAGGGACCCCGCCCGGCAGCCATGGCTGTGGCTAGTTTCTCCAACTGGACGAGCAACTTCATCATTGGCATGGGTTTCCAGTATGTTGCGGTAGGTCCTCCCACCCCAGCCTCCCACACTGTAGGCCAGAGGTGGGCATCACACAGCTAGCCCACCTGCTTCCCAGTCAGGGACTCCTCCAGCCACAGACCATGGGTCTTTGGGTCACTTTGGTGGACCACCTGCTACACAGAATAAAGCAAGGAAGGGAGCTGACCCAGACTGGATAGCAACTGAGATGTCCGAAACGCACCAGTGACATAACTTACCTTAGTCCAAGAATAAAATGATACGCTTTGCATGAATGCTACAAACAGCTGGGACTCTCCTCTGAGTGCAGTAACTGAGGATGGTGAAGGGGGCGAAAACTAAAAGAGTGTTTGGGGTTCAGAGAATCCTCTTTTCCGTGTCAATTCTTATTCCTGATCATTTTCCTTGTCCCTGGAGGAGGCAGCTGCTGTCTGTCGTCTCCCCAGCTCCCTATGAAGGCCTTTAGCTCCTGGTTGCCTGAAACCACCCCTTCTCTCCCCACCTCACTCTGTCAACACCTCTTTCTCCACCTGTCCCAGGAGGCTATGGGGCCCTACGTCTTCCTTCTATTTGCGGTCCTCCTGCTGGGCTTCTTCATCTTCACCTTCTTAAGAGTACCTGAAACTCGAGGCCGGACGTTTGACCAGATCTCAGCTGCCTTCCACCGGACACCCTCTCTTTTAGAGCAGGAGGTGAAACCCAGCACAGAACTTGAGTACTTAGGGCCAGATGAGAACGACTGAGGGGCCAGGCAGGGCGGGGAGAGCCAGCTCTCTCCACCCACCCCAGAGGCCCCTTCCTTTCCTCTGCAGCACTTCAACCCTCTCTTCCCTATTACTTCCCGGTGGAAAAGCAGCCCTGCAGCCTGGGAGAATTGGGAAGCTGGGGGAAGGGTGGTCTGAGCACCCCCTCATTCCCCTCGTGTGACTCTTTTGGATTACTTATGTGTTGTGGTTAGGCCGTGGCCATCAGGGTGGGCCACGCTCCCCTCCCTCTTCTTTCCCCCTTCCCCTTTCCTCCCCACCCCTGCAGGCTCAGCTCCAGAATCCCTTCTTCCCTGCTAGAGAAGGGGGATTGGAGGGAGGACAGGTCTAGACTTTCTCAGTGGGACAAACCAGAGCAGAGAGCAGGACGGGGGACAAGAAATCCAGTTTCCCACCACCCTGGACTCCTCCCATAATCTGGGACTTTCACTGAATTCTTCCCACACAGACTCTGGGTGAAGGGGGTTCTCTCTTGACCCCTCCAGGGAAAAGGACTCACCTCCCTCACTGCAGGTTCAGCCTTCCAGGGCAAGAGGGAACAGGAGAGTATGTGCCCATGTGTGGCAGGACGGAAGGACAGCAGGCTCCCGCCTCTAGGCTTGGGGCTCTGCCCCGATTGTTCCCCAAGGCTGCCAAGGAGGAGCCCTAGCTAGCTTTCCTCCTCTCCCTTCCTGGAAGGGTGCTGCACCAACAGGCTTTTGACCAACTAAGGCAAAGAGGGGATTTGAAAAGCTGCCTGGAAACACTGGGCTGGGAGGAGCCTTTGGATATTTTTATATACGTTTGAAAAGGGGGTTGAGAGAAGAAACCAAAGGTCGGTTGTACTAAATGTATATATATAGATACTTCTATAAAGTGACTGCTGAAGACAAGCATCCTGTCGTGGAGGCACTTGAGGACGGGCTGAGACAGGGACCATAACTCTTCACCCCTCTTCCTCCCTCTGTCCTGCCTCAGCTCAAGGCCTCAGAATCTTCTGGATGCCATTGCTCATGCCCCTACTCACATTTCTACTCATTGCTTTATTAATAGTAAATGCTCAATAAATTGTAGCTGCCAGTGCCGGGCACTGCTCTTGGCATCTGCAGAATACTCACTCTGCGAGGAGGTGTCAGCCCATGTCACAGGGGCAGTGAATCCCCCTGATGAGGGCACTCTTCACTAGGGGCACAGCTGGAGACATGGGAGCAAGGATGCCAGGCCCTGCCCACGGCCCCACATCCCCTCCTCCCCACCTTCAACAGTGAGTTACTAGCGATTCTCCAAAACAGAAGAGACAGAGACCAAGACCACAGGAAAGCCTGTTTTTGTTTTTACTGGAGGCTCAGGTGGCAAATGACAGGTCATAAAATGGCTTCAGAGGTAGGGGGCCGGGGGAAAACAAAAATAAACTTGGGGGGTGAGGCGGGAAGAAAAATAACCAGGAGGCGGTAAGAGCTGGCTGGTCCCTTCTCAGCCTGAGTTACAGGAGGGAGTTGGTGTCTCTGAACAGTAAGGATGGCTCCCTTCCTTCAACCCTTGATAAAGGGAGGGAAGAAAAAAGAAAAAGAAAAAGGCTGTTGCTTTGGCCCTCCTGAGTCTCAAGGAAAAGGTGAAAAGCTGGTGTTTTGATGCCATGAATTATGGGAAAGGGGGAGCAGGGTACTGGGTAGGGTACAGTTCAGTTGGAAAAACTGGCAGATACCTGAGAGAGAAAAGGAAATGGACAGATTGTGAACAACAGCGACTTATTGCCACCCAGTCCTCCGCCTTCCTGGCCACCTGCCCAACTGCACCAGCCACTCACCAGATGGCAGCTCTGGGTGTCCTTTGAGTTGGAATCACTCCAGGATGGTGGTGCTGGGGTCCCCACTGTTGACAGGGGCTGAGGTCTAAAGAACAGTGGTGGCCAATTGAGACTTGTTCTTTTTTTTTTTTTTGAGACAGAGTCTCACTCCAGGTTGGATGGAGTGCAGTGCCGCGATCTTGGCTCACTGCAACCTCCCCCTCCCAGTTCAAGCAATTCTCCTGCCTCAGCCTCCCAAGTAGCTGGGATTGCAGGCACGCGCTACCATGCCGGGCTAATTTTTGTATCTTTAGTAGAGCCGGGGTTTCTCCAAGTTGGTCAGGCTGGTTTCGAACTTCCAACCTCAAGTGATCGCCTGTTTCTGCCTCCCAAAGTGCTGGGATTACAGGCGTGAGCTATCGTGCCAGGCTGAGACTTGTTCTTTAGAGCCCCAAACTTCAACCCTCTTTCACGTTTTCCCTTCCCATTAATACCCTCAATCACACCCCCCAGTTCACATCCACAAGCTGGTGCGATGGCTCCAGGAAGCACTGGGGGCGGGTGGAGGGGGTAGGGGCATGACATGGGCTTAATTGCCTCTGCTGGGGCTTCCTGGTGGGAGGGGACACCTGCCAGGGGTGGACCCAGCAGGCTGCATGGAAGAGGGTGGTGGCAGGGCCAGGGCAGGCGAGGGAAGGAACCAAGGGATGGAGTAGGAAAGAAAAAGAAAAAAGGAGGGGGTGGGGTGGAGCTGGTCTCAGCCTTTTCTTTCATCCCACATCTGAAGTCCTCACCTCAGGGGCTGCGGGCTGCCGGGGGCCAGGGGCCTGCTGCCGTCTCCGCTGGAAGTAGGGGCGGTTTCGTGGGCGCTGGGGCTCAGGCCGGGAACCATCAGTGGGACCTTGGCTGGGCTTGGTCTCACCGTCCCCACCTTCTGTGGTAGGCTGCTGGGGTGGCCTGGGGCGGAAAGGCCTAGGGAAAGGAGCAGGGCTCTGAGGGGACCAGGGAACACCCTGGACAGACCACTGCCTCCCCAGGGCTCACCCAGCTGCCCCACCCCACCTCCAGGAGCCAGGCTTCCAGCCCATGAGCACTGCCTCCCCGCAAGGCACCTCTCACCAGAAGCCCAGGCTCTGCCTAGAGCTTCGCCCTTCCATCCTCCTGTCCCTTTCCCCAAGGAGCCAACACTGGAAGGGGAAGACCAAGCCCTAGCAGGGGAGTCTTACCTTCGGTACCTGGGCCGGAATCTGGGCGGGGGGACCCGCTCATCTCCCTGCTGTTGGTGCCCCTCCAATGGGGCTGTCTCTTTGGGTTCTACCCCGTCAGTGCTCTGGGAACATGCAAAGGCCCCGGTGAGCTGTGGGGACAGCAGCTGCTCCGGAGTCAGGTTATCCACAGCTCTGCCCAACCCTCAGTTCCTCCTCCTTTGGGGACCCATGGTCTCTATCCTAATTCCCACTCTTCTCCTAAACTTGGGGAAGTGGCTCCCATATTCCAGCTTCCCCTCACCTCTATAGGCTGCTGCTGGTTGGGGGGCCGGGGGCCTCGCACAAACCGCCGTCGGTAGAAGAAGGGTGGGGGGCGCCGTCGTCTGGGCCGCTGCCCAGAGTCTTCAGCCCGCTCCCCTTCGCTGCCAGGTCCTGTCCCCCCGGAGGGGATCTCTGCCACCATGGGTGGTGGGACAACTGAGGGAGGCCGGGGGATGAATCGGCGGAACCTACGTCGGTTGGGGGCATAACGGCTGCCCTTCACGGGCACCCCCCCGGGCCCAGTTACATTAGCAGCTTCTGCGCCCTGGGAAGGTGGTGAGGGAATAGTCAGAATCCGCTCCAACAGCCAACGTGCATTTCCCAACTTGCTTCCCCTTCTTCCAGGGGAAGACCCCTCTCCAGCTTTCCTTTAGCTCCTCTAACTTCTTTCTACCCCTCCTGGAGTGGCAGTGGAGTGCATTTGCACCCATCTGGGAAGGAGCAACGTGTCCTTTTGAAATAATTGCTACTGCACCCTCCTGAGTATACGACTGGCTGGAGAAAGGCCTGGCAGCCAGCATCCACCTTTTTACTACAGAGGCGGACTTGGAAAGCCTAGAACAGGGCCCCACGTGGAGAACAGACGTCGAAGTGCTTGGTGAACTACAGAGAAGAAACCCAGACACTGCCAACCGGTAACAGGGACATCTTTAGGACATCCCTTAGCCTGAGCGTTAAGGAAGAGGACATCAGGGTGAGAGAACACAGTCCCATTTCTGCAGAATGGGTCAGAGCTGGCCCCAGGAGAGTCTTAGCCTGCGATGACCTCCAGGCCACCCTCCCATACGCCTAGTCAACTCTATACCCCATAGCAGTCCCCAAACCTTCTCTCCTTCCACGACATCAAATTCCACAGTCTCCCCATCTCCAACGCTGCGCAGAAACTTCCTGGGGTTGTTTCTTTTAATAGCTGTCTGATTGGGGGAAAGGCCATGTGAAAAGTGAGACAGCAAGATAGGATCTCTGCCACCCCTGCTGGGGCCACCACCCAATTTCATTCAACATTTGACTTGGGGTCTAGAGCTGGAGGGTGGAGCAAGGAGGTGGTCAAAGTTTAGCAGGGGAAAAGTCCTGAACTCAGGGCCTCAGCAATGACTGTGCAGTTACCACCATCCCCAGGACACACTCTTCCCCCTCCCCCGCCCCCGCTTTACCCCTCGGGATTTCAAAAAGGGAGGCAAGAAATATGAACTCCAAAGCAAAAGGCAGGGACAGTCTTCAGTTGCAAAGTGGGTAAAATGCACTGTGCTTCTTACCTCAGTCCCAATGAGAGCTCTTTCCACCAAGCAGTGGTTCTCAAGCTGTAGCGTGCATCAGAATCACCTGGAGAGCTCGTTAAACCGATTGCGGAGCCCCAGCCCCAGCTCTGATTCACCAGGTCTGGGCTGGGGCCTGAGAATTTGGATGTCAGGTGATGCTGCTGCCGCTGGTGCAGAGGCCACGCTTTGAGAACCACCGCACCCAAGTACCTTCTCCCTCTGAAAATTGCCTCAGTGCTTCCTGGAGTGTTAACAGGTCCCAGGAGGTAGTAAGCGTGCCATGCCCAGGGGCGACATGCTCAATTCTGACAGGCGTTTAGTAACCCAACACAAGTGTGGCTAATGGTGGTTGACACAGGCACCCGAGGCAGATGGGGGGGAGCTATTCCCTGGCAGACGGGCCGTTGTGAAGAAGAGCCGGAGAAACATGGTGGAGCGCACTGCTAAGGATTACGGCAAAGGCCTTCAAAGAGGGCCGGTTCTTCCCCTCAGAAAGCCAACCTAGCTCTTACCTGGTGAACAAAGACATCTTCCTTGGTGTCATTCCTGCAGAACAGGATGGGTCGTTAAGGAGGGGACTTTAACAAAGCCCTCAGCTCCTCACTGAGGCCCCCCTAGCTGCCCAGTCTAAGCTCAGTAGGCCCGTCCTCTCCAGCATTCCACAGTTAGGGGTAGACAGGGCCCGGGGAGTGGGAGGGAGAGCCAGCAGGACCTCCAGAAGCTGGTGTAGAGAGAGGTATACTTAAAACCTCAGTGCCAAACCTGGACTTCACAAGGAAAGGGCAGGCTGGGGAGGCAAAGGCACCTTGAGGGACCTGAGACAGCTCTGCCCTTGCCTGGGCTCCACCTTCCACCCCAGGCTAGCCTTACAACCTGCCAGCGCCGGGTGCAACTGTCCCTGGCCAACACCCCTCCCCCAACCCCCATCAGGCTTGGAAAATTCCAGTCTTCTTCCTTCTATAGTCAAGGAGGCAGAAAGTGCAGAGGGGACCAGAGGTGCAGAACAAGTTTGAGAAGGGAACAACGTGTCAGGAACTTGCTCCAAACAGCCACCAAACTTTATTCTCATCCTCAGCCTGGACGTGAATCCCAGGGTCAGGCCCACTCTGAACAAGCGTGGGTGCAAGGGTGAGAGACAAGAAAACATTCACCCATTCTCTATCACAAGAACCCCAGTGGGTGGGGGGAGGGGAGAAAGGAAAAGTTTTCCTGGAGGTGCTCTGCCCCCCACCCAGTCTGCCATTTCCAGAATCAGACAGAGACCATTCCCCAGAACAAACGTTTTAGCTTTAAAGCACATGGATCTGCACAAAGGTCAGCATGCTAAGAGTGAACTAGGGCCTCCCAGGAGGGCCAGGCCGGGCAGGATGCCTGGGCTGGGGAAGGGCCCACTGGGGGAGACCCGGCTCTGCTCAGAATCCACCGCCACAGCCTCTCCCAGTGCTGAGGGGTGGGGCTGCCTACTGAAGGAAAGCAGCAGCCTCTGGCTCCTTCCTCCTGCCCCCCACTGTCAGCCTCAGTCCCAACAGGTGGGGGGCTCGAATGAGCCAGAGCTCTTTAAGGGAGTTGAGTTGTGAGTGCTGCCATAACAGCAAATCAGTGAGGATTCCAGCCGGGGGCCCTGAGGCACAGAGAACCCTATAATACATTCTGCCCCAAAGGCATGTCAGAGTAAAAGTAATGAAGCAATTCCAGAAGGTGAGATGAGAAGCTGGCAGGGTCAGAGCCAGGTTTGCCAAGTTCCTGAATCATTAATCCTCCGCTGCCCTTGAAGATGTGGAGCAGCCTTCCTCTTGTCACTAAGCACACATTTGTGCTGCGGTTAAAGGCTTTCAACCAGCATCAGCTGGACATTGCAACCACGTGCCTCCGCAGGGGTCGAGATGAGGTTGGGCGGGTGTCCAGTCCCACAGGCCAGTTCGGAAGACACCCATTCCACCCCCGCCCTGGGTTCCTTGGATACCTGTTGATGAATCCGTAACCATTCCGGACGTTGAACCATTTGACAGTGCCCAGGACTCGGATTGCTGCCAGGCAGAGATGCAGTGGGGACAGTGAGACGGGGGGAAGAGATGGAGTTGAGCTCAGTTTTGAGACACTCCAAAAAAAAAAAAAATCTAGCCTACTGCCTTATAACCTATTAAGCTTGCCTTCAAGCCAATCAGGTTTCACTAGTAGCTTCAAGGTATTCTTACCCTATTCCATCAAATGAAATCACCCACACAGGGGATTCAGGCTTTCAAAAAGCCTTCCAACTCTAAGGCATGTTCCCCACATCCTACAAATCCAGACCCTTCACCTAGAACTGGGTACTCACCTGGTCTGCAAAGTGCCCCCCCCAGGTCATAACTGAGGGTTTTTCTAGCCCTCCCAATGCAAGGGTCCCCAGTGCACCTGCTTGCCGGGCTCAGAGGTTTGCCTAGTTCTAACCCAGTCAACTAGGCACTGTGTCCCGCCCGGGGGCGTGGCCGGACCCTGGGGCTTTATTCTCCACCCCAAGACCTTAGCTGAACCTGCCGGCCCCGCCCTCCCGCCCAGGAAGGCACGGCAGGATTTCCCACCAGGGGAATCCACTTTGTTTGGTGCGCAGCTCCCAGCCCAGTTAGCGCTCTGGGCCTCCGGGCCAGGCCGCCTTTGGTTTTCCGGATCCTGCCGGGCTCCACACTGCCCCTCCCCCAGCCCGCCGACCCCTCAGAGCCTCCCTGTGCGCGCCCCCCCCTCACCCA
>NW_012104920.1:1618837-1621036 GCF_000951045.1 Mandrillus leucophaeus | reverse complement strand
CGAAGGGCGGGGCCGTGGCCGCGGCGCCAAGGTTGCCCGTGACGACCTGAGCGAGGGGCGGGAGTCTGCAGCCTCGGTTCTGGCAGTGAGTAGCACTGCTCGCCTCCAACCTCGAGACCGACCTTGCCCGTATGCTGCCAGGTGCTGACGCCTTCCGGCCACCGCTGCCCTTGGCACCCTCTCCCCACAAGACGGCCCTGCACACCCTGGGGCTGCGGGGTACGCCGCCGGATAGGCTGGAAAGCGCAGCAGAATGGATTTCCCGGCTCACACTTGCTTCCATAAGCCAGGACCCCCCACTCTTTTCTTTCTTTCTTTTCTTTTTTTTTTTTGAGACAGGGTCTCGCTCTGTCGCCCAGACTAGAGTGCAGTGGCGCGATCTCAGCTCTCTACAACCTCCATCTCCCGGATTCAAGCGATTCTCCTGCCTTGAGCCACCTCAAAGTGGCTCCTGGCCTGCCTCTACCTATGTCTGTATTGGAAACAAAGTTTACAAGTAGTACAATGTGCAACTCTTCGCTGAGTTGGGTGTGTTTGTTTGTTTGTTCTGACACAAAGTCTCCCTCTGTCGCCCAGGCTGGAGCGCAGTGCGTGATCTGGGCTCACTGCAGCCTCCGCCTCCCGGATTCAAGCGATTCTCCCTCCTCAGCCTCCTGAGTACCTGGAATGACAGGCGTGCGCCACCACAGCCCGGCTAATTTTTGTATTTTTAGTAGAGATGGGGTTTCACCATATTGGTCAAGCTGGTCTCGAATTCCTGACCGGTGACCCACCCGCCTCAGCCTCCCAAAGTGTTGGGATGACAGGCGTGAGTCACTGCGCCCAGACTTCCTGAGTTTTGATCAATGTGTCCACCTATGTGGCCCATGCCGACTGCTGCAGCTCTGATGTCTACCGCCCTAGACTGGCTTTGGGGTCTCTCACATCTGCCTGCCGGGGGCTGTGGTCTCCGGTCAGGCGTCAAGCTCCAGCGGACTCGAGGCCTTTTGCACATGCAGTTTCCTCTGCCGAGAACACGCCTTCGTGTCCCAGGGTGGCTCTCTTCAAGTAGCAGCTTACATACGACTCTTCGCGATCGCACCATTCCTTCTTTTTCTGATGGCATTTTTGAAAATATGACACGATCCTGACCATTTGCTTATTTTATTTCCCTGCACACGGTGGGCTGTAAACTCCACAGCAGTAAGAGCCTTGTAGTTAAGCCGGACGCCTGCAGCAGTGCCTGGTACAACGTACACGTTCAATATTTATCGAATACATGAACAGCCCCCATTCCACAGATGAGAGGACTGAGGGGCAGTGAGAGGCTTGTACCAGGTTTCTCGGGAGCCTGGGAAGATTAAGAAAATGGGCCGGGCGCGGTGGCTCACGCCTGTAATCCCAGAAAAACGAGGCTCCAGCAGTATCTCCTCCCTAGGGCCGCCTCCCCCACCAGGGAGGACGCGGATGCGCGATGTATTTTTAGCCAGGGCAGCGCGCCCCGGGGCAGCACACGTGCCCCCAGGCGCTGCTGGGCCAGTCCCAAGTGCGCTTCCCAAGGGCTGGCGTCCTCCGCGTCCCCTTCGGGGCCAGCGGCCCGCAGCAGCTGCAGTCGCCTCTCCCGGTCCCGGCGCGCCCTCTGCCGGCCGCTCCCGGAGGCCGCCGGATTCCGCTTCCTCGCTGACCCTCCACTTGCTATGTCGCCTGCTGCACCCCTCCCGCCCTTTCAGAGTTGAAGATTCTGATTTCCGGGGCATCGGGCTCAGTGGACAGAAAAACAGAAGAGACGAGAAAACAATTAAGTCGCAAGATGAGGCCGTGAAGCATACAAGAATGACCACTGGCCTTAGACTGTTAAGGACCGACTTACCCGTCCCTAGCTCTGAGCTCAAGGAATTGGAGAAGCCTAAGACCAAGGCTGGGGAAGGCAAGCAAGAAACCTCAGTAGTGACCGCTGCAGCAAAAGAATCCCATGGAAGGCACAGATGGAGCTCAGGAGCCGGCCAGTTAGCTATAGGCTGGAGGGTGAGAAGAGAGGACATAGGAAGGGAAGCTGAACTCTTTTTGGAGTAAGATTAAGAAAATGGACAGGGCGCGGTGGTTCACGCCTGTAATCCCAGCACTCTGGAATGAGGAGGCTGGTGTGTCACCTGTGGTCAGGACTTCGAAACAGGCCTGGCCAACATGGTGAAATCCCCATCTCTACTAAAAAACCAAAAA
>NW_012104920.1:1614484-1617792 GCF_000951045.1 Mandrillus leucophaeus | reverse complement strand
GATTTGTGCATGTAATTTTCTTTTTCTTTTCTTTTCTTTTCTTTTTTTTTTTTTGAGATGGCGTCTCGCCCTGTTGCCCAGGCTGGAATGCAATGGCACGATCTCATCTCACTGCAAGCTCCGACTCCCGAGTTCACGCCATTCTCCTGCGTCAGCCTCCCGAGTAGCTGGGATTACAGGCGCCCACTGCCACCACGCCCAGCTAATTTTTTGTATTTTTAGTAGAGACAGGGTTTCACCGTGCTAGACAGGACGGTCTCGATCTCCTGACGTGTGATCTGCCTGCCTCGGCCTCCCAAAGTGCTGGGATTACAGGCGTGAGCCACCGCACCTGGCCTTTTTCTTTTTTGAGACAGGGTCTCACTCTGTCACCCACGCTGGAGTGTAGTGGCACCATCTCAGTTCATTACAGCCTCCACCTTGAAGGCTCAAGTGATCCTCCCATCTCAACCTCCCCCCTATAGTTAACTGGCCTACTCCTGAGCTGGAACTACAGGCATGTGCCACTACGCCCAGATAATTTTTTTGGACTTTTTATAGAGAGGGGGTTTCACCCTGGGTGAACTCCTGGGCTCAAGCCATTGCCCACCTTGGCCTTCCAAAGTGCTTGGATTACAGGTGAGAGCCACCAAGCCTGGCCATAATTTTCTGGTTATTTAAATATTTTTAAGTACTATAGATAACAAGGACTCCAGGCATTCTAGTGAAAAGGCTTCCTTCTTTTTCTGTCACTTCCTTTCCATTAGTTGCTGCTCACCTGAAGTGTCCTCTACCTGTTTTATTCATTACTTAAAAACAAAAACAGGCTGGGTGCAGTGGCTCATGTTTTTAATCCCAGCACTTTGGGAGGCCAAGGCAGGAGAATTGCTTGAGCTCACGAGTTCAAGACCAACCTGGGCAACATAATGAGACCCCGTCTCTATGAAAAATACAAAAATTAACCGAAGTTCGTGACACGCACCTGTAGCCCCAGCTACCTGGGAGGCTGAGGTGGGAGGATTGCTTGAGCCTAGGAGGTCAGGGCTGCAGTGAGTGGTGACTGTGTCCCTGCAGTTTAGCTGAGTGACAGAGTGAGACCCTATCTCAAAAAGTAAAACAAAATGTAAAACAGGCTGGGCATGGTGGCTCACACCTGTAATCCCAGCATTTTGGGAGGCCAAGGTGGGAGGATCACTTGAGGTCAGGAGTTCAAAACCAGCCTGACCAACATGGTGAAACCCTGTCTCTAATAAAAATACACAAATGTAGCTGGGCATGGTGGCACATGCCTGTAATCCCAGCTACTCCAGAGGCTGAGGCAGGAGAATTGCTTGAACCCGGGAGGCAGAGGTTGCAGTGAGCCGAGATTGTGCCATTGCACTAGCCTGGGTAATGAGAGCGAAATTGCGTCTCAAAAAACAAAACAAAACAAACTCCTGCTTTCTCGACTATTGCCCTGTACATCTCCATTATTTGAACACCAAATTTCCTGAAACCAGTCTTTGCTGTGTTTACTTCAACTTTCTTTCACACCCCACCAACCCAAACCTGGTTTCTGCCCCATCACTGCACTGCGACAGCTTCAGCAATGCCCCGCTGTCCCTTCTCAGTTGAGACATGCAGTGGATGGCTTTGGTTCCCTTTGGACACCGTGAAATGAAGTATTCCTGCCACAGCTTCCACAACCCAACCTTCCCTGTCACCTCACACCTCTCCTGTTATGCTTGTTTTCTCCTTCTCCAACCCCAGTGTTTCCTAGGCTGTGTTTTCCTGTCATCTCCTTTTTTTTTTTTTTTTTGAGATGGAGTCTCATTCTGTCACCCAGGCTGGAGTGCAGTAGCATGATCTTAGCCCACTGCAACCTCTGCCTCCCGGGTTCAAGTGAATTTCCTGCCTCAGCCTCCTGAGTAGAGTAGCTGGGATTTCAGGCACGTCCAACTAGTTTTTGTATTTTTAGTAGAGATAGAGTTTCACTATGATGGCCAGGGTGGTCTCGAACTCCTGACCTCAAGTGATCACTTACCTCGGCCTCCCAAAGTGCCGAGATTACAGACGTGAGCCACTGCGCCCGGACAGCCCTTCTTTAGGTTGTTCTATCCATTTCCCTGGCTTCAGTGACCACTTTCTGATGGCTCTCAAACTTGTGTCTCCACTCCTGAGTCCCTCCCACCTGCTACCAGACCCCCAGGTCAGGTAGTCTCTAGCCAACAGCTCCTAAGGCTTCTGGAAACTTGATGAGTCCAAGTCTAAGCTCCTCTTTTTCCTCCCTGCGTTCTCCCACCTCACTGAGTTTAGGTCATCACCACTTATCCACAGTCGTTTTGCGTAGAACAGTCTTCCTGGAGGCCCAGGTTTAGCACAATAAAGGTGAAGATTTGTGTGATCAAATTGAGATAATATTTGAACGATTGAAAAAATGGTGTCAGCTGAGCCTGGTGGCTCATGCCTGTAATCCCAAGACTTTTGGAGGCCCAGGTGGGAGGAATGCGTGAGCCCAGGAGTTTGAGATTAGCCTGGGCAACATAGCAAGACCCTGTCTCTACAAAAACTTAAAAAAAAAAATTAGCTGGACATGGTGGTGCACTCTAGCTACTCAGGAGGCTGAGTTAGGAGGATCACTTGAGCCTGGGAAGTCCAAGCTGTGGTGGGCCCTGTTCACACCACTGCACTGTAGTCTGGGCAACAGAGTGAGACCCTGGCTCAAAAAAAAAGAAAAGAAAAGATGATGTCACCTCTATCCCCTGGTGCCATCTACTCCCAGAAACTTTTCACTCCAACTTTTTTGTTGCAGCCCAATCAGAGTTTACCTCTTCTCTCTCCTAATAACTGCTCTCTTATTTCCCAACAGCTACAGTGTTTCATACCCACAGTGTCCATCTTATCGTCTCCCATTGACTGATTGAGACAGAGTTTTGCTCTTGTTGCCCAGGCTGCAGTACAGCGGCACATCTTGGCTCACTGCAACCTCTGCCTCCTGGGTTCAAGCAATTCTCTTGCCTCAGCCTCGCAAGTAGCTGGGATTACAGGCGTGAGCCACTGCGCCTGGCCACACGTTTATTCTTTAGCTGCTCTTTCCACTGTCATTCTCTCTTTGCAGGCTCAGCTAGCACTCTGTCAAAGCCTTTACATTTTCTCTAGCCTCTACCTCCTTGTCTTATCTCCTGTATCTTTTTGTGTGCATTTTCAGTTTCTCTAAATAACATCTTGCTATAGATTTTGTTCTGATCTTATTTGCAATTAGTACTGTGTTGTTAAAATCCACCCGTGCTCTATGACGATCAAAGCTATTGCTGCACCATGCTCTGCAGTATGAGTTGTGCCACATTTTA
>NW_012104920.1:1609824-1613964 GCF_000951045.1 Mandrillus leucophaeus | reverse complement strand
TTTTTTTTTTTGAGACAGCGTTTCGCTCTGTCACCCAGGCTGGAGTGCAGTGGCGCTATCTCGGCTCACTGCAAGCTCCGCCTCCCGGGTTCATTGAGACAGAGTTTTGCTCTTGTTGCCCAGGCTGGAGTATAGTGGCACATCTTGGCTACTGCAACTTCTGCCTCCTGGGTTCAAGCGATTCTCTTGCCTCAGCCTCCCGAGTAGCTGGGACTACAGGTGTCCACCACCACACCCGGCTAATTTTTTGTGTTTTTAGTAGAGACGGGGTTTCACTGTGTTAGACAGGATGGTCTCAATCTCCTGACCTCATGATCCGTCCGCCTCACCTTCCCAAAGTGCTGGGATTACAGGTGTGAACCACCGTGGCCAGCCTAATTTTTTAATTTTTTATTTGCAGAGACACGATCTTGCTATGTTGCCCAGGCTGGGCTCAAGTGATCCTCCTATCTCAACCTCCCAAGCAACTGGGATTACAGGCACATGCCACTGTGCCCAGCTATTACTTGATATTTTCTTGTTTGTATTTTCTTGTTTATAATTTGTAAGCTTGGAATCTTATCTGTCTTGTTCACTGCTATATTATCAGCTCCTGAAACAGTACCTGGCACCTAGTAAGTGACCAGTGAATATATGGCTGAATGAATGAAGGCAGAAAGGTTTGTCTAAAATGCATTTCTTTTTCTAGTAATACTTCCTCACGTTAAATATTTACATTCCCTATGATCAGGCAATTCATCCTCTGGGCACGTGACCTGAAGAGATTCTTTTACAGAAGACATACATGAGGCTGGGTGCAGTGGCTCATGCCTGTAATCCCTGCACTTTGGGAGGCCGAGGTGGGCGGATCACCTGAGGTCAGGAGTTCAAGACCAGCATGGCCAACATGGTGAAACCCCGTCTCTACTAAAAATACAAAAAAAATTAGCAGGACGTGGTGGCAGGCGCCTGTAATCCCGGCTACTGGGGAGGCTGAGGCAGGAGAATCGCTTGAACTCGGAAGGTGGAGGTTGCGGGGAGCCAAGATCATCCCACTGCACTCCAACCTGGGCAATGGAGCGAGACTCCGTCTCAAAAAAAAAGACCTCCATGAGAATGAAGCTGGGAAGTTAGAGGCGACCTGGGCATCCGTCTCTGAGAGTGTGAAGGTGAAATGTGGGTATATACTGTGGAGTGTCATGCAGCAATCAGAAGTACCAGGTTAGGTGTACACATGACAACATGGATGGATTTTTTTTTTTTTTTCTTAAGACAGAGTCTTGCTCTTGTCGCCCAGGCTGGAGTGCAATGACGTGATCTTGGCTCACTGCAACCTCCACCTCCTGGGTTCAAGTGATTCTCCTGCCTCAGCCTCCTGAGTAGCTGGGATTACAGGCACCCACCACCACACCTGGCTAATTTTTTGTGTGTGTTTTTAGTAGAGATGGGGTTTCACCGTGCTGGCCAGGCTGGTCTTGAACTCCTGACCTCGTGATCCGCCCGCCTTGGCCTCCCAAAGTGCTGGGATTACAGGGGTGAGCCAGTGCGCCTGGCTGCCAGGATGCATCTTAAAAACACATTGCTTAGAGAAAAAGGGCGAGAAATAAGATGAGACATATACAATAGGTGGGGGGCAGTGGCTCACGCCTATAATCCCAGCACTTTGAGAGGCTGAGGTGGGATGATTGTTTGCAGCCAGGAGTTTGAGACCAGCCTGGGTCACATAGGGAAACTCCATCTGAACAAATAATTTAAAAAATTAGCCAGGCATGGTGGCACACACCTGTAGTCCCAGCTACTTGGGAGGGGCTGAGGTGGGAAGATTGCTTGGGCCTGGGAGGTAAAGGCTACAGTGAGCTATGATCCTGCCACTGCACTCCAGCCTGGGTGACACAGCGAGACCCTGTCTCAATAAAAAGTAAAAAAAAAGAAAAGAAAAAAAAATATACACACACACGCACACACACACACAATGACATGACACACATAAAAAGATTCATTCCCACAAACAACAAACCATGTCTCTCAGAGTATATCAAAAACAAAATGTATGCAACATTGTAATTGCTTGTGGAGGAGCAGGGAAGTAAATGGGGTTGGGGGTGTTATAAAAGAAAAAAAATCAAGCCAATGGAGGAATGAATGAAATGTTCTATCCTGCTTAAAACTCTCCAGTGACTTCTCCTTGAAAACTCATAGGGAGAGCTCAAGCCCTTTAGCTTAATTCTAAAGGCCCAAGATCGAATCCACCGCCACCCTGCCCACCCAGGTCTCAAGCACGGCCTCCTGACCCGTCTTCCTGACATTGCTACAAGTGGCTATTTCAGTTTAACTAAAATAAGACTTAAAATTCAGTTCCTAAGTCTCACCAGCCACATTTCGCAAGCTCAATAGCCATATGAGGTTCATGGATACTGTATTAACACGGATAGAGAACACGTCCACCCTCAAGAGAACGGCCTAGCAGACAGCACTGCTGTTCAACCAACTCTATTTTTTACTTTTATTTTTTTGAGACAGGATCTCATTCTGTCGCCCAGGCTGGAGTGCAGTGGCACAATCACGGCTCACTGCAGCCCTGACCTTCCCAGGCTCACACGATCCTCTCGCCTCAGCCTCTGGAGTAGCTGGGACTACAGGTTCACATCACCACCCCCGGTTAATTTTTGTAGTTTTGGTAGAGACAGATTTCGCCATGTTGCCCAGGCTGGTGTCTAGCTCTCGGGCTCAACTGATGCCCTCACCCTTGGCCTCCCAAAATGTTAGGATTATAGGCATGAGCCATCATGCCTGGCTTCAACCATCTCTGTAAATCTCAGTACTCAGGATACTAAATCTTCTGTTCTAAAAGTTTCAGAGATAGTTTCCTATTTGAATTAATTTCACTGAGATTTCTTGAGTGCTTTCCTCTGACCATCTGGACTGGGAAACAAGTGCACCAGTAACTATCATATCTCAGCGCTGGTTAGCAACTCTGTGGGTCACCTTCTAAAAATATTTCACATAGTTTACAATAAAATATGCATATTCCTTTATTTCTTCAACAAACATTTATTGAGCACCTATTGTGTGCCAGGTGCTAAAATGTGCTAAGGTACAGTAGGGAATTAGACATACAAGATCCCTGTGGCAGGCTGGGAGCACTGACTCACGCCTGTAATCCCAGCATTTTGGGAGGCCGAGGCAGGTGGATCATTTGAGGTCAGGAGTTTGAGACCAGCCTAACCAACAAGGTGAAACCCTGTCACTACTAAAAATACAAAAATTAGCTGGGCTTGGTGGCGTGCACCTGTAAATCCCAGCTACTCAGGAGGCTGAGGCAGGAGAATCATTTGAACCTGGGAGGCGGAGGTTGCAAGTGAGCCGAGATTGCACCACTGCACTCCAGCCTAGGTAACAGAGCAAAAGTCCTGTTGCCAGGCTGGTCTTGAATTTATGGCCTGAAGCAATCCTCCTGCCTCAGCCTCCAGAGTAGCTGAGATTATAGGCATGCGCAACTACGCCTGGCAGTTTTCAAGAATATCTGAATTCTAATCATGGTGCGTGGATGTAATCACAAGGAAGTAGGAAATAAATGTGTATGTCATTAAGACAAGCTAGAACACAAACAATTGTATTTGAATCTTTTCTTCTTTCCTTCTCTCTTTCTCTTTCTTTCTTTCTTTTTTTTGATGGAGTTTCACTCTTGTTGCCCAGGTTGGAGTGCAATCTCGGCTCACCGCAACTTCCACCTACCAGGTTGATTCTCCTGCCTCAGCCTCCCAAGTAGCTGGGATTACAGGCATGCACCACCACGCCCAGCTAATTTTGTATTTCTAGTAGAGGCGGGGTTTCTCCATGTTGGCCAGGCTGGTTTCAAACTCCTGACCTCAGGTGATCCGACTGCCTCAGCCTCCCAAAGTGCTGGCATTACAGGAGTGAGCCACAGCACCAGGCCATTTCTTTCTTTCTTTCTTTTCTTTTCTTTTTCTTTCTTTTTTTTTTTTTGTGAGACAGAGTTTCTCTCTTGTTACCCAGTCTGGAGTGCAATGGCACAATCTCAGCTTTCTGCAACCTCCGCCTCCTCGGTTCAAGCAATTCTCCTGCCTCAGCTTCCTGAGTAGCTGGGATTACAGGCATGTGCCACCGTGCCTGGCTAATTTTTGTACTTTTAGTAGAGAC
>NW_012104920.1:1609301-1609774 GCF_000951045.1 Mandrillus leucophaeus | reverse complement strand
GAGATGAATTTTCGCTCTTGTTGCCCAGGCTAGAGGCAATGTCGCAATCTCGGCTCACAGCATCCTCCACCTCCCGGGTTCAAGTGATTCTCCTGCCTCAGCCTCCCGAGTAGCTGGGATTACAGGCACGTGCTACCACATCCGGCTCATTTTGTATTTTTTTTTGTATTTTTTTTTTAGTAGAGATGGTGTTTCTCCACATTGGTCAGGCTGGTCTCAAACTCCTGATCTCAGGTGATCTGCCCACCTCAGCCTCCCAAAGTGGCTGGGATTACAGGCATGAGTCACCGCACCTGGTCTCATTTTTTTTTTTTTTTATAGAGAGAGAATGAACAGATGGACCAACCAATATGGATATTCCATTGTCTTAGGTAATTGCAATTCATTTGTAAATAATCTGATACTGCCATATCTTTGTCAGTCTATTATGAATCTGGTTAGCTTAAGTCAGGTGTATCTTTATTCAACATTAA
>NW_012104920.1:1606958-1608755 GCF_000951045.1 Mandrillus leucophaeus | reverse complement strand
AAAAAAAAAAAAAAAAAAAAAAAGAAAGTAGTACAAGAAACCCAGGAATTGGAAGAAGACTGCTAAGTTTTGGGAAAAGCGAAACGGGGGGCGGAGTAGGGGAGGGCAAAGAAAAGAAAGTTGGGAAAATAGATCGTCTCCAGCCTCACGGTCTCCTATGATTAAGACAATGTCAATGTAATTTAACATACCACTCTCGCTGTGTCGCCCAGGCTGGAGTGCAGTGGGGTGATCTCAGCTCACTACAACCTCCACTTCCTGGGTTCAAGCGATTCTCCTGCCTCTGCCTCCCGAGTAGCTGGGATTACAGGCGCCCGCCACCACGCCTGGCTAATTTTTTTGTATTTTCAGTAGAGACGGGGGTTTCACTACGTTGGCCAGGCTGGTCTTGAACTCCTGAACTTGTGATCCGCCGGCCTGGGCCTCCCAAAGTCCTGAGATTACAGGCCTGAGCCACCGCGCCCGCCTACCACTATTTTACTTATGTATTATTTATTTATGTTTTTTTTGTGATGCAGTTTTGCTCTTGTTGCCCAGACTGGAGTGCAATGGCATGATCTCAGCTCATCGCAACCTCTGCTTCAAGCGATTCTCCTGCCTCAGCCTCGCGATTAGCTGGGATTACAGGCATGCGCCACCACACCAGGTTAATTTTGTATTTGTAGTAGAAACGAGGTTTCTCCATTTTGGTCAGGCTGGTGTCGAACTCCTGACCTCAGGTGATCCACCTGTCTTAGCCTCCCAAAGTGCTGGGATTACAAGCGTGAGCCACCGCGCCCAGCTAGTCTAGATATTTTCTAACAGTGGAATCATAGAATATGCGACCTTTTGCATCTTGGCTTTTTTCACTTAGCATAATGTTTTCCAATATTCATCCAGTTATATATAGTATGTACTTCATCTCTTTTTAAGGCTAAATAATATTCCACTGTATAGATCTACCACATTTAAAAAACCATTCATCTATTGAAGACATTTGGGTTCTCTCCACCTTTTTTGCTACTGTGAATAACTACTGCTATGAACGCTCACATGCCCAGATTTGCTCTGAGTACCTGTTTTTAATTCATTGGGAGTATATATACGTTGGAGTGGAACATTGGAGTGGTCACGGGAACAATAAATACTTTGAGAAAAGCAGGTGTTGGACTTTTGAACAATGTACTTACAAAGTTTTATTTTTTTCTTTTCTTTTTTTTTTACAAAGGAAAGGGCATGAATTTCAGAAAATTGAGGGCAAGTAGCTAGGGGTTAGTGTAACAGGCTACACAAATGTAATAATTCAATCTAGTGTTTGCAGTTCACATGTATCATGTCACAAGACTTTTTTTTTTTTTTTTTTTTTTGTAGAAACAAGGCTGCTGCCCAGGCTCAAGTGCAGTGGTGGGGATTATAGCTCACCGAAGCCTCGAACTCCTAGACTCAAGGTATCCCTCTACCTCAGCCTCTCAAGAAAGAAGAGTAGCTAGGTCTACAGGCACCAGCCACTGAGCTGAGCTCTTCTTGTTTTTGTTTTTTTAATTTTTTATTTGTAGAGATGGGCCCTTGTTATGTTGCCCAGTCTCGTCTGTGACTGCTAGCCTCACGGGAGCCTCCCATCCCCGCCTCGAAAAAAGCTAAGACTACAGGTATGAGCCACTATGCCCAGCCCACGCTGCAGAATTTTTGCAACGTCCTGAAAAATTGGGAAGTTCAGGCATAATTATTCTCATTTTATGGGAAAATAATTAAGGCAGAGCTATCTGAAGTAATTCCTTAAAGACACAAAAGAAGGATGAGATCCCAAGATCTTTGGTC
>NW_012104920.1:1600755-1601998 GCF_000951045.1 Mandrillus leucophaeus | reverse complement strand
AGTTTCGCTCTTGTTGCCCAGGTTGGAGTGCAATGGCGCAATCTCGGCTCACGGCAACCTCCACCTCCCGGGTTCAAGCGATTCTCCTGCCCCAGCCCCCGAGTAGCTGGGATTATAGGTATGCGCCGCCACGCCTGGCTAATTTTGTATTTTTAGTAGAGATAGGGTTTCTCCACGTTGGTCAGGCTGGTCTCGAACTCTCGACCTCAGGTGATCCGCCCGCCTCGGCCTCCCAAAGTGCTGGGATTACAGGTGTCAACCACCGCGCCCAGCCCACCACTCTTTTTTTATAGACAATTTTTTCTGAAGGATCTCGTAGACAATTCTTTTGGGAACCGCAGAGCACAGTAGGGGAAAACACAGTAATACCATCTAAGTCTCTTTACTGAGGACCTCAAAGCGGAATGGCCTCTACCGATGCCATAGAGACCAATACGGACTGCGGGTTTAAACAAGATGGTGTCCGCCGCAGCACCGCTCTATCTTCCCGGGTGAACTCTATGGCAGAGCATAGGCGTTCGATTTAGAGAAGTGAAGCCGAGATGGGTGGGAACCCGACCACACTACCGCGCTAGGAAGAGTGGGGCGGAAAGACATCTTCCGCGCATGTGTGGAACTGGGGGGACTGATTCCAAGACAAGGGGCCCACCCCCCAGAGCAAGTTTTCTGAAACGTGTGAGTCGTTTAAGTTCAGTTAAAGCCGAAGTGGGGCGTATCCTGAGACGCATGCGTTCTAGACGAGACAAGTGATCTAGCGGCGTGGTCTTTTCAACGCCCGGCGTACACACGACGTCTGAGGTGGAAGGGGCGTTTAGGATTCCGAACACGCATGCGTTCTGAGACCCAGGCGTTTCCTTTAGAGGGTGTGGAGTGCAGGGCTCCGTATTGCGCAGGCGCAAGGACTGTCCGGTAGGACAAGCGGTCTATCAAGGGGAGGGAAGAGGAGGTTGAAGAGATTAAAAAACCGGGGGCGCCTGCGCGTTGCAGATTAGTTGAAAACGCTCAGGGTTTGTGAGGGGCGGGGTCACGTATGCGCGTCATTGGCCGGGTAGGTGGGAGGGAGGGTGGAGATGGGGAGGGTGTGTGCGCTTGCGCAGTGCGGGGGTGGAGGGCGGAGGAGAGAGATAGCACGCTTGCGCGGCTGTCATAGGGCTGCTTGGTTGGTCAGTGGGGAGTCGGCGCCTGCGTACTAAGACCCGTGTGCAGCAGCGGCGGCGGCGGTAGAGGCGGCGGCGGCGGCGGC
>NW_012104920.1:1594139-1595040 GCF_000951045.1 Mandrillus leucophaeus | reverse complement strand
TTTTTTTTTTGGAGATGGAGTCTTGTTCTGTTGCCTAGGCTGGAGTGCAGTGGCGCGATCTCGACTCACTGCAAGCTCTGCCTCCCGGGTTCTCGCCGTTCTCCTGCCTCAGCCTTCTGAGTAGCTGGGACTACAGGAGCCCGCCACCACGCGCGGCTAATTTTTTGTATTTTTAGTAGAGACAGGGTTTCACCATGTTAGCCAGGATGGTCTTGATTTTCTGACCTCGTGATCCGTCCACCTTGGCCTCCCAAAGTGCTGGGATTACAGGCGTGAGCCACCACGCCCGGCCCCCTCCCTGCTTTTGTGCTCAGCTTTGTTCTGTACGTTTCTTCCTGAGCTCAGACATCTCCTGGCTCTCTTGCTCCTCCAGATCACGGTGCTGTCTGCCATGACAGAGGAGGCAGCTGTTGCAATCAAGGCCATGGCAAAATAACTGGCTCCCAGGTGAGTGTGACAAATCCCTCACTGTCCCCTTCACATTTTGTTGTCCTCAGCAGATCTGCTCTAGTCTTAATTGTTCCAGGCTTACTTTGTGCCCCTAGCCTGGCCCTGTCCTCCCTATCCTTCCTGTTGAAGGTATTATCCTATCTTACTAATTTCTCTCTCCTACCTAGGGTGGCGGTGGTGGCAGCAGTGATCCTCTGAACCTGCAGAGGCCCCCTCCCCCAGCCTGGCCCGGCTCTGGCCTGGTCGTAGGCTGGACGACTCCTACACGATTTATTTGACGTTTTATTTTGGTTTTCCCCACCCCCTCAATCTGTCGGGGAGCCCTTCCCCTTCACCTAGCTCCCTTGGCCAGGAGCAAGCAAAGCCGTGGCCTTGGTGAAGCTGCCCTCCTCTTCTCCCCTCACACTACAGCCCTGGTGGGGGAGAAGGGGGTGGGTGCTGCTTGTGGTTT
>NW_012104920.1:1584946-1591959 GCF_000951045.1 Mandrillus leucophaeus | reverse complement strand
CTCCCCCCCAGGTCCCGGCCACCGGAAGCCCAGAACGGCCACATGGTCTGCAGGAGCCGGCAACCCCTAGCGCGGGGAGAGCTGGCCCTCGCGGGGTGTCCTAGGGGGCCTGGGATTTTGAGAAGTGGGAGAAGCCGGAGGCTCGGGTCCTGATCACCCCGGAGGGCATGCTGCTGGCATATGTTAGCGCTTCCCAACCTCAAGGGCCCCTGGAGCTTTCCTGCAAAACCCTCCTGTGAAGTGTGGCGGCCAGCCAGGTGTAAGTGGCACTCCTTCGAGCTGGGAGGCCGGAGAAATGGGGAAACAGGGCGTTTGGACAGGAGCCCAACTCTTCTGTCGGCCCGGGCGGACAGCGCCTTCAAGTCTCCGGCAGATGAGTTTCCCACCGTGATAGGCATTCTTCACCTTGTCACTGTCTTCCCGTTGTAACTGGTTTGGGAGTTCCACGGTTTCGAAGTCCTTAACTCTACTAGCCTAGTATGATTTTCTACTACTCACTACTACCAACCTTTTGCTTTCATTTTATTGTCATTCACCACCCCCCACCTCTCCCACTTTCTACTGACTGTACTGGCCCGGCCTGAAAAGCCGACAGGACAGATGCATCCTGGGAAAAGTGGGAGGGCCTTCCAGGAGAGGCTGGGTTCCTGGGTTCTCTTTGGGAACCAAGATCGAGGTGTTTGGCAGGGGGATCATTTCGGAAACAACTTTGCTTTCTCCCCCTTGGCTTGTTGCAAGTGCATGTTGGCGAGGCGGGAATCCCCCAAAGAGGCCTTGTGGTTTCCTGTAGCAGTGACTGGTTTGTGTGTGGATGGAGGGGGGGCGGTGTAACAGATGGGTGGGGCCTTGTCCTCCGGTCTCCACCCTCCCCCCCACATTAGCCCTGCCCTTTTGCTGGATCATAGCTGCTCACCTAATTATAGCCCTGGCTGTGTGTGGGGAAGAGGGGTGGTTGGTTTCAGTGGCAAGTAACACCTGAGTCCTCCCCCCTCCCAGGAAGTAGGCCTTTTCTCATCTCTGAGATTTGACATTCCAGCTCCCTAGAGCCTTCCTTTCCCAAGCCACCACTCTAACTTTGATTTATGCGGGAGAAACCAGCTATTCCACCCTCCCATACACACACCAGTTCTTGAGTATATTTGAGCCCAGTCAGTATTTTAAGTTCAGGAACTTTGACTTTATTTTAGGTGGGTAATGGAATAAAGAGTTGGGAAAATGTTTCTAGAGAGAAATGGGATAGATTGGAGGTCCTGTTAACCTCCATGCTTATTCACTTCAGTTCTCTTCTTGGCTCTAGTTGGAATCGAAGCCTCTTAAAATGGCAGATGATTTGGACTTCGAGACAGGAGATGCAGGGGCCTCAGCCACCTTCCCAATGCAGTGCTCAGCATTACGTAAGAATGGCTTTGTGGTGCTCAAAGGCCGGCCATGTAAGATCGTCGAGATGTCTACTTCGAAGACTGGCAAGCACGGCCACGCCAAGGTTAGAATTTCACCTCCATATCTTGCCTTCCCCGTGCCTCCAGTATCCTTGGCGCTCCCAGCAGCAAGCTGCCAACAGTGCTGACTTTCCTTTAACTCTGCTTTTACTGTCTGATTCTTTTTGTTTAGCACTCAGCCTTCATACCCATTCAGACAACTACACCTGCTCCCCAGTCTTCAGCCTCTTCTGTGGTTACCCTTCTGTCCCCCCATCATTATCTGGTAGTCCCTCCGTTTCTCCAGCTTTGTGCCAGTCTCTTAACTTCAATTGGTAGGCCTTTATGCTCTAGCTATTCAGTTGCTCCTTCCTTATTCTTGGTTTTCACTTTTTCTTCCCTTGAGCCATTGTAGCTGGTTGTTTCCATCATGTTGCCCAGGGTTTCTCCAATTCTACCAGAATGTGGCCTTCCCCTGGAGGGACTCCTGCGTTAATTCTGAGCTTTCAGATCTCCTTGCTGCTTCATTCCCCAGTTCTAGCTTTCCCTTTGGAACTCTGATGCAGAATCAAACTGCCCCTACCTGCCCCATCCCACTCTCCTTGGGTTCCTTGAGCCTCCATGCTGTCATGGGTTTTAACATTCTTGCTAGCACTTCCCTCATCACCTCAGATTTTTCCTGTCTCTTTAGAACTTCAACTTGGTTCGTTCTTGTTGAGTTTCTTGTGGTGTTTTTCCTTAATCAGTTTTTCCATCTTTTGACTTGACACTGATCTTGGGTTATTCCCTAGTGTCTGGATCCTTCTCTGTGCTCTTCTGGCTTCCTTATTTTCTAGCTACATAGTTATTTCTGATCTCCCTGCAAGTCCTTTTTTCTCTTCAGCTCTTTCACATTTCTTATTTTCTTATCTTTCCCCTTCTACCTTCCTTATTTCCCAATTTCTCAGCTCCTTCTCCTGGTGTCCAGAAAACTCTTCCAAACTTTTACCCAGACTCCTCCCACTACCCTAGACTCCTAGCATCTTATCTTTTATCAAGGTAACCGTCTTCTCTAAGCCTGCCATGCAGTTTTCTCTTGTGCTGTCAACCCCAATCTCAACGGTGGTTTTTTAGCCTCTGTTGTTTTGTTTTCTTTAAGAGGCTTTACTGTTTCTTGAGTTGACTGGTTCAATTCCAATACTCCAGTCTTTGCCCCAACAATGTAGTCTGACTTCCCTCATCAGGCAAGGTCACTTGGCGCCTTTGTTTCCTCCGTCTTAAGAGTTCGGTTGGGTTTCTCTTTGTGATGCTCATATACAGGTCCACCTGGTTGGCATTGACATCTTCACTGGGAAAAAATATGAAGATATCTGCCCGTCAACTCATAACATGGATGTCCCCAACATCAAAAGGAATGACTTCCAGGTATGTAGATGGTTTGGATGAGGATGGGTTAGCCGTTCATGGTGGAGGGAGAAGTTGGGGGATAGGGACTGACCAGGAGAGCTTGTGCTGGGAGAGGAAGGAAATGGCAGGAGAGGGTATTTGGTATTAGTTTGCTATCACTCCACTTTGTCTATCAGAGCCTTTACTCTCAGCCTCCTTGGGCCTACTACCTCAGCTTCCTTCCCTATCTGCCCCCAGCTGATTGGCATCCAGGATGGGTACCTATCACTGCTCCAGGACAGTGGGGAGGTACGAGAGGACCTTCGTCTCCCTGAGGGAGACCTTGGCAAGGAGATTGAGCAGAAGTACGACTGTGGAGAAGAGATCCTGGTATGGTGCCTCCCTGCTTTTTCTTTTCTTTTTTTTTTTGGAGATGGAGTCTTGTTCTGTTGCCTAGGCTGGAGTGCAGTGGCGCGATCTCGACTCACTGCAAGCTCTGCCTCCCGGGTTCTCGCCGTTCTCCTGCCTCAGCCTTCTGAGTAGCTGGGACTACAGGAGCCCGCCACCACGCGCGGCTAATTTTTTGTATTTTTAGTAGAGACAGGGTTTCACCATGTTAGCCAGGATGGTCTTGATTTTCTGACCTCGTGATCCGTCCACCTTGGCCTCCCAAAGTGCTGGGATTACAGGCGTGAGCCACCACGCCCGGCCCCCTCCCTGCTTTTGTGCTCAGCTTTGTTCTGTACGTTTCTTCCTGAGCTCAGACATCTCCTGGCTCTCTTGCTCCTCCAGATCACGGTGCTGTCTGCCATGACAGAGGAGGCAGCTGTTGCAATCAAGGCCATGGCAAAATAACTGGCTCCCAGGTGAGTGTGACAAATCCCTCACTGTCCCCTTCACATTTTGTTGTCCTCAGCAGATCTGCTCTAGTCTTAATTGTTCCAGGCTTACTTTGTGCCCCTAGCCTGGCCCTGTCCTCCCTATCCTTCCTGTTGAAGGTATTATCCTATCTTACTAATTTCTCTCTCCTACCTAGGGTGGCGGTGGTGGCAGCAGTGATCCTCTGAACCTGCAGAGGCCCCCTCCCCCAGCCTGGCCCGGCTCTGGCCTGGTCGTAGGCTGGACGACTCCTACACGATTTATTTGACGTTTTATTTTGGTTTTCCCCACCCCCTCAATCTGTCGGGGAGCCCTTCCCCTTCACCTAGCTCCCTTGGCCAGGAGCAAGCAAAGCCGTGGCCTTGGTGAAGCTGCCCTCCTCTTCTCCCCTCACACTACAGCCCTGGTGGGGGAGAAGGGGGTGGGTGCTGCTTGTGGTTTTTTTTTTTTTTTTTTTTTTTAATTCAATCTGGAATCAGAAAGTGGTGGATTCTGGCAAATGGTCCTTGTGCCCTCCCCACTCAGCCCTGGTCTGGTCCCCTGTTGCCCATAGCCCTTTACCCTGAGCACCACCCCAACAGACTGGGGACCAGCCCCCTCCCCTGCCTGTGTCTCTCCCCAAACCCCTTTAGATGGGGAGGGAAGAGGAGGAGAGGGGAGGGGACCTGCCCCCTCCTCAGGCATCTGGGAGGGCCCTGCCCCCGTGGGCTTTACCCTTCCCTGCGGGCTCTCTCCCCGACACATTTGTTAAAATCAAACCTGAATAAAACTACAAGTTTAATATGAAGCCCCCAACTCAGCTGCTTATTTGAATTAAATGGGTATATTTGGAAGCTACAAAAAGACTGAACTCTGCCACTGAGTTCATGGGAACCCGCTGTCTATCACTGACTTGCTGTGGACCTGCCAGTCATCCCCCCACCCCCCAAGCAGCCTTGACCTATTCCAGACAGTTGAGTGGGAGGCAACACAAACAGCAGCAGCCAGGGTCAGTGGCAGGTAGATTTTATTGGCCTGGGACACACGGGGGGTACCCTCACCCACAGTGGGGCAGGGGACATGATGTTGAAGATATAATCTGATGGTCATTTGTGGTAGAAGCGCGGGTTCTGGCTGTGTTGGATGAAGGGGAGCCGAGGGCCAGGTTGGCTGGTAGCTGCAAAGCCCGACTGGCGGTGGTGATGAAAAGAGGGCTTTGTCACTGGGCGTACTCTCCCACTTAATGCCCTACTGGTAACCACCCCCAGAGAGGAAGAAAAACCAGGTGATGTGGGCCACCGGTCCTACCTAATCCTGCTTTTCTGGATCCCTAGTGTAGGGATTCTGACAGGTAAATTTTATTATCATTCTTACCTTTCCTGCTGGTTGCATCTGCACAGGGAGCTGTGGGGAAGCAAGGAGTCCAGGGGCTGGATGCAGAGCCTGGGGGTGCATGGGGCGCAGAGAGGACTGCAGAGAAGAGAGGGCCTGAGGCATACTGAAGCTTCCCTTAACATATCCCTAACCCTGACCTCCCAAGGTGCCATACTCACTGAGTCGGAGAAGCCAGTCTGCTGGTTAGCGTGTTCCATCTGCTTTTGCAAGGACAGGGCACCACCAGGCTGGAGAAAACCTACGTGGGGAAGAGGGACATGTGAGATGAGAATGAAATAGGGAGGGGAGGACCCAGAGAGCTAGAGCTCCTGCATGGGATGTTATCACCTGTCTGAGTGGGCTGAAAGTGGCCGTGCACGGCATAGGGCTGCGGCTGTGGCTGAGAAAGGTACTGCACTGCAGGGAATGCTGAAGGAGCTGAGAAAGGAAAAGACAGAGCCATTAAAACCTTTTACTCAATGGCATTCCTCCTTTGACGTTGAGGAAGGCCAAGCCCCATCCCTCCTATTACTCACCTCTGAGCTGCTGACTAGGACTATAAGCTGGCTGTGTGGGCCCATAGTGAGGTGGGGGCTGAGCAGTCCCATAGGCACCACCAGGACTGCCTTGGAATTGTCCATGCTCTGGTGTCCCCGCAAAAGCAGCTGCTGAGCCCACATAGTGCCGGGTCTAAGGAGGGAGAATGAGAATTCGCCTATAAACTTGAAAGCTGAAACCCAGTGACTTGTGTATATCTGTATGCCCCATTTCCCCCTAAACTTAAGTGCTTGATATGTTTGTGACTTGAATACTGGTGGCAAGGATGCATGGATGGAAGCAATAGGGGCTGGGCATCCAATCCTACTCTCACCGTAAGCACTTGGGGTCCAAACATTTGTTTGGCTCTGTCAGCTGCCATGAGGGTGCCTGGGCGATTGTGTCCTCCAGGGCTCCCTAGAAAGGGAGAAAGGCTTCATGATGCTGAAATGGGAGGCTGCAACCTGTAAGAAGGCCGGTTCCATCAGGTGGTCTCTTTAGTCCTCACCCTGCATGCTGAGGAGATGAGTTCCTGTGTGGACAGTCAGGCTCTGCTGGTATGCGGCTGATGTCAGGGTGGTCAGGTCACTGGAGTGAGAGGAAGGCAGGTCAAAGCCAAGGACAGATGCCTTCTCTTTCGCCATTAAACACTAGTCCTTTTATTACTTCATCCCAGTTCCACTTGGCCCCCATTTCAGTTTTTAGCACTCTGATCCCACCTCTGTTCCTTTCGCCTCCGTTTTTCTTCCTCATGTAAAACTTTCTTGAGCTGCAGGAAAAGCTGATGCTTCTCTTCCTGTAGGGCCAAAAGCTTCTCCTCCAACTTCAGAATCTGGGAGGGAGTGGGAAGAGAAGATGGAGGCAGGGAGAGTCAAGGGAAGAAATCAAAGCTGGGAGAGTTCAAGGGACTGCTTACTTGTTCCTTGGTCTCCTCTAGTGACATTCTCTCTTCCATCTCCTTTTTCTTCCTTCTCTCCTGTTCTTCCTTCATCTTCTGTTCCATCATCTTATCCACCTCTTCTTCCTCTGGAGAATCAGGCAGAATGAAGAAGAGGCAGGGTAGTGAAAACAGTTCCAACGTTAGATTGAAGACCAGCAAAACCCAGTCATCCCAACACGCCTGTGCGCTCTTTGCCTCGAGGGGACAAGCTCCCCCATCGCTGCAATAGGGAACGGAGAGGCTTTATCAGGTGCTCTCCAAGGTCCTTCCCGTCTCAAGGGTTCTGGAGCGTGGACCAGGACGCTTAAATCCCACCACAACGGGGCTATTCCTTCCCTCCTCTGCGCTCGGCAGCGGGCTCACTGGTTGGCCGCTGGGTTGAGGCCAACCCTGAGGTACAGGAGCCATTCTGGGCCGTGTGTCCCCCCCGCTATGGCCCCGGCTCACCCTGCCGCTTGCGCTCCCGCTCCATCATAATGTGCCGGTGCAGCGCCCTGGCCATGGCGTTGGAAAGCTTGGGG
>NW_012104920.1:1570703-1584348 GCF_000951045.1 Mandrillus leucophaeus | reverse complement strand
CAGCCCGGACGCCAGCCCTCTCTACCCGCCTTCTCTGCGCTTTCTCAGCAGCTCCGGCGCGCCCTGGCCCGTGCGTCACATCCGGCGGCCCGGCCAAGTCCTTCCGGAGTCACGGCTGCGGCCGACCTCACGGGTTGGGTGAGAGAAAGCGGAAGCGCGCTGCGACGGGTGCCCGCGGCGTCCAAACCCCGTAGCCGGGAACGCGGGCGACGAGGGCTGTAAACTGGTCTTGGCATCCTCAGCTCTCTTTAATTTCGCGGGCCCACCTGGTGGCACCCCAGGGGACGCGGGCTCCGGAGAGGGGCGCGCGAGAGAGAGGCCGAGGCGGAGGCTCTGAGACGGTGTTTATTGGCTCCTTAGAAATCAGAGTCAGTAACAACTGTACAGAGGCCCCCATCTTCCGTGCGCCCACCCTTCCCCACTCCCGCCCGGTGGCCCCGGAAAAAGCAGCTTCATGTGGGCACAGGGAGAGACTCCTCTGGGATTCACAGTAACCAGAAACAAAAACGGAAATAAATTAAGTGATGTGGGGAAGGGGAGTAAAAGGGAGTCATGTTCCCCAAATCAGTGCATGAAGAGGGGTACCAGGGCCTGGAGCTGGGCTCCCACGGCTCCTCCCATCAGACGGAGTGCTGGGCCTCCAGACATGGAGCTGTGCCACTTGCCACCTACATCTGAGAGCCTGCCTACATGCTCCTGCGCGGCTGCCAAGCTCCAGCACCTGCGCATGCCACGAGTCACGGGAATGAGGTGGAGGCAGTCGCCAGAGTCCATGGGCCCGAGGCCCGACTGTGCTTGTAGTATTTGTGTCTGACCCCTCATTCCACCCGTACCAGCAGGGCATAGAGGAGTGTGGCCCCCTTCTCCTTAGTGACCCACTCAAGTTCGGCTGGACTGAAGTGAGGGTCAGGAGGTTCTCCAAGGGCAGCGGAAGGGGGTCCCGGGGTGTAGGAGCCAGGGCGCACACACACCTGGAACGCCACCTGAGCCTGGTGCGTCCGCTGGGATTTGGGGTCCCGGAATCTGTCAAACAGGAAAAAATAAGGGAGTGAAGCTTCTCTCCCCATCACCTCCCCCTTGCAAAGTCTGTTCCAACCACACAAGCCTTGCTGTACCTAGGAAATACTCCCGCCTTATAGGAACTTCACTCTAGCTGTTCTTTCTACCTGAAATGTTCTTCCTCCCAAAGCCTGCTCAGCTACACCCTTCACTTCCTTCTTCAAGCCTTTGCTCGAATCTCTCCCACCTTCTTACGATGCCCACACCAGCCGCACTGCTGTCTCCTTCGCCCCACTCTTTCCTACGATGCCCACACCAGCCACACTGCTGTCTCCGCCCCACTTTCTTACGATGCCCACACCAGCCGCACTGCTGTCTCCTTCGCCCCAGTCTTTCTTTGTTTCCATAGTCCTTACTTATTACCTTTAAAAATACTAAATACTGGCCGGGCGCAGTGGCTCACGCCTGTAATCCCAGCGCTTTGGGAGGCCGAGGTGGGTGGCTCACGAGGTCAGGAGATCGAGACCATCCTGGCCAACATGGCAAAACCCTATCTCTACTAGAAAAATTAGCCGGGCTTGGTGGCACACGCCTGTAGTCCCAGCTACTCAGGAGGCTGAGGCAGGAGAATCGCTTGAACCCGGGAGGTGGAGGTTGCAATGAGCCGAGATCATGCCACTGCACTCCAGCCTGGATGACAGAGCAGGACTCCGTCTCAAAAATAAATAAATAAATAATAAATACTTATTATGTATGAACATTATAGAGAGAAAAGGCAGAGGTTCCACAAGATCAAGGTTCCTTTTCTTGCCCACTAGAAGAGTATATAAGTGGTATTTGTTCAATGAATGAAAAAAGGGCTGAGTTGGAGACTGGCAGCTAGCAAGAGGAGGTGAGAAAAGGGGAGGGCAAATCATGAAGACCCCAGTGGCTGCGCTCAGGCCCTCTTCATCCGAGCCCCTGGAGATCTCTCCCCACCCCTCCCAGTACTCACTGCACTTTGGAGGCCAGGGTCTCGGCCCCAGCATATTGAAGGGAGGGGGAAAGCAGCACAGGAGGGGGCTGCTCCTCCCGAGGAGGTGCACAGTTCTCGCCAGGCTCCTCGAACCCTACCCCAGGCTCTCCCTTCAAAGGACGGCAGCTCAGGATGGAAGCAGTACCTGGGAAGAGAACTGGGTCAAGATAGCCCTTTTTATTCCTCCACAGCCCCCCAGGCTCAGCCCACCTTACATGGCCCTGCTCCCCAGTACCTGCTCCCAGCTCCCCTCGGTCCAGCACTCTCCGTACAGCTGCAACATTGCTCCCATGATAGGCCATGTGCCACTTCTTGGTTAGTGTCCCAGCCTCCAGGCGGGGATTCACTCTACGAGGTGGACAAGTGGGGCAGATAGAACGAAGGACACTGGCTCCCCAGTGAAGGAGCTTCACGAGGCTCTTCCTTAGGCAGGAAGTTCCTGGCACTTCCTGGCTTTTCCTTAGACAGGAAGTTCTATCACTTCTTCCATGCACCTTCTTGGGATCTCCATTTCTCCAGGGGGAAAACAGTAGGGGAAAGGCATGACCCTGCCCATATGTACCTGAGGTTGAACCTGCACCAGCCAAAGGGCAGTGCGTATTCCCGGGGAGGCTCCCCTCTGCGCCTGTGGGCCTCGTCTCCTCGCAGCTTCCGGCAAGACTCACAGTAGCACAGGCTTCGCTTTGGCGGAGGCATGAAATAATCTTCTGCGGGACAGTAAGTAGCAGGCTTGGTGCTGTGGCTCCCACCCTTGATCTCAGCCACACTGGCACCCTTCAGCTGCTCTCCACGGCTCTGGGCCTGGCCCTGGGGATGAAGTCAGTTCTGGGGACCGGGACTCACCAGGAAGCAGCAGGAGTTCTCGGAAGCGAGAGCAAAGGGCATGGTACTCGCAGCTCTTTAGAGGACTAGCGGCGGGTGGTGGGCCCCAGCACACACTCTCTTTGATACCTGAGGGAGCAGAGGGGCACAGGTCACAGGAGTCAGGCTAGAAGGGTAGGGGCAGGGGAGTAGGGGCAGGAGCGGGGTCCCTTTGGGCTGGCACACCGTCCACCATGTCTGCTTTCTCCATGTCCCCTTGGGTTCCAGCACTTTTCCCACTGGCAGCCCCTGGCTCAGGGTTCACGATTGTCACCTGCAGGGGAGAGGGTAGTCAGACAGCTTGGTCAGACCCCAGGGCCTGATGATCCTGGAACAGAGACTTCCCCGTCCTGGACGGCCCAGACTCTCAGGCAGGCCTCCTCCCTGCCCCCACTGCCACTAACCTGCTCACACTGCCCATAGAGGTCCACAAGCGCGTGGCAGGGCTGGGGCACATCTGGCACAGCTACCCCCTGGTCCACCCCATTAACGTGGAGATGCAGCCCCCCAGAGCTGTCCAGCCGCAGTCCCAGGATGGTGCCTTCAGGGCACGTGTCCAGATTTGGCCCAAACTTCTCACAGATCTGGGAGGAGAGACCGGCTGTCTTCCAGAGGTCACACTCCACCACAGCAGCCGTCCTGCCCTTTGCTCTGCTTCCTGCTGCCAGCGCCTTGGCTTTGCCTCCATGCTTGCCTGCTGCCGAGACTCTCCTCCTGCTGCAGTTACCTAGAGCCCCTCCTCTTCCCCAAAACTGGCACATTCTCAACGGCAGGGACACCGCAGGAAGCAGCAGGCCTAAAACTGACCAGGCAACGCCACTCACCCTTGCCTGCCCATTACTGTCCCCCTTTTACACCTGTGGTCCTACCTCCAAGGCTAGGGGCCCACTTCTCCCTTCTGGCCAGCCCTTCCCTACACACAAGCCTGGTCCCGCCCCTTCTCTATGGCTCCTACTCACCTTGAGACCGTTGTGGAAGACCCCACGGCCCCGCAGCAGCCAGGCTGCCCGTTTGAGGGCACAGGCAGAAGCAGGGAAGTTGAGCCTCTCAGGCGCGCAGGTGATGACTCCCAGGACAAGGGAAGAGGTCCACTGTCGGTTTAGGAAATCTATCCGCACCTGGGGAAGAAGGAACTACTCCATAATCACAGCCTCCTGGGAAGAACTAGGCTCGACCCCCCCCCGCCAGGGAGGGAATACTGCACCTCCCAGAATGTGGCCTGGCATGCTGCCTTTTCTTATGCATGGAAGGACCAGAAAATGCAAATTTAGTCGTTTCTTTCCCTTTTTTTTTTAAAAATAATAATAAAAAAAAGAACCATCAGCCGGCATGGTGGCCCACACTTGTAATCCCAGCACTTTGGGAGGCTGAGGCGGGTGGATCACCTGAGGTCAGGAGTTTGAGACCAGCCTGAGCAACATGGCGAAACCCCGTCTCTACTAAAAATACAAAATTAGCCAGGTGTCGTGGCACATGCCTGTAATCCCAGCTACTCGGGAGGCTGAGGCAGGAGAATCGCTTGAACCCGGAAGGTGGAGGTTGCAGTGAGACGAGGTCGTGCCACTGCATTCTAGCCTGGGCAACAAGAGCACAACTCCATCTCAAAAACAAAACAAAACAAAACCCTGTTTGAGCCATGACCTTGCTGTTGCCTCTGTAACGATCTGTCAGGATTCTTATTCGTAGGACTTCCTTCATCTAGCTAGCTTTTTTTTTTTAGAGACAAGATCTTGCTCTGTCTCCCAGGCTAGAGTGCGGTGGCATGATCTCGGCTCACTGTAACCTCTGCCTCCCAGGTTCAAGTGATCTTCCCACCTCAGCCTCCTGAGTAGCTGGGATTATAGGCTCGTGCCACCATGCCTGGCGAATTTTTGTATTTTTTTGCAGAGACAGAGTTTCGCTATATTGCCCAGGCTGGTCGCAAACTCGTGAACTCAAGCGATCCGCCTGCTTTGGCCTCCAAAAGTTCTGGGATTACAGGTATGAGCCACTGTACCTGGGCTCATCTGGCTAACTTTGATATATCTTTCAGTTTGTAGCAAAAAGGCACCTTCTTCTGGAAAGCCCTCTCTGCTCCCACATATAGGATCAGGCATTTCCCTTGGACTCCTCCAGCCTGTCCCTACTGCTTCCCTCACTGATCGCCAGGTAGGGACTTCGTGGTAACTGACTGACAAACCCCATTACAGGCTATGAATAAAAGCCCAGAAAGCTCATCCAAGTGGCTTGCTTTCTTTTTCTCCACCCAAAAAGGCCTTTCTTCAGGAGGGTTGGCCATGGGTCACTGTGGAGCGAGAGGAGCTGGGGACAGGGAGGGAGAGCCCACCTGGACCAGCAGCTGGGGCACCAGAGGCTGGTTGATGACAACGATGCCCTGATTGTAGCTGGCCACCCGTGTGGCTGTACGGTTCCCGTTAGACAAGAGGATATTCTTCCCGTGGTTCTCCAGGAACTCGAGGGTGGTGGGTATAATACCCACTTCATTCTGGCCCTGGTGTGGAGGAAGAGACTAAGCTGCATGGGTTGCCAATGCCAGGACCGACCCACCCCACTGGAGTTGGCACAGACCCTGAGTGTGAGCCCCCACCCAACGATCAGAGAACCCAAAAAAGGCCTGGCATCCAACGGCCCAGCAACTGCCCATCCACGTGCACAGCAGGCCATGCTGCAGCCTCTTACTCCCAGGCCATGCTCCTCGCCCTCGTCATCCTCCTCGCCCTCACTGCCGGTGTCTGAACTGGGGGAAGGAGGCTGGGTGCCTTCTGACTCCTCCAGCCTTGTGGAACTGACAATCGACACACTGCGGACTGGCCCGTAGAGATCCAACACAGCCCACACGTTCTGGGAGGCACACAAGACCCAGAAAAATCAGAGATCAGCGGAAGACCCCAACCATCCTCCCAAAACCCAAGGAAGCATTCAGGTCTACCTTGGCAATGCCAGTGGCTGCAGGCCCCATATCCTCTCCATCCACCAGGATGTGCATCGTGTCATCTGCCCCCCGACGAACACCCACACGGCTCCCCACCTAGGACCAAGGCAGGACAAGGACAGATGATGTTCAGCCCACCCCTCCCTGCCACCGCCACTCCCAACCCCTCCCGTCCCTGGAGCCAGCCACTTCACCCCCAGCCTCTCTAGGTTCCGGCCATAGTTCATCCTCTGGAGCTGCCCATCACGCCTCACTTCACAGCTGGATACCATCCAAGTGGTCTTCGTCCGGAGCTCTGGCAGGGAAGGAGGCAGCCCTGGGCCACTGCCACCTGCTCCGGGTCCCATCTCCCCCGGGGCTAGTGTGGTCAGTCCCAGCCGCAGGGAACCTGCCCACTTCTCATCTAGCTCTTCCACTTTCACCTATGAGACAGAGACAAGATGAGCTGGCCCTGTCGCGATGGGCCTGGCAGCCCCTCTGTCACATCACTACGGCCTACCTCAAAGACTTCCTCAGCCCTCAGCTCCTTGGTACTGAAGACAAGGCCATGAGCATAGCCAGCGGCACGCACCGCCCTCGTGCCATCCTCCTCTAGAGTGACATTCTTGCCGCAAGTACTGTGGAATCGGTGAGCCACGCCAGCCACTGTGAAAAGATGGCACCAGAGGAAGGGGTAGGACTGGGGCAGCAAGCTTCAGATGGAACAGAGCAAAGCTTTCAGATGAAACGAGATGGGGACACCAACGCCCCATCTGCCATCTGCCATTACTCCTCAGGGCCTCCTGACACCTCTATTGTATTTTTTTTTTTTTTTTGAGGCACGGTCTCGCTCTGTCACTCAGGCTGGAGTGCAGTAGCACAATCACGGCTCACTGCAGCCTCCACTTCCTGGGATCCAGCGATCCTCCCACCTCAGCCTCCCAAGTAGCTGGGACCACAGGTGCACGCCACCACAACTGCCTAAATTTTGTATTTTTGGTACAGACGGGGTTTCGCCGTGTTTCCCAGGCTGGTTTCAAACTCTTGTGCTGGAGCGATCCACCCGCCTTGATCTCCCAAAGTGCTGGGATTACAGGCATGAGCTACTGCGCCCAGCCCTGATACCTCTTTTCACCACAGCAAGACTCATTTCCAAACCTGGCATGCTCAGTTTATGGTGTCCTGGCCCCTTGGTGGCAGGGAAGTGTCCAGGCTCTAAGTACCAGGTGTAACCTCCCCCTTACTGGCTGCTTGCCACCGTGGGCTGTCCCTTCCCTTGAGCCGGCAGCTACCCCAGCCAACCGTCTTTGCACAGCTGCTGTAACCTGGAAACCCTACTCCTCAGGCGCACAGCAGGCAAGCAGAGCCCATCCAGCCCCCGCCCGGCTGCCGCACCTGGTGAGTGCAGTGGGAAGGACTTCTCGGTGGCAGTGTTGCTGGTCGCCAGGCTGTTGTCCATGGGGCCGGTGGCATTGGTGATGGACACTTGGACACACTGGCCATAGAGATCGACTACTGCATACACCTCTGGGGAGGAGAGGGAAAGTCAGAAGCCTGACAGCCAGGTGGTCTGGGTTGAGGGTGGCAGGTTGAAAGCCACATAGTCACCTTTACCCGGAGGCAGGCCTGAGCAGGCAGCGCCTTGGTCCTGGCCATTGATGAAGTAGTGCAGATCGCCCTTGGCAGTTCGCATCATGCCAATGCGTGCACCTGTGCCCAGCGCATCCAGGTCACACCCGTAATTGTTGCGCATTGTGTTACCGTCTTGCATGATGGCTGTACCACTGGGGGGATGGCAGAAGGGGTGAGTCAGCCTGCCAGCTTCAACTTCACATTGGCCCCCGCCCACTCCCTGCCTGTCAGAACCTTCCAATGCCTTGGGCTGGGGTCTTGATCTGGGTGTAAGGCCCAGTCCTATCTCCTTTGTCCCTGGGATCCCCTCAGGGAAAAGCAAGAACTACCTAAGATGAAGGAGGACTGAGCCCCTGTGGGCCTGAGCAGGGCTTCCCAGAATCCAAGAGAGGGGACAGGCAGATCCCCTAGGTCTGTCACTGCCCACAGCCACCATAGGCCGAAACCTTGCTTCCCTGATCCCAGCCAGCTCCACCCAGCCCCAAGCTGGCCCCCAAAGCAGGAAGCCCAACCTCAGCATCCATGTGTCATAGTCAATGTCTGTCATGGTGTTGGGGAATTCCAGGTCTTCAGGCCGAATAGCAGTCACTCCTGGGAGGAGGCAGAGGTAAGTCAAGGCCGATCCCCCAAGGCACAGACATCCAACGGCCCCCAACACACACAGACGCCCCTCACCAGCCTCAATGGAGCCTGACCAGCGGTCCACCATCTTCTGAATGACAATTTCAAACAGCTCTCCATCCCGCAGGGCCCTGCCAGGGAGACTGGTGATCAGAGAGGCTCCACTTGGGTGGCTGAGGCTGGGCAGGAGGAAGGTGGGGACATGAAAGTTGAGAGACTGACCGGTTGGAGATGACGATGGCGTCATTAAACTCGCTGCGACAGTTGTGGCGGAGGGCAGTGCGACCCCCATTGGTGATGACTGCGTTACTGCCGTGCAGCTGGTGGAAGCGCAGGTCAGAGCCCCCTGCCCCTGAGGATGGAGAGCTTGGAGACACCTGGTTATTCCCCTCAGGAAGTGATTCAGGAACTGGAGACACCTCTGTAAAAGTGGACATCATCACCCATTAGATCTCTAAGTGTCTCTCAGACCTCCCAAGGCCACCCTAACCCCCGGCCCCAGCCTAGCCCGGCCCTCACCCACGTCGTCCACAATGGTGGCCTGGGCCGCCTGGCCATAGAGATCGACGACAGCATAGACGCCCGGGGGCACGTTCCAGGCAGCAGGGCCCTGAGTCATCCCATTGACAAAGAAGTGGAGAGTCCCGTCCTCCCGCCGTACCACGCCCACCGTGTCCCCTGCCTTGGAAGAAGGGGGTGCTGGAGTGAGGAGTCAGGCAGAGTTCCTGCCGGGGCTGGTCCTGCATCAGCCCTGTGGTGTTTGTGATGCCCGCTGCAGCCGCCAGGCAGCGCACCCACTTTCCCACCTTGAGGCGGTCCAGGTTGTGCCCGTATTCATCCAGGATGGTCGTCCCATTGTGCATCACCCCATTCCCAGTCATCATCCAGGTCCCTGGGAGGAGAAGGAGCAGTAGAGGACATGAACGGAAAGGAAGGGCTCCTCTCCTTTCCATAGCAGCCCCCACAGAACTCCTGAGCCCATAGCCCATCTTGCCTTTTCTTTGACGACTAGCTTTCTTCCCTGAGCAGGACAAGAAAACTCTGCAGCTTCCAAGACAGCCACAGCCCTGCCCACGGGGCACTCTCTAGCCACTGAATGAGTGGTCACAAGAGTGACACGTGAAAAAGAAGCTGGAGAACAAGTGCCAGGGCTTTGGGGACAGCTTCCCCCCAAAACCCTGTCCTGGCCCTGCCCTTCCTGGGAGCTCACCAGAGCGCAAGTTGGTCATGGTGGAGGGCAACTGGAGGTAGGCAGGGTTGTGGGTGGTGACACCAATTTCAATGGAGCCAGCCCATTTGTCCACCATCTTGTCGATGCGCACCTGGAACACCTCTCCATCCCGCAGGGCTCTGCTGCTCAGCACCACGCCGTGATTGAAGTCATCGGTGGCACTGAGGGAACAGAAAGTGGAGAGTCAGATCCCCAACACACGCTCTCAACGTGCCAAGGCTTAGCCCAGCAATGCCTGCCAACATTCACGGCCCCAAGCCAAAGAACTTAACCTCAACCTCCCCCTCCGCCAGGCTGCCCCCGCCAGGCTCCCTCTGCCTTCTACTTCCGTGCCCTGCCCCCCTCCCATTAGAACCCCTTCTTCAGGCTTCTCCCCACCCCATGGGCCATACTGGGGCCTCAGGGCAGTGCGTCCCTCGTGGGTGATGGCTGCCTTCTGCCCGCAGTTGGGGTGGAAGAGCAGGCGCTCAGGTTCTGCCTGAGCGGCAGGGGCAGCACGGCGGAGAGCGCCCTCGGGGGACAGCGCCCGCAGGATGGCGTTGTTGCGGCGGAGACGGTCACTGTGGTTGTTATTGTGGACGATGGTCACCTTCACAGCCATCCCGTACAAGTCCACCACGCCATACACCACTGGGGGCGTCAAGGGGGTTGCCACTCCTGTTGCAGGAAGGTTCGGGGGTGTGGGAGTGGGCAGGGAGAATGAGGGGAGAAAGTCAAACACAGAGACCAAGCACCAAAGAGAAGCATGAGGATGAAGTACAGCCCCCAGTCCCAGCCTCACCGAAAGCCCAGCCCAGAGGCCCTCTCTGAGCGACCCTTACCCTGATCGATACCATTAATGAAGAAGTGCAGGGCAGAGTTGGACTTCCTTGTGAGGCCAATGTGGTCACCCTCCTACTCAAAGAAGACGAATAGTTCAGAGGAGTCCTGAGGCCTGCCGAGCACCCCACTCCACACAGGAACAACTCCAGAAGGCATTCGCCAGTCTCAGACCATCCTGGAGGACAGGTCCTGGGTCCTTGTTTTCCAGACATGACAGTTTCTACATTTCCTCAATGCTCCACGTGAGTCAGGCACTGAGTTAAACCACCTCACAGACATCAGCTTCTACAAGTCTCAGCCTATGGAATGAGTACTACTTGTAGGCTCATTTTAGAGATTGCAGGGGCTGGGGGAGCAATGAAAGAGGATAAGCTTCTTGCCTCGGTTCGCCACTACAAATGGGAAAACAGTAAGAGGAATTCAACCATCTGACTCCAAAATCTGAGTGCTGAACTCTTGGGCAACTCTGCCTTCTCGGAAGGAACCTTTAGGTAGAAGATACAGGGACTGGCTCTAGGTCACACAGGAGACCCTGCTTGGTGCCCTGGCAGGGTCACAGAGTACCTGTGGCTCTGCTGGAAAGTGGTCCAAGGATCTGTGTGCCACCCTCACCTGCAGCTCATCCAGACTGAATTCACAGTACTCCCGGCGGGTGCCCTTGCCATTGGTCAGGATCCCACAGCCGCTCATCATGATGGTGCCTGGGTGATGGTGGACACGCGGGTTCAAGTACGGGCCTTCCTTCCCCTCAGCAACACCAGGCCTGCACCCCCGCCCCTGCCCAGGGCTGGTACCTGACTGGAGGTTGGTCATGGTGGCTGGGTACTCCAAACTGTTGGGGTTGTGGGTGGTGACCCCAATCTCAATGGAGCCTGACCACTTATCAACAAGCTTATCGATACGGATCTGGCATTGAGGGACAGAAGGGAGAAGCAGGGAATGTAAATGCAGAAAGAGACCTTCAGCCCTTGGTTCTTCCCCAGGGCCCACCCTCCTAGCGCCAATGGTCGAGCCCCATCTTTAGCTCCCAGGGGTAAGGCGCCAACCAGACCACAGGACTTTGCACACCTCAAACATCTCATTGTCCCGAAGTGGGCGGTTGGTCATGACAACCCCATTGTTGAATTCGTCCAGGGGCCGCCGGCGCTCAGCCGTCTTATTATTGTTGCTGAGTTTGATGAGGGTTCCGCACTTTTCATGAAAGAGCAGGGCATCGTTGGAAGTGAGAATGGGCGAGGTGGCAGCACCGCTAGACCCCAGGCCTTCCCCTGCTGGCGGGGAGCTCAGGTTCACATTCAGAAGCCCTCCATTGTAGGCAGACAGGATGGTGTTGCTCACCACCTCGGACAGCTCCATGCTGGCAAAGTCTACAGCAGCAGGATGGAAGAAGAAAGCTGGGAAGTTGGGATGAGGCTCTATACCCCCAGACCAGGTGCCTCTCTCCCTGCCCCTTCTCCTGAGGGCCCTCCCTTGTCCATCTCACTTCCCACTCCCCTTCCCAGGGCCTCCCCAAAGCCCTCACCATTATGCGACTCAAGGCTGTTAGGAAACGTCTCCGGCCGGGCCTGCGCTGGGGACACCATGAAGGCTGGGGACCAGGTGGGATGGGAGGGGAATAAGGGTTCAGTCCCTGCTTCAGGGCCCATAGCCAGGAGACACCCCCATCCTCTAGCTCCTGCTTTCCCATTCAACAGACTTGGGGATCAGGGTGGCCCTGCCCACACCCAGCCTGTCTTGTCACTGTATTTCCCCCATTCTGTCCCCACCCCACCACCACTGCCCTAGCCGTGTTCTCACCTTCATCAGCAGAGGTACCCTGTTCAGCCAAGGCAGAGTCTTCAGTGGGGGCCAGGGGCTCAAGGGGAGGTGTGGGGATGGGAGTAGGGGGGCTGAAACCTGGCTCAGGGGGTAGCACGGTGATCTGGGTGCACTTGCCATAAAGGTCCACAACGGCCCAGACACGAGGGGGCAGGCCTGTGGCGGCCACACCGCAATCCCGCCCATTCACCCAGAGCCGAAGCTCCCCAGCAACTGTGCGCTCCACACCCACGCGGTCCCCTTCGCCAAGCTGGTCCAGGTCCTGACCATACTCCTCCAACACAGAGCGTCCATCTCTCAGCACAGAGCAGCCCGATACTACCCACGAGCCCCCCTTCAGCCCCGTGGCACTGCTTGGAAAGTCCAGCACACTGGGGTCCAGCGCTGTCACCCCAATCTCAATGGAGCCACTCCAGGAGTTGACCTGGGATAGGGGTATTGGACAGAGACTTAGAATGGGCCACCCTCCATTCCACAGGCCACCATATCTTCCCACCTCTCAGACAGCTAAGCTGGCTTTTTGTCTCTTGGAACACTAATCCACAGATGCAGACAGTGATTTTCTGGACTCTGTCTCGGAAATTATTTGGGCTTTCCTTTAGCAACTCTGCTCTCTACTCAGTGTCTACTACACCACTCCTTTCCAAGCCAAGCGCGAATTCCTTGGTTCCAGTCTCCTGCCTCCTCTAACTTCCCTAGTCTCTATGGCTCTCCAACCATCCAAATTCACCTACTTCCTATACCCACACTTCTTGCTCTTGTGTATCATTCATTCGCTTCCCCTGGCCTAATTCTCTCCAAGGATCAGGCTCTACCCAGATTTAATCTCCTCCCAAGTTCTTTTTCTGTGAGCCTGACCTCTTCACTGAATCACACACACCTCCCTCATCCTGGATTACTTCTCCTCACCTATCTTTCTGGCACAGTCTGTGAGTGTGTCATTCAGTGGTTTGTTCTTTTTTTTTTTTTAGACAGTCTCACTCACTCTGTTGCCCAGGCTGGAGTGCAGTGGCATGATCTCGGCTCACTGCAACCTCTGCCTCTCGGGTTCAAGCCATTCTCCTGCCTCAGACTCCTGAGTAGCTGGGATTACAGGCGCGCGCCACCATGCCTGGCTAATTTTTGTATTTTTAGTAAAGACGGGGTTTCACCACGTTCGCCAGGCTGGTCTCGAACCCCTGACTCTAGTGATCCGCCTGCCTCGGACTCCCAAAGAGCTGGGATTAGGTTTGTTCGTTCCTTGGTATCTTTCTTCACTTGTCATCACATCTCTGACATCTCTCCATCCTCCATGCCCAAGAAATTGTACCAGGAGGTCTGTTCCCAGCCATTCTAGTGGGTTAGCCCTCGTGTCCCTTCCCTGGTTCTGGATCTTGAAAACACTCAAGCTCTTAATGTCTTCTTCAAACTGAAATGTTTCTGCTTCACGCTGTCTTCCTGTCCGCCCCCTGGTGCTCTATGTTCTTTCTGTTCCCTCTCGGTGCCCGGCGATGTGGGCTACCCTGGCTGTCCTACCCCGTCTCCCTCTAGTCCCCTCCCACCACCCTCCACATCTCGGTTCCGCGGTACCAGCGCTGCACCTTGCGGTCGATGCGGACGGTGAAGATGCGTCCATCGCGCAAGGGTTCTCGGCTCAACACCAGCCCGTGGTTAAACTCCTGGCCCGGCTGCTGCCGCCGCGCTGTACGCCCACAGGCCGACAGGCTCACCAAGCGCCCAGTGCGCGGGTGCAGCT
>NW_012104920.1:1564714-1566843 GCF_000951045.1 Mandrillus leucophaeus | reverse complement strand
GGCAGATCATCTGAGGTCAGGAGTTTGAGACCAGCCTGGCCAACGTGGTGAAACCCCATCCCTACTAAAAATACAAAAATTAGCCAGGCGTGGTGGCAGGCGCCTGTAATCCCAGCTACCTGGAAGGCTAAAGCAGGAGAATGGGTTGAACCGGGGAGGCGGAGGTTGCAATGAGCTGAGATCACACCATTGCACTCCAGCCTGGGAGACAGAGCAAGACTCCATCTCAAAAAACAAACAACAACAAAAACTCTTTTGAAGGCCACGCACGGTAGCTCACGCCTGTAATCCCAGCACTTTGGGAGGCCGAGGCAGGCAGATCACAAGCTCAGGAGTTCGAGACCAGCCTGACCAAATAGTGAAACCCCATTTCTACTAAAAATACAAAAATTAGCCAGGCGTGGTGGTGTGTGCCTGTAATCCCAGCCACTCAGGAGGCTGAGACAGGAGAATCACTTGAACCCACGAGGCCGAGGTTGTAGTGAGCAGTGATTGTGCCACTGCACTCCAGCCTGGTCAACAGAGTGAGACTCCGTCTCAAAAACAAAAACAAAAAACAAACAACTGTTTTGAATGACTGGGAAAATGAGGGAGGCCTATAAGGAGGGGGGTCACTAGAAGGTCCAGCCCCAGAAGGAAGCCTCAGCATTGGGATTAGATGAATATCCTGGCCACCTACCTCCCTGCTGACAAGGACTATGGATTTATGACAGTGGATGAGCCCAACAGTCCTTACCACAGGGGCTAAGCCCTCAGCCCCAACCCTTCAGTCCAGAGATTCTTCTCTGTTTAAAGGAGGGGACAGGTGGAGGAGGCAGAGAGAACTTTAGGGACTGGATACTGCCTGACCCCCCACCTCCCAGCGCTGCTTCCCCCTCCTCTGCAGGCTGCAGGACAGTTTTGAGGACCTCTCTGCTGGTTCCTCCTGCTCAGTGAATCCTGGAGTGCTGGCAGAGAGGTGAGAGTCCTGCCAGAGAGCAGCCGGGGTGTGGGGCCTCTTTCCTCCCTTCAGCCCTGAATTCAGGTCTGCAGCTGGTCTACTTTTTGACACCCACAATGGGAGTTGCTACAATTTCCATCAAGCCTGGATGGGGGCAGGGGTCCACCAATTTGGCCTCGTTTACCACCTGTCCCCATTGCTATTTTCTTCTCTCGATGCCCCCACTAGTCTCCTACCCCTTCAAGATTGCCATGACGGACAGTATCTGCCCCAGGTTCCACCAGGACTGTGCTGACAGGAGCTCGGGGCCTGCAGACAACTTTTCCAAGACACATGATGTAGGGTCCAGCCCTAAGGAGCTTAGCAAGTGTTCTCCCTGTGTGCGAAGACGAGAGATTGTAATAAATTAAGACACAAGACAAAGAGATAAAGAGAAAGCAGCTGGGCCTGGGGGACCACTACCATCAAGACGCAGAGACCAACAGTGGCCCCGAATGGCTGGGCGCGCTGATATTTATTACAGGCAGGGTAAGGAGGGTGAATCTTCTAAGTGATTGACAAGGTGAAGCAAGTCACGTGATCACAGGACGGGGGGCCCTTCCTTTTAGGTAGCCGAAGTAGAGACGGAGAAGGCAACATACGTCAGCGTTTTCTTCTATGCACTTATAAGATCAAAGACTTTAAGACTTCCACTATTTCTTCTACCACTATCTACTACAAACTTCAAAGAGGAACCAGGAGTACGGGAGGAACATGAAAGCGGACAAGGAGCATGACCATTGAAGCACAGCACCACAGGGAGGGGTTTAGGCCTCCGGATGACTGCGGGCGGGCCTGGATAATATCCAGCCTTCCACAAGAAGCTGGTGGAGCAGAGTGTTCCCCGACTCCTCCAAGGAAAGGACACTCCCTTTCCCGGTCTGCTAAGTAATGGGTGTCTTCCCAGGCACTGGCATTACCGCTTGACCAAGGAGCCCTCAAGCGGCCCTTATGCGGGTGTGACAGAAGGCTCACCTCTTGCCTTCTAGGTCATTTCTCACAATGTCCCTTTAGCACCTGACCCTACACCCGCCGGTTATTCCTAGGTTATATTAGTAATGCAACAAAGAGTAATATTAAAAGCTAATGATTAATAATGTTTATAATAATGACTGATAATTGTCCATGATCATCTCTATATCTAATTTGT
>NW_012104920.1:1561807-1563714 GCF_000951045.1 Mandrillus leucophaeus | reverse complement strand
TAAAAAAAAAAAAAAAAAAAAAATTATTTTTAACTAGCCAGGCGTGGTGGCGTGCACCTGTAGTCCAGACTACCGGGGAGGCTAAGGTGGGAGAATATAGTCTGAGCCCAGGAGTTTGAGGCTGCCATGAGCGATGATGGCACTACCACCCTCCAGCCTGAGTAACATAGCAAGATCTTGTCTCAAAAAATAAATTAAAAATACACAAAAGTCCGACACAACCATGCGGGGAGGTGGAGCGGTCACTGAAGTTTTTCTCAAATGGGAAGGGTAAGAGAAGTCAGTGAGATGAGGATCTGGGGCCTGAGCTTCTCCCCTGTGGTGAGGGCCCATGACAGACACCTGGGAGGCACGGATATACCAGATGGCCGGAAGACTTGGATTCATTTGGTTGATTCCTTAGATTCCTCCACCTACAGAAATCAGTGCCTCCCCCCACCGGCTGTGGCCACCATCATATTGGGGCAGGAGGTTGCTCTGCAGCACAAGGAGTACTATGGTAAAGGACTATACCTGAGGTCCTGCTCCCACCCAGAGCTTGTGGAGGACATGGAAGATGAGCATCAGGATGGTGAGAGCCTGGGCAGGCCAGCCTAGGGGGCAGGAGGGCTGGGAACCCACAGCCTGATAGGTACCCCGGCCCTGATCCCTGATTCTAGGCTCCACAAGCTTGACCTAGGTGATTGAGAAGGCTGTAAGCACTGAGGTCCACCTACTGGACCACATGGGAGGCCCCTTTAGGGATCACAAGGCCACAGAGAGCTCCCTGATGGTGACAATGACACCATTGCAGCCTGTTGAGGGCACCAGGCCGCTATCTCTGTGGGACTGTCTCTTGGCCAGCTCCCATCTCCCAGCCCTCCAATTATTTCAGGCCAGTACATCGGCAACAGGTGGAAGGAGAGGCCCTGAACAGCCTCGAGTCCAAGGTCCACATTGGACAGGAGAGGAACCAGGGAGACTCAGAAGGGGTTGAGACCCCCTCCAGCTTGGCACCACCCACTGGCTCCATGCCTCCTCCTTAACTCCTCTCTGCCACGCCACCCCACTCCAAGTATTTCTCTGTCCTTCCAAGACAGTGAGTCTCAAATGGTATCCAGCTGGTGGCTAGGGGGCTGAGCTGGCAAAGCCCAGGGAGTTCAGAAAGGGAGAGTGGAGCAACCCCAACCCCTCAAGCCAGAACAAGCACAGCCTGACAGACTAAGCCTGGGCAGAGGCAAGGGGATGCTCGCACTGGCCAGGGAGGTAGAGGAGCTGAGTGGGGAGGTTCTAGGGGATTCGGGGTCACATGAACAAGATCCCATGCCTGCTGCAAGAAAGCCATGAACTCAAACTCTTCTCTCCAGATGAAACCCTGGGACTTCGATGGACTCAAGAAAAAGAAAGCAAACAATGGAAACGGGCTGGTTTGGGGCAGAGTGGGGGCAACCTTCCCTTCCTGGCCACCCTATGAGTGGACGATCAAGAGCAGAAGAGCAAGGGTCTGGGAGCTGTGAATCGGGTGCTCAGGCTGGGCCTGCTCAGTTGTTGAGGACAGAGGAGGAGGAAGGGGAGTTCACACACAGGAGCTATGAATATGAGGGCAGAGCGAAGAAAGCTGGGAGCAGTCCGGGGCACTGGACTCCACAGGAGCCTAGCATCACGAGAAGGCCCAAGCTGCTGCAGGATGACAATGACTGATGCAATTAATTTAGTGAACCAGCTGGGCACAGTGGCTCGCGCCTGTAATCCCAGCACTTTGGGAGGCCGAGGTGGGTGGATCACCTGAGGTCAGGAGTTCAAGACCAGTCTGACCAACGAGGTGAAACCCCGTCTCTACTAAAAATATGAAAAATTAGTGGGGCGCCGTGGCAGGCACCTGTAGTCCCAGCTCCTCGGGAGGCTGAGACAGGAGAACTGCTTGAACC
>NW_012104920.1:1559452-1560602 GCF_000951045.1 Mandrillus leucophaeus | reverse complement strand
CTCCACCTCCTGGGACAGAAAGTGCCTCCACCTGCATCCCCAGGCGTCCGGCCTCCAGGGCCCGCTGGCCCCACAGCAGGCAAGCTGAGATGACGGTCAAGCTGGATTTCGAAGAGTGTCTCAAGGACTCACCCCGTTTCCGGTAAGTGTGAACTGGTCTGGGGGCTAAGGAGGGAAAAGTCTAACACCCCCAGCACACACACACCTTTCCCCAGGCCAGATCTCCTTCCAGGGAGCAGGCCTCCAAGAGGCAGGAGCGAGCCTGTGGGCCAAAGTGGTACCCCAGCTATCAAAGCAGGGTACTCCAATGCTCTCCGGCCCTGCATGCTCCTTCTGGCTTCTGCAGTTTCCCTCAGCCCTAGAGCTGGCATTCCCTCTGGCCTCTCAGTGGGACCCCTGCCCTTCCCCCAGCACCTGCTCTGGGGCGGTTAGCAACTTCCTGCCCTGGCCACATCCACCCTCCTTCTACCCTTCCTGCTCTGGCCTGGGCTGTGGTAGCTCCCAGACTGCAGAGCGGGCAGAGCACAAGTGGGCGGGTGGGGGGCGAGCCTCTCAACTCTGCAGCTTTCTCCTCCATACCCACCGCCCTGCGGCTCCATCCCGCCTGATGAGGCAGACAGACCAGACCGACCCAAGCTCTGTTCCCATGACCCCCTCTTTCCCAGAGCCTCTATTGAAATGGTGGAAGCCGACGTGTCAGACTTGGAGACCCGTCTGGAAAAGGTGACCCTGACATGGAGAGGTGACCCTGGAGTGGATTAGGTTGAGAGGGGTAGGGCCAGGGAGAAAGCTGGAGACAGAGAATGCGTTCCAGGGATTATTGAATACTGTGTAGGGGAAATATTTTGGAGACTCCAGAGAAGCAAAAAAGGTGGTTCTGTACCCTCAAGAAGCTCAGGATCTTGGAAAACAAGACTTACTTCTGGGCCGGGCGTGGTAGCTCATGCCTGTAATCCCAGCACTTTGGGAGGCCAAGGCGAATGGATCGCCTGAGGTCAGGAGTTCAAGACCAGCCTGGCCAACATGGTGAAGCCCCATCTCTACTAAAAATGCAAAAATCAGCCAGGCGTGGTGGCGCCCATCTGTAGTTCCAGCTACTCAGGAGGCTGAGGCAGAGGAATCGCTTGAACCTGGGAGGCGGAGGTTGCAG
>NW_012104920.1:1556921-1557672 GCF_000951045.1 Mandrillus leucophaeus | reverse complement strand
CGTGAGATGAAGGGTTGGGGATTGAATGGAAAGGGGGAGGTGGAGCGAGTCTTTGGCAAGAGTGCGGTGGGAAAGCCAGGCTCTCACCACGGTCACAGACTCCAATGACTTTGACAAGTGCCGCAAGGCACACTATGACAAAGGGAAGTTTCTCAAGGCTGAGAAAAACTGGCCCTTGGAGGATGAAGAGGACAGCAATGGTGGTATCAGTATCAGCGGTGGCAGTCAAGGTGTGATACTGCACCCAGAGCCCAGGCCTGTGCAGAGAGGCTGGGCAGGAGAACCAGCCAGAGGAGCCAAAGATGAGCCAGGCCTGGTCACCCAGAAGCACATCCTTGAAGCCCAGGGTTAGCGACGGGAGGGCTCCAGGGACTAGAGGGGCTTGTATTCCAGAGAAGCCCGTTCCTCACTTCTCTACCACAGTCTGTCTTCCTCAGTGGCCATCAGCCGAAGACTCTGCTGCCTGACAGGGAGGTAATGCTGGGAAGTGACCCCAGGGAAGAAAGAGGGCAGCTGGAGAAAGGACCCCATTCAGGATAGCCCCCCGAGATTATTGGCTGTTGAGGAACAGAAAGTCTGCCTGGGGGCTGGTTTGTTGGCCAGGCCGGGTGGTTCACTTCCATAATCCCAGCACTTTGGGAGGATTGCTTGAGGCCAGGAATTCTTTTTTTTTTTTTTTTTTTGAGACGGAGTCTGGCTCTGTTGCCCAGGCTGGAGTGCAGTGGTCGGATCTCAGCTCACTGCAAGCCCC
>NW_012104920.1:1553714-1556871 GCF_000951045.1 Mandrillus leucophaeus | reverse complement strand
TGAAGCCCCATCTCTACTAAAAATGCAAAAATCAGCCAGGCGTGGTGGCGCCCATCTGTAGTTCCAGCTACTCAGGAGGCTGAGGCAGAGGAATCGCTTGAACCTGGGAGGCGGAGGTTGCAGGGAGGCGGAGGTTGCAGTGAGCCAAGATCGCACCACTGCACTTCAGGCTAGGCGACAGAGCGAGACTCTGTCTTAAAAAAAAAAAGACTTACTTTTGGACTTCCTTGTTCAGCTTTTGAGCTCCTCCTGCATTGTGCCAGGCCCTGGGCATTCAGGGAGGGCAAGATCATTTCTGCTCCCATGGAGCCCAAAGGCTGACTGGAAGACAAACCAGTGAAATGTTTCAATTCAAGACAGTAAGGTGTCCCCTGAGCACTCTATCAAACAGCATGTTCACACAGATACACACACAAATGCTCTCTCATTCCCCTTACTTCGCTTTACTTTTCTCTGCAACATTTACCTCTGACACATTATGTATTTGCATGCTATGTGTTAGTTCGCTATTGCTGTGTACCAAATTGTCACAAATTTGGTGGGCAACATTGTTTTATGGACAACATGGTGAAACCTCATCTCTACAAATAATAATTTTATTTTTATTTATTTGAGACGGAGTCTTGCTCTGTTGCCCAGGCTGGAGTGCAGTGGTGCGATCTCAGCTCACTGGAACCTCCGCCTTCCAGGTTCAAGTGATTCTCCCACCTCAGCCTCCCAAGCAGCCGGGATTACAGGCATGCACCACCACACCCTGCTAATTTTTTTTTTTTTTTTTTTTAATTTTTAGTAGAGATGGGGTCTCACCATGTTGGCTAAGCTGGTTTTGAACTCCTGACCTCAAATGATCTACCTGTCTCAGCCTCCCAAAGTGCTGGGATTACAGGCGTGAGCCACCACACCCGGTCTACAAATAATGATATTAAACAATGGACTGGATGGGGTGGCCACAGCTGTAGTCCCAGATGCTTGAACTCCTGGGCTCAAGTGATCCTCCCTCCTCAACCTCCCCAGTAGCTGTGCTACAGGCACATGCCACCATGCCTGGCTTTTTTTAAATTTTATTTTTTTGTAGAGATAGTGTCTCCCTGTGTTACCTAGGCTGGTCTGGAACTCCTGGACTCAAGTAATCCTCCCACCTCAGCCTCCCAAAGTGCTAGAATTACACGTGTGAGCCGCCACACCTGGCCTGAATTTTTTATTGTGAGTAAATCATCGACTCAGGAGACTAGTAAGGAGAGGTCTCATGTACTCATCACCCAGTTTCCCCAGTGGTGACATCTTTAGTACATTATTAAAACCAGGAAATTAATATTGTCACATTACAATTAACAATAAACTCTGCCAGGCGCAGTGGCTTATGCCTGTAATCCCAGCACTTTTGGAGGCTGAGGCAGGCGGATCACGAGGTCAGAAGATCGAGACTATCCTTGGCTAACGCCGTGAAATCCCGTCTCTACTATAAATACAAAAAATAATCCAGGTGTGGTAGTGGGCGCCTGTAGTCCCAGCTACTCGGGAGGCTGAAGTGGGAGAATGGCATGAACCTGGGAGGCGGAGCTTGCAGTGAGCTGAGATCGTACACTCCAACCTGGGCTACAGAGTGAGACTACGTCTCAAAAAACAAAAACAAACAAAAAAACCCAGTAAACTCTAGCCAAGCGCAGTGGCTCACGCCTGTAATCCCAGCACTTTGGGAGGCTGAGGCAGGTGGATCATGAGGTCAGGAGTTCCAGACCAGCCTGACCAACATGGTAAAATCCCATCTCTACTAAAAATACAAAAATTAGCCGGGTGTGGTGGCATGCACTTGTAATCCCAGCAATTTAGGAGGCTGAGGCAGGAGAATTGCTTGAACCCAGGAGGTGGAGGTTGCCATGAGCCGAGATCGCGCCACTGCACTCCAGCCTGGGCGATAGAGCGAGACTCTATCTCTAAATAAATAAATAAACTCTATAGATCCTACTTCGATTTTACATTTTGCATATGCTCTTTTTTTGCGTTTTTGTGTATAATTCTACGGCACTTTATCACGTGTATGGATTCCTTTAACCATCACCACATACAAATGGACACAAAGAATTCCTTTACAGTGATACCCGATACCCTTCCCACACTGCTTTAATCTGTAGCAACCACTGATTTGTTCTCCATCTCTCTACTTTTGTAATTTCCAGAATGTTCCATAAATAGAATCATACAGTATGTGACCCTTTGAGATTTGGCTTTTTTCCCCCACTCAGAATAATGCTCCTGCCGGGTGTGGTGGCTCATGCCTGTCATCCCAACTACTCAGGAGGTCAAGGTAGGAGGGTTGTTTGAGGCCAGAAGCTTGAGACCAGCCTGGGCAACATAGCAAGATCCTTGTCTCTAAAAAATGCTTTGTTTTGTTTTTAAATTAGCCAGGTGTGGTGGTGTGTGCCTGTAGTCTCAGCTACTCAGGAAGCTAAGGTTGGAGGATCCCTTGAACCCAGGAGTTCAAGGCTGCAGTGAGCTGTGATCCCACCACTGCACTCCAGCCTGGGCGACAGAGATCCCAACTCTAAAAATAATACGAATTTTTTAAAAGATTAATGCTCTTGAAGTTTATCCAAGTTGTTGCACGTATCAACAGTTCATTCCTTTTTATTGCTGAGTACTGTTCTATTGTACAGATGTCCCAGTTTGTCACTAGTCCAGTCTTATGAAAGTTTCTTACTCATCTAAGGGGGAGGGGCTGAGATGGTAAGGAAAAAACTAGACAGAGTCCTCAGATTCACACAGTGATTTACGAACATCCTTGTCCCTTGTCACAGACAACCCATGGTGATATATGGTAAGATTTGATCTTGGTCAGTCCAGGTACGGTGACTCACACCTGTAATCCCAGCACTTTGGGAAGCCAAGGCAGGTGGATCACCTGAAGTCAGGAGTTGGAGACCAGCCTGGTCAACATGGTGAAACCACATCTCTACTAAAAATACAAAAAATTAGCCGGGTGTGGTGGCAGGCACCTGTAATCCCAGCTACTCGGGAGGCCGAGGCAGGAGAATTGCTTGAACCCAGGAGGCGGAGGTTGTGGTGAGCTGAGATCGTGCCACTGTACTCCAGCTTGGGCAACAAGAGTGAAACTCCGTCTCAAAAATAGAAAAATAAAAAGAGATGGGGTTCACTATGT
>NW_012104920.1:1533846-1553334 GCF_000951045.1 Mandrillus leucophaeus | reverse complement strand
CACTGCAGCCTTGACCTCCCGGATTCAGGCAGTCCTCCTGCCTTAGCTCCCCAGGTAACTGGGATTACAGGCACGTGGTGCCATCTCGGCTCACTACAGCCTCAGCTTCCTGGGTTCAAGCAGTCCTCCTGCCTTAGCCTCCCAAGTAGCTGGGATTACAGGCACGTGGGATTACAGGCACGTGCCACCATGGCTGGCTAATTTTTGTATTTTTAGTAGAGATGGGGTTTCACCATGTTGCCCAGGCTAGTCTTGAATTCCTGAGCTCAAGCGACTGGCCTGCCGTGGCCCCACAAAGGGCTGGGATTACAAGTGTGAGCCACCATGTCCGGCCAATACTGTAGAATTTAATAGCAACCACTTAGAGCATCCAGACCATGCAGGAGGCTGGAATCTCCAGGGAGCTCTGGATCTAAGCAGGTAGGCAGGGCAGGAAGAGATGTGTGCGAGGGGACAGGGAAAGATGTTTTGGAGGTAAGGCTGACAGATGTGTTGGCGACAGGCTGAGAGGAATGGGCAGGAATTTGGTTTCAGGCCCAAGGCAGTGGGAGCAGAGGCAGCGATGAGAACACAGCAGGTGTGTGTTAGATACAGGGAGAGCTGCATGAGCCTGGAGGACGGTGAGGCGAGACAGGAATGGGGGAGCGCTGCTCTGGGCAAGGGGAGAGGAAGTGGGGCAGGTGTGGGGGCGTCACCTGGTGTGGGGATGACTGCACAGCTCCCTGTTACTCTCCTTCTTTCCCAGCTCCTGAAACTGGGCACTGGTCTCCTGGAAAGTGGGCGCCATTACCTTGCTGCCAGCCGTGCCTTCATTGTCGGCATTTGTGACCTGGCCCACCTGGGTCCACCAGAACCCATGATGGCGGTATACGGAGGGTCTGCATCTGGGTGGGAAGGGGTCTGGGGTGAGGAGGTGATGCTGTGGAAGAGGAGGGCTGGCCTGGGGTCTGCAGGTTCCAGGCCAGAGCGGGGCTGGGCTGTCATCCTAGATAGCCATAGCAGGCTGGGTCTCGAGTCGGGAGGGCGCTGCCACCCCACGCCTGGTACTCTTTCTATGCCTCTGCTTGCCTAGGAGTGTCTGGAAAAATTCACCGTGAGCCTGAACCACAAGCTGGACAGCCATGCGGTAAGTAGGGGAAGGTAGGGATTGCGGGGGTGGTGGCCAGGTTGCCTGTGGTCCTGACCCCAACCTACCAACTTCTTCCCTCAGGAGCTTCTAGATGCCACCCAACACACACTGCAGCAGCAGATCCAGACCCTGGTCAAAGAGTGAGATGGGGCCGGGCGCAGTGGCTCATGCCTGTAATCCCAACACTTTGGGAGGATTGCTTGAGCCCAGGAGTTCGACACCAACCTAGCCAACATGGTGACACTCTGTCTCCACAATAAATACAAAAATTAGGCTGGGCGCGGTGGCTCCACCCCAGTGGTGGAGTTGTGAGATTGGGGGTTTCTGGTGTCCTGACTTCCATCCCAGGGATCTCCTTGGGTTTCCCACATGCAGAGACTAACTGAAAGGACATGAGGGCTTTACCCTGGGAATGCTCTGCTGGGGCAGGTGGGTGTTAGCTGCGATTCTGTGTCATCTTCCCATCCTCAGAGGTCTTCGGGGTTTCCGAGAGGCTCGCCGGGATTTCTGGCGGGGGGCTGAGAGCCTGGAGGCTGCCCTGACCCACAACGCGGAGGTTCCCAGGCGCCGGGCCCAGGAGGCAGAAGAGGCAGGAGCTGCTTTGAGGACGGCGCGAGCTGGCTACCGGGGACGGGCACTGGATTATGCCCTGCAGGTGCCTGCCCCAACCTGTCTTCCTGGGGTACCAGAGCCTCAGGTGTCACCTCGAGGCTGGGGGGTCCCCACTGTGCAGTGGGAAGGGGTGCTGTGTTTTCAAGACTAACCTGGGGTCTTTTTACGTCCTCAGATCAATGTGATTGAGGACAAGAGGAAGTTTGACATCATGGAGTTTGTGAGTTGTGGCGGGGGTGAGGGCAGGGTGGAGAGGAGCCTGCTGCCAGCACAAGGGAAAGGGGAGAGGGGTTCTTCCTCAGACCACCCACTGCCCACCTTGTCCCCCAGGTGCTGCGTTTGGTGGAAGCCCAGGCTACCCATTTCCAGCAGGGCCACGAGGAGCTGAGCCGGCTGTCCCAGTATCGAAAGGAGCTGGGTGCCCAGGTGGGGCCCCCAGGGCACAGCAGGTGGTGGAGGGAGCTTAGGGACTCCTAACTGGGGGGCCTTGGGCATCTGAGATGCCCTTCCTGTGCCCAGTTGCACCAGCTGGTCTTGAATTCCGCACGAGAGAAGAGGGACATGGAGCAGAGACACGTGCTGCTGAAACAGAAGGTGAGGGGGCAGGTGCGGTGGCCCACGACCGTCATCCCAACATGTTGGGAGGCTGAGGTGGGAGGATCGCTTGAGGCCTGGAGTTCAAGATTAGCCTAGGCATCATAGTGAAACTCCATCTCTACAGAAAAATTTAAAATTAGCTGGTGTGGTGGCATGCACCTGTAGTCCTAGCTACTCGGGAGGCTGAGGCGGGAGGATCACTTGAGCCCAAGAGTTCAAGACTGCAGTAGCTATGATCACACGACTGCACTTAAGCCTGGGTGAAAGAACAAGACCCTGTCTCTAAAAATAAATTTTAAAAAATATTTCAACAAGCAAAAAGTGAGGGCTAGGGCTGTGGGCAGGAGGCAGATGCCTATGGCCTTGGTCTCTGCCCATCTCAGTTGCCCTTTGATCCTCTTGTGCCTCCAGGAGCTGGGTGGGGAGGAGCCAGAACCAAGCTTGAGAGAGGGGCCCGGTGGCCTGGTGATGGAAGGACATCTCTTCAAACGGGCCAGCAACGCATTTAAGACCTGGAGCAGGTGAGGAGAGGACACCCCAATCAGCCTACCCCACCCAATTATGTATTTTCGAGTGGTAATAGCACGCTAAGCACTGCAAGGAAAAACGGACGAACCCCCCTGCCTTAGTAGAGTTTACATTCCATCGGCAAAGGCAGACGATAAACCTAGTCAGTAAATTACGGGCTATGTTAGAAAGTGATAGTGCTATAGGAGAAAGATAATAAAGCAAGGAATGTGGGGAGCTGGGTAGGGGTTGCAGTTCTAAATAGCTGGGCAGTGTGGGCTTCATGAGAAGGTAACTTTTGAACAAAGACTTGAAGGATATCTGGGGGAAGAAAGTTCTAGACAGAAGAAAGAGCCAGTGCCAAGGCCCTGAGACAGCTGGGGAGTTGGAAGAGCAGGGTGGTGGCCCTGGGTCTGGACAGAGTGAGGGAGGAGGATGTGTAGGAGATGAAACTGGAGCTAATGGGGGCACGAGTCATTATAGGGCCATGTAGATTTTTGTAGGGATTTGGGGTCTACTCTGAGGGCAATTGGGAGCCGCTATAGGGTTTGGAACAGGATGGCAGCATGCTGTGACTTGACTCCTTCCCCTTCGAGGGCCACTGCTAGCCCATATGGGATCTCTGTGCACATTAGAGAATGGAGCCGCTTCCCCAAGATACTTTTTTTTTTTTCTGTTTTTTGAGATGGGGTGTCACTCTGTTGCCCAGGCTGGAGTGCAGTGGTGCAGTCTTGGCTCACTGCAACCTCCGCCCCCTGAGTTCAAGTGATCCTCCCTCCTCAGCATCCTAAATAGCTGGGACCACAGGTGTGCGCCACCATGCCTGGCTAATTTTTGTATTTTTGATAGAGACAGGGTTTCAGCATGTTGCCCAGGCTGGTCACAAACTCCTGACATCAAGCAATGCGCCTGCCTTGGCCTCCCAAATTGCTGGGATTACAGGCGTGAGCCACGGTACCTGGCCCCCAAGATTCTTTCTTTTCTCTTTTCTTTTTGACAGAGCCTCACTCTGTTGCCCAGCCTGGAGTGCAGTGGTGCGATCTCGGCTCACTGCAACCTACGCTTCCTGGGTTCAAGCAATTCTCCTGCCTCAGCCTCCCAAGTAGGTGGGATTATAGGCGCCTGCCACCATGCCTGGCTAACTTTTGTATTTTTAGTAGAGACGGAGTTCCACCATATTGGTCAGGGTGGTCTCAAACTTCTGACCTTGGGTGATCCACCGCCCTCATTGGCCTCCCAAAGTGCTAGGACTACAGGTGTGAGCCCAGCCTAAATAGTATTTTTTAAATTGTAGCAATAGACATTTTATTAGAAAAATAATTTTACTGCCATCTGCTGGAAAGTTGTCTTCATAACTATATGAAATCTAGATTGTCCAAGATATGACTAAATAGCATCCTTTAGATGTTCCAGGCTGCACAACTGTCCACCCTTCTCTGGAATGTCTCGTGGAACAGTCAGCCCAGGTGTCTCTCCTCTCAGTAAGATCCTCATGGGCAAAGAGCACAGCCTCTCTTCTGTCCCTCATCCTAAAGCTGCCCATGTCTATAATGATTTCCTTCTCTTACAGACGCTGGTTCACCATTCAGAGCAACCAACTGGTTTACCAGAAGAAGTACAAGGTGAGTGGGCCTGGGTCCTGGATGTCTGGGCCCCAGGGAGACTCAGCCCTTGCCTGCAGCTGGACATCTGCCCCCTTATCACCTTATCCTGCCAGGACCCTGTGACTGTGGTGGTGGATGACCTTCGTCTTTGCACAGTGAAACTCTGTCCTGACTCAGAAAGGCGGTTCTGCTTTGAAGTGGTGTCCACCAGCAAGTGAGTGCAATCCCCAGGGGTGATACTCTAATATATCTAAACAGTTGCCAATCTGAAAGGCAGGGCCCACGACAATGGAGGCCCCCCCATGCAGCTCCAGACCTTAATTTAATTCTTTGGTGGCTGTACTGGGGGGCCATTGTGGAAGAGGGTACAGGGTGATGGGGGATATTCAGGAGACTATTACCAACTGGTACAGAAGTCTTTCAATGCAACTGGAACTGGTTGAACACTGGCTGAATCCTGCTCATCCTGCCACTTTGCTTCCCAGGCCTGAGACCCCTCTGCCATCTCCCTCACCCTCCTACCTAGGTCCTGCCTCCTCCAGGCTGACTCAGAGCGCCTCCTGCAGCTGTGGGTCAGTGCTGTGCAGAGCAGCATCGCTTCTGCCTTTAGTCAGGCTCGCCTTGATGACAGCCCCCGGGGTCCAGGCCAGGTAAATTAACCTGGGGGTGCGGAGCCAGGCTGCCCATGGAGATGGAGCACCCCTTACCCTAGGCCACCCTTTCTTCTCTTCAATTCTCCAGGGCTCGGGACACCTGGCCATAGGCTCTGCTGCCACCCTGGGCTGCGGTGGAATGACCAGGGGAAGGGAGCCTGGGGGAGCCGGGCATGTGGTGGCACAGGTCCAGAGTGTGGATGGCAATGCCCAGTGCTGCGACTGCCGGGAGCCAGCCCCAGAGTGGGCCAGCATCAACCTTGGTGTCACCCTCTGCATTCAGTGTTCCGGCATCCACAGGTTACTCCATGAGGCCCAGGCGGGAGCCCCACTCCTTCGGGCCACAGTGCGGCTCCAATAGAGAGCTCATCACACTGGCCCCTCTTCCTTCCCTGTCCTGGCTTCCTCTCTTAGCTTCTGGTTTTGTCACTGGGTACCAGGCCTGGGCCCAAGCCTGTGGGGTGCCAGTTGGACCGAGGTGGGCCTGGCCTCTCTGTGTCCTAGTCTGGCCAGAATTGGGGGATACCCAGAATTTGTTGGCTTGGTTGGAAGAAGTGTGGGGTCAAGGCTGCTGAGGGTGGGGGAGCCAATGAAGACTAGGCAGAGAAACAGTCATGAGGCCTTAGCAAGTGTCTAAGGCCCTTGCCCCCCGCCTCAGTTTGGTGGAAGAGAGGTGACATGGGAGAGGTTGTCCAGGCCAAAGTGTCACTAGAGAAGGGAGGTGGCTGAAGCCTTGAAATGAAACCTAAGGAAGAAGGAATCAGTGACGAGGCAGGGTCCTGCCAGGGCCAGGTCAAGGCTACATGGCCGCAGCTGCCCTGCTTCCTGGGCCAGCACCTCCGCATGGGCCCCTATGCCAGCCTTGCCTCCCAGTGTCTTCAGGAGCAGCAGCAGCTGCCCAGGCCACTGCCCCGCACAGGGCCTGACCCTCCCCTCTGGCCCTCCAGGAGCCTTGGTGTTCACTTCTCCAAAGTCCGGTCTCTGACCCTTGACTCATGGGAGCCAGAACTAGTGAAGGTAACTTGGGGTATTGTGAAGATTGGGGGCAAGAACTTGGGGCAGGGCAAGGACATGGGGGTGCAGGGGCGTGACCCCTGAAGAATCACTCACCCCCACCTTACCTGTCTCTGCCTCTGCCTGGGCCTCCCGAAGCTCATGTGTGAGCTGGGAAATGTCGTCATCAACCAGATCTATGAGGCCCGCGTGGAGGCCATGGCAGTGAAGAAACCAGGGCCCAGCTGCTCCCGGTAATCTTGGGGTTTAGCCTCCCAGGGGAATGGGGGATACCTGGAGCAAGAGGAGGGAAGACTGCGTGCTTCTCCCCTCCCACAGGCAGGAGAAGGAGGCCTGGATTCATGCTAAATATGTGGAGAAGAAGTTCCTGACCAAGCTGCCTGAGATTCGAGGGCGAAGAGGTGGCCGGGGGCCCCCAAGGGGGCAGCCTCCTGTGCCCCCAAAGCCTTCCATCAGGCCCCGGCCAGGGAGCTTGAGATCCAAGCCAGGTATAGGGTTGGCTGGGCATTCACTGAGCACTTGCTGTGTACTTGGCACCGTGCTGGGTCCCGCAGGGAGGCACAGAGTGTGAAGCCCAGGCCCTCCCCTGGAGAATGTCAGAGGGACCAGACTGCCGTTTCAGGGGTTACAGTGGAGTGTGACATGAAGAATGGGAAGGAATGTGGGGCTGGGTGTGGGCAGGCAGGGTAAGGGGTGCCAGCAGCATGAGAAAAGGGGGGGTGGGTTAGGCTGGAGCGGCAGGGGTTGAGAGCTGAGGCTGAGTGTCAGGCAGTCAGCTCACCTGTGTCATCCCAGCAGTTGGGGTGGTTGGACTGGATGAGGTGGTGATGCCGTCTCTCCCCCACACCCTAGGGACTCGTACACATGCATACTCACACTTACACATACCCACGCCTGCACACTCTATTCCCTCCATAGTCCCAAGCTCCCCACCATTTAGAAGAGACATGTCCCGTTATAGCATCCGGGCACTGTGCTGAGGGTTTTCTTCCCAGACTCGGAGCTGCTTCCCCCTAAAAGAACCAAATCCCCCGAACAGAGCCCCCCTCTGAGGACCTGGGAAGCCTGCACCCCGGGGCCTTGCTGTTTCGAGCGTCTGGGCATCCTCCATCTCTTCCCACCATGGCCGATGCCCTTGCCCACGGAGCTGATGTCAACTGGGTCAATGGGGGCCAAGAGAATGCCACGCCGCTGATCCAGGCTACAGCTGCTGTGAGAGCCCTGCCCACCTCCCCACCCCACCCTAGGGCTCTGACACCTACTCCTGACTCTAGGCCCTGCCCTTACCTCCTCTTCCCACCACCTGTTCCCTAGGGTCTCCACCCATAGAGAGACACCAGCAACAGAGACTGGCTGCTAAGAGTGTGTGATTTGGAGGCAGAGAACCTGAGTTTGAACCCAGGCTCTCACCCCTTACAGGAGACTTTTAACAATCTGTCTCATCTGTAAAATAGTAACATGCCTCATAAGCGTGTACTACAGATTTATATGTGAATACATGCAAAGAGCTGGAGTCAAGCCTGAGTTAGCTATAACCCCTTCTACACTCCTGATTAACACACCCCACCCTCCCATTCTCTGAACTGGCACCGCCCTAAGACATCTTGAAATCCACCACTAGGGATGCCACCCTCAACCCCCCTTCTCGATTTCTCCGTGCAGAATTCTCTTATGGCCTGTGAGTTTCTCCTCCAGAACGGGGCGAATGTGAACCAAGCAGACAGTACGGGCCGGGGCCCGCTGCACCACGCAACCATTCTTGGCCACACAGGGTAGGGATGACAGCCATGGGGAGGAAGGCTGGGAGGAGTTGGGTGGCCGGCTGACCCTGGCTCTTCTCTCCAGGCTCGCCTGCCTGTTCCTGAAACGGGGGGCTGATCTGGGGGCTCGAGACTCTGAAGGCAGGGACCCTCTGACCATCGCCATGGAAACAGCCAACGCTGACATCGTCACCCTGTGAGAATGCCTGAAGGGGAGGGGCTGGCTGGCGCTGGAGCCCCACCACCCCCCGCCCACTTTCGGGTGGGCGGGGCTGATGCAGAAACAGGAGCCTGCCCGGTGGGGCCTGGGGAAGGGCTGGGCCAGCGCCTGGGCCAGGCTCAAGAAAGGCTGCGCCAAGTGTGCATTGGGGCGTGGAGTAGAAGGCAGGCGGGAGGGCGGGCAGGGTGCGAGGACGCTTGGCTCACCCTGAGAGGCGTCATTCGCCCATCAACATTGCCGTCAGGCATCTTTTTAGCACTAGACGTGACCCCGGGTGGGCAGATGAACGAACGCAACCCAGCTCAAAGAATGGGAAGTTGGCGGGGGAGGTGAGGATAGTGTTGGTTTTTTTTTTTTTTGAGACGACTTTTTTTTTTGAGACGGAGTCTCACTCTGTCGCCCACTTTAGAGTGCAGTGTTGCGATCTCGGCTCACTGCAACCTCCGCCTCCCGGGTTCAAGCGATTCTCCTGCCTCAGCCTCCCGAGTAGCTGGGACTACAGGCGCCCGCCACCACACCCGGCTAATTTTTTGTATTTTTAGTAGAGACAGGGTTTCACCATGTTGGCCAGGACGGTCTCGATCTCCTGACTTCGTGATCCACCTGCCTCGGCCTCCCAAAGTGTTGGGATTACAGGCGTGAGCCACCCCGCCCGGCCAAGGATAGTGTCGTTCATGTCTTAATTCCCTTCCCTTCAGGCTACGACTGGCAAAGATGAGGGAAGCTGAAGCGGCCCAGGGGCAGGCAGGTAAAGAATACACCCACCCTACCCGCCAGGCCCAACACCTGAACTCTGGGCTTCTGGTCCACGGTGACCTCTCTCCCTAGTGCCCAACTGCATTCATTCCGTTATTCAACAAACGCGTATTGGGCGCATGCGACATGCCAGGCCCTGGCAAGGCATGGGCGCTGGCGCGGTGCTCGCGGCGCGCACGTTCCCATCCAGGCTCGGAGCGCGAGGTCCCCAGGCGGCCCCCAAACGCGGGACCCTGCCCTTCTGCATTGGGGCCCAGCCGCCTCCCGGCCTTTCCTCCCTCCCCTAGGAGATGAGACGTATCTTGACATCTTCCGCGACTTCTCCCTCATGGCGTCAGATGACCCGGAGAAGCTGAGCCGGCGCAGTCACGACCTCCACACGCTGTGACCCCAGGCCCTAAGGGTCTGCGCCTCCCTCCCCTCCCCGTCACCGGGCCCTCTGCCATTAAAGCTTCCGTGCTTCGCTCTTCCCTTCTGGTTCACTTCTTGGGCGCCACCTTTGGACCCGTAGGGTGTTGGGCGCTGAGGCTCCTGGGGTGCGGGGAGCGGCTGGGGGTTTGCGACCTCGAGTCCAGCAAGGGGCGACTCCAGGGAGCGAGGCGGCAGCTTCGGCCGCGACCCGAGCGCCGGGCGTTGCGGGGCGGGGGCTCTTGGGCTGGGGCGACGTGGCCAGCCCAGTCCTGCCGAGGGGTGGGGCCGACCCTGGGGCTCTCTGGCCCCGCTGCCGCCGCGGAGAGAGCGCGCCCGGGCCACCCCGGCTGGAAGGCATCCCCGGAATGCGGCGGCTCAGCACCCGCCCCCTCGGGAATTCCCCGGGGGAGCCGCTGGGAGGGACGCTGCTCCCGGGCCGGGACGGCCGGGCCTCGGGCTCTGAGCGGTGGGGTTAGAGGCTCCAGCCCCGCCGAGTTGCAGACGTGAGGTCGAGCACACCTGTAGGGGCGGCGGGGAGGTCGCGGCCACATCCGGGGCGACATGCCTGAGTCACCCCGTCCCGCCAGCATCTGCCAGTCCAGCCAGTCCGCCCAGTCTCTCGCGTCCGAGACTCGCCTCCAGCCTCCCGCCTCCGCCAGAGCAGCGCGAGCCTCGCGGGGGCGGGGGCGGGGCGCCAAGGGGCGGGGCTGTCTCTTAAAGGGCCCCGGGCCGCTGCCCTTAGGCCACTTCCTGGGGGCGGAGAGGGCCTCAGCGGCTGCGGCGACACCCAGGGAAGGCGGCGCGGCCGGGTCCCGAGACTCCTGGCTGTTTCCATCAGAGCCCTCGGACACTCCCAGCCCGGGCTGAGCACACGCATCGTCACTCCCCGGCGGATATAAGGGGGCTCCGCCATCAGCTCCCGTCAGTTCCCTATCCATCTCCTGGGACCCGCGCCGGCAGCCAGGCCAGGCCTCTGAGTGGCCCCAGAGCCCTGGGGAACTCGTCCACGGCGGCAGCGATCTGCCCGGGGTCTCGGAAACCAGCTCTTCGGAGTCGGCCCTGTGCTCGCCACCGTCATCTGCTGGTTGGATTCCGGAAACCCACTGTCTGAAGATCACAGAGGGGTGTCGCTGACCACCTCAAATCGGATACGTCCAAACCTCAAGCTCCCTTCTCCTCTCTGGCTGCCCTCTGCTCTTTCAATCTCTTCTCTCAACCCTTTGGGGATTTCTGTGTCCTGAGACGAGCTCCCCATCCACCACCAAAGTAGCTGGGGTGAGCCCCAAACCTTACGGCGTGTGCTCCACCTGTGCCTCCAACCCAGCGAATCTGACAGCTTCGACCCAATTCTGCACACACCCAGGAAGTTGTGCCTTTTCTTTTCTTTCGGTGTCTCCTGTGCTTCCCAAAATTTCTCCTCCTCCTGTGCCCTCTTCGCCCCCCTCCTTTGGGGGCCCCGTGACCCTGAATGTGGGGGGCACGCTATATTCCACCACTTTGGAGACCCTGACCCGCTTCCCAGACTCCATGCTGGGGGCCATGTTTAGGGCCGGCACCCCCATGCCTCCTAACCTCAATCCGCAAGGAGGCGGCCACTACTTCATCGACCGGGATGGCAAGGCCTTCCGGCACATCCTCAATTTCCTGAGGCTGGGCCGCCTGGACCTCCCCCGCGGGTACGGAGAGACAGCGCTGCTCAGGGCAGAGGCTGACTTCTACCAGATCCGGCCCCTCCTGGACGCGCTGCGGGAACTGGAGGCCTCTCGGGGGACCCCCGCACCCACAGCTGCCCTGCTCCACGCAGATGTCGATGCCAGCCCCCGCCTGGTGCACTTCTCTGCTCGCCGGGGACCCCATCACTATGAGCTGAGCTCCGCCCAGGTGGACACCTTCCGAGCCAACCTCTTCTGCACCGACCCGGAGTGTCTAGGTGCTTTGCGGGCCCGATTTGGTGTGGCCAGTGGGGACAGGGCAGAGGGGAGCCCACATTTTCATCTGGAGTGGGCCCCCCGCCCCGTGGAACTCCCCGAGGTGGAGTATGGGAGACTGGGGCTGCAGCCGCTGTGGACTGGGGGGCCAGGAGCGCGGCGGGAGGTGGTGGGCACGCCGAGCTTCCTGGAGGAGGTGCTGCGGGTGGCTCTCGAGCACGGCTTCCGCCTAGACTCTGTCTTCCCCGACCCCGAAGACCTGCTCAACTCCCGGTCTCTGCGCTTTGTCCGGCACTGAGGACTCTTCTCAGTTTGATTGTGGGGAGGAGAGAGAACGGGGTACTGGCACCTCTGAAGCCTCTTTCCAGCTCTGCTTCGGGAGCTATGAGAGTCGGGGTCCTCCTGCACCTGACTGGAGCTCAGATGTGGGCAGGAATTCCCAAACCTGGCCCAGCAAGGACTCACAAAGGATCCAGAAGGTCTCGACCTGTGCTGACCCTGGGAGGGTAGGGAAGGTTCTCTTGGCTTGTTCTCACCTAAGGCTGGGGACCTCCAGTCTCTCCTTGATCTGGATCTCAGTGTTTAAGGGCCTGGAAAAGAGGGGAACATCTCTTTACCCAGACCAGACCTGGCAAAACCCTGGAAGGATATTGAGGTCTGGGGAAAAGGGAGGACTTCGCATTTCCCCAGTGCGGTCTCTGGGACCATGGCTTCTCCTCCTGAAGCTGGGTGGCCTGGCCTGGCCTGACCAATGAGAGGCCAGAGCACTCTGGAACATGGGAAGAGGAATTCTTTGCTGTGTTCCAAGCCACCTACTGAGGGAGGTGGAAAGGCCACAACCCACCCTAGGTTGATGCACGGGAGCTAGGAGAGTGCCCACGGCAATGGGGCTGGAGCATCCCTCATCTGGAAGAATCCTCTACTGATGGCAGGGCTGGCCAGCGGGAAGAGGGCAGTATTTGTTGGGTCCTGGCCTTCCCTCATGTGTGCGTGCATTTCAGCCCGTGTGTCTGACTGATGTATAGGTCCGTGGCATCCTGGTTCCTATCTGTGTTGCTGACTACAGTGTCTGTGATGTCTGCATGTCCAGGCCTGTTTGGGGTTGCCTAGTCGACTCTTCTGGCACAGGGTGTGTCTGTGGTATACCTGTGAGGTGGCTGACAATTAGTAGTTTAATCACAGGGTGTGTGTGTGTGTTTATGTGCACGCATGTATATGCATCACCACGTAGCCAGGAGGGGCCTGTTGGGGTTTGGGTCACTGGGATCTTCCCGGTGAGAGGTAAGAGAAGTCACTGGGCTTAGCTGGGCCTCTGAGGCCTGTATGGAACTCTTGGTTGCTGAGGCAACCGTGGGCCTGTTGCTAGGAGATAGCTGGGGAAGGCCCAAGGCTGCCCAGGGCAGAGAGAGGAGATGAAGAGTTTGGGACAGTGGGGGAGGAGATGGGAAAGGATGGGATTTCTGGGTCCCAGAGCGGGTGGGATACTCATGCACAGCTTCTTCACTGGGGGGGCACGCATTATTTCTCACTGGTCATGATTTACGAGAGAAAAATAAAACTGCTTTTGGAACCACAAATTTGTGAAGGCTGTTGAGGGCCAGGTTGGGGGTGCTGTCCCCTCACAACAGAAGCCCTGTTTTCTCTGCCCGTCGCCTGCTGGAGATGTCTTCTGGACCCCAGTTCCTTGAGCCCCAGCTTTACCCTAGCTGAGGATGGGCAGTGCCATTGTTCTGGAACACTCTAGAACCTCCAGGCAAGGGCTGGAGCCAGGGCTGCAGAGCATTCCTCGGCCCAGCTGGGGCAGCCCCGCCCCATCCCCCAGTGGTCCTCATGTGGAGGCTGGCACTAGGCGGGGTTTTCCTGGCAGCCGCCCAGGCTTGTGTCTTCTGCCGCCTCCCAGCCCACGACTTGTCAGGCCGCCTGGCTCGGCTCTGCAGCCGAATGGAGGCCGGGCAGAAGGAATGTGGGGCCTCCCCGGACTTCTCGGCCTTTGCCTTAGGTAGGATCAGACATCCAGGGATGGGTCCGGCAAGCACTCACCCCCATACCCCCAGAGGGTGGCGTGTGACCTCCCAGCTGTGCCCTCCGTCTGTGGCCCTTTCTGGACATGCTGGCCTCTCTCTCTGAGAGAGCTCCATATCTGGGAAAGTCAGGAGAGACCCCAGAACCTGAGTTGGTGAGGGAGTCGCTGGTCCTTGCCCATCTCCACAGATGAGGTGTCCATGAACAAAGTCACAGAGAAGACTCACAGAGTCCTGAGGGTCATGGGTGAGGTCAAGGGGAAAGAGTGACCTAGGGGCTTGGGAGGACACCAAGGAGAGGGGTAGGTGACAGGGGCTGGGGTGGGAGGGGAAGGGTGGAGGGGCAGAGACAGGAGGGCTGATCAGGGAGGGGGCTGGGTGAAGGGAGGGGGCACTGGCCCCATCGAGGCCCAGGGCAACGGAGCTGCTCTCTGCCTCCCCAGAGATCAAAGAGGTTCTCTCCTCACTCCCTTCATATTGGAGTTGGCTTCGAAAGATCAAGCTCCCTGAGTACACCAGGGAAGGTACCGACACGGGATGGGCCTCAAGGGGAGCCTAGCGTCTTAGCCAAAGGGATGTGTGGTGAGCAGCTCATCCACGCACACCCTCACCCCTTCCTTGTCTTTCATTTCAGCTCTCTGTCCCCCTGCCTGCCGTGAGTAGGAAAGGAAAGGGGTAGTAAGGACCTGGGGCCTGCAGGGTGTCAGAGGAGGGCCTGGCAGCTGCAGGAAGAAGCTGGGTACCAGGCAGGGTGGAGGCCCGGCCTCCCCTCCCCAGCGTTGCCTCTGCTGTCTCCTGCAGGGGGCAGCACCACGCTGTACAACTGCTCCACCTGCAAGGGGATGGAGGCGTCCTGCTGGCCCCGAAAGCGCTGCTTCCCAGGTCCTCACGCCCACCCTGGCCCCGCCCCACCTTGCCCAGATCCCTGAGCCCTTGGGCTCCCCCGTCGGTGAGTGTGCGTTCCAGAATCATTCACTGCCTCCTGGGTTCCCTGCAGGAAGTCAGGATCTTTGGGAAGCCCAGATTCTGCTCCTGTCCGTCTTTGGAGCTGTCCTGCTTCTGGGTGTTCTGAGTCTCCTGGTGGAGTGAGTTTTGGGATAAGGACAGGAATCCTACCCTACCCAGTGCCTTCCACCGCCCACCCTCCCTCCCTCTGTCCCTCCCAGGCCCCTCCCATAGGCTTCCCATTCTCCGTCTTCCCTCAGGTCCCACCACCTCCAAGCAAAAAGTGGCTTGTGAAGACGCTGAACGCCTCCCAGCCTCCAGCTCTAAGGAGTATGCACTCACAACTTCTACATCCCTTGGAGGAGAACCAGCCAACCCCTTAGTCCTAGCTCCAAAAACAGTCTCCAGACCCTGAAACCCAGACATCCCTGCTTCTGGTTGGTGAGATAATGAAAAACAAGAAAATCCCCAAAAACCCAGACCCCCCACAATCCCAGTGTCAGACGGCTTCCCAGGAACCCAGGCACCCACAGCTGGAAAGTTCCCCCCCTCCAGCCCTCAACCAATCACACAGCTGTCAACAATGCCAGGAAAATATCTACAGAAGGAAAGAATCCCCTACGCCACTCCCACCACACCCACACCCCCTTCTGCCTGTTCCGGGAAAGCGGGGGCATCTGCCCCAGAAGCTATTCCAGGCCCTCCTATGACTGATTAGGAATCCGGGAACGCGTGTTCTGGAAAACTCACCCCGCTAGAGTGAGATCACGTCGGTGGGTTCGCGGGCATGCCCTCCCTCCATCGTGTTAACAGTTTCAAACCCTGACCTCCCTCCGAGGCCTCCGTCCTGCCGCCTAACTAAACTTGCTGTTCGTGGCCTCTGCCTTTGCCTAGCCTCTGTCTGCAACTGGGGAGGGCAGGGGAAGGATGGGAGGCTCTCAGAGTAGCACAGTGGTTCTCAGATGGGGGTGATTTTGCACCCCGGTAGACATTTTGCAACATCTGGAGTCGTTTTGTTTTAACTGGGGGGATGAACTACTGATCTCTGGTGGGTAGAGACTAGAGATGCTGCTAACCATCCCGCAATGCATAGGAAAGTCCCCACAGCAAAGAATTATCCCGTCCAAAATGTCAGTGTTTACCAGGAAAGGGAGACAGGAAAAAAAAAAAAAAAAAAAGAAGAAGAAGAAGAAAGAAAGGAAAGAAAGAAAAGAAAGACACAAAATGTCAGAGCATGGTTGAGAAACCCTGGTGTTTGGTCCCTTTCCTATCAGGAGTTTTTGGTTTGGGAGTGGGACATGGGACATGGAACATGAGAAGAGAGGTCTGTTGCCAACCACAAGGCACAGTCTGAGTGCCTAGGCCTGGCAGGGATCCCAGCCCAGGGGTTTTCAAACTGGATACCTCGAGGCTCCAGGGTAAGCGTTCTCAGCCAGCTGCGTATCAGAGCCACCTGGGCAGCCTTAAAACTTGCTGTGCTTTGGCCCCATCTCCAGAGATTCTGGAATAAATGGTCCTATATGGGGCCTTGGTTAGTGTAACCCACAGCCAGGGTTAGAATCATTGTTCCGGGGTGCCCAGAAAGGCCCTAAGGATAGGAAGAAGAACTCCTACCCCTTCCACAGTAGTACCTCTCTCTCTCTCTTTTTTTTTTTTTTTTTTTTGTTTTGAGACGGAATTTCGCTCTTGTTGCCCAGGCTGGAATGCAATAGCACGATCTTGGCTCACTGCCACCTCCACCTCCCAGGTTCAAACGATTCTCCTGCCTCAGCCTCACAAGTAGCTGGGATTACAGGTGCCTGCCACCACGCCCGGCTAATTTTTGTATTTTTAGTAGAGACAGGGTTTCACCATGTTGGCCAGGCTGGTGGCAAACTCCTGACCTCAGGTGATCCACCCACCTCGGCCTCCTAAAGTGCTGGGATTAAGGCGTGAGCCACTGCACCTGGCCGTACCTCTCCCTTTTTTCCAATATATTTTTTTCACAAATTATTATTATTATTATTATCATTATTTTGAGACAGAGTCTCACTCCGTTGCTCAGGCTGGAGTGCAGTGGTTCGATCTCAGCTCACTGCAACCTCTGCCTCCTGGGTTCAATCGATTCTCCTGCCTCAGCCTCCTGAGTAACTGGGATTACAGGCATGCACCACCATGCCCGGCTAACTTTTATATTTTAGTAGAGATGTGGTTTCGCCATGTTGGCCAGGCTGGTCTCAAACTCCTGACCTCAGGTGATCCTCCTGCCTCGGCCTCCCAAAGTGCTGGGATTACAGGCATGAGCCACATGCCTGGGTAATTTTTTTAGTACTTTTAATGGAGATGGGGTTTTACCGTGTTGGCCAGGTTGGTCAGGAACTCCTGACCTCGAGTGATCCGCCTGCCTTGGCCTCCCAAAGTGCTGGGATTACAGGCATGAGCCACCATGCGTGGTCAGTCCTGCCCAGTTTTCAAGGATCTCTATCCTGTCTGTCCCATCCTTCCATAGCCCCAGCCCACCCAGAACCCTCTCACAGTGGACCCCAGTCTCCCAGAGGCGCCACCAGACTGCCTGCTCCCGTGGAATGCACTTTACCCTCAGCGGCCACGCTGGCCTCCCTGAAAACTTCCACACTGCTCACAACCCCCAGCCCTGCATCAAATGATGATCAAGAATTTGGGCTTTGGAGTTGGGCTACCTGGTTTCAATCAAATCCTGGCTTTGTCTCTTACTGGATCATGGGCAAGTTATTTAACCTCTCTGTGCCTGTTTTCTCATATTTTATCTATATATTTATTTTTTGAGATGGAGTCTCACTCTGTCGCCCAGTCTGGAGTGCAGTGGCGCAATCTCCACTCACTGCAACCTCTGCCTCCCGGGTTCAAGCGATTCTCCTGCCTCAGCCTCCAGAGTAGCTGGGACTACAGTCTCCCAGCACCACGCTGGGCTAATTTTTTATGTTTTTAGTAGAGACGGTGTTTTACTATGTTAGCTGGCATGGTCTCGAACTCCTGACCTCAGGTGATCCGCCTGCCTCAGCCTCCCAAAGTGCTGGGATTACAGGTGTGAGCCACCGCACCTGGCCGCCTCATCTTTTAAATGCAGTAAATGTATTTTATTGACTCTATATAACGTTTTAAATCTGTTTACATTTGAACATCTCTGAAGTCAGAATGCATCTTAAACTGAAGGTATGCCATGGCTTAATGGATAGTATTTTTTTCTTAGTATATAAAATAATGGTATATCAGCAGGGCACGGTGGCTCACAACTGTAAAACCAGCACTTTGGGAGGCCAAGGCAGGTGGATTACTTGAGGTCAGGAATTCAAGACCAGCTGAAAAACATGATAAACCTCCATCTCTCCTAAAAATACAAAAATTAGCCAGGCGTGGTAGCAGGTGCCTGTAATCCCAGCTGCTCAGGAGGCTGAGGCAGAGGAATCGCTTGAACCTGAGAGGCAGAGGTTGCAGTGAGCTGAGATTATGCCACTGTACTCCAGCCTGGGCAATAGAGCGAGATTCCGTCTCAAAAATAAATAAATAAATAAATAAATTTAAATATTAAAAAATTAAATAAAATAATGGTATATATTACAATTGATGATATATTACAATTCATGATAAATTCAATGAAATTCAGTAGTAGTTACTTTATGGGATTGCTGTGAAGTCTAAATAAGCTAATATAAAATGCTTGGGGCCAGGCACAGTGGCTCACACCTGTAATCCCGGCATGTTGGGAAGCCAAGGCAAGAGGATCGCTTGAGCCCAGGGGTTTGAGACCAGCCTAGGCAACATAGTGAGACCCCATCTCTACAAAAGAAATTAAAAATTAGTGGGGTGTGTTGGCTGGGCACGGTGGCTCATGCCTATAATCCGAGCACTTTGGGAGGCCAAGGTGGGTAGATCACGAAGTCAGGAGTTCAAGACCAGCCTGACCAACATGGTGAAACCCTGTCTCTACTAACAATACAAAAATTAACTGGGCATGGTGGCACATGCCTATAATCCCAGCTACTTGGGAGGCTGAGGCAGGAGAATTGCTTGAACCTGGGAGGCGGAGGTTGCAGTGAGCAGAGATGGCGCCACTGCACTCCAGCCTAGGGGATAGAGCAAGACTCCGTCTCAAAGAAAACAAAAAAAATATAGCTGGGTGTGATGGCACATGCCTGTGGTCCCAGCTACTCAGGAGGCTGAGGTGGGAAGATCGCTTGAGCCTAGGAAGTCGAAGCTGAAGTGAGCTGAGATCACACCACTGCACTCCAGGTTAGGTGACAGAGTGAGACCCTGTCTTAAAAAAGAAAGAAAGAAAGAAAGAAAGAAACACAAACTCCAACAATCTCTTGTGCCACATGCTTATGAAGAGCTTACTAGGGGAATGTATATCACAAGGGTTCAGAGAAGGGACTGGGGTTGTCAGGGACACAACCTGGAGGCTGCCATGTGCTAAACACTGTGGAAACAAAGATAAACCATTAGGTGGCCAGGCACAGTGGCTCATGCCTGTAATCCCAGGTACCTGTAATCCCGGCTACTCTGGAGGCTGAGGCAGGAGAATCTATTGAACCCAGGAGGAGGGGGTTACAGTGAGCCAAGATTGCGCCACTGCACTCTAGCCTGGGTGATGGAGCGAGACTCGGTCTCGAAAACAAACAAACAAAAAACCTGTTAGCTGGGGGTTTAATAGGGCAGGGCATGGTTCGGAGGGAAGATGGATTGGTAAAGAAACAGCACCACCTTGATGTGACACAGCTGAGGGACATCTAGAGAAGGGACCCCCCCAGGGGCTCAGAGAAGGATTCTCAGAAGAGGTTGTGCCTGAGCCAAAGGAGAAAGACATCCCAGGTATAAGGACAAGCCTGGGCAATGAGAGATGAAAAAGCAGGAGGTGTTTGGGCAGCTACAGGTGATTCAGTGTGGCCGTGGGGGATGCGTTGGGTGGGCAGTGCTGAGAAAGAAAGCCACAGGGACGTGTGGGGGCCAGATTCCAGGAAGTATTATACAGGTAGGTCACTTGCTAACCGATGAGAAGCAGGCATGTGGGCATGGCAGGAAGAGAAGAAGGAAGAGAATGGCCAGGATACAGTTGGCACTGCCATGAAGCGCCATAGAGTTCTCAGAGGGGTGACGGGCTCAGGGAGGAAGGTGAGCTTGAACATACAGAATCTGAGATGCCCAGGCAGGGGCATTCAAGTGGAGATTCCAGGTAGGGCTACCTTTGAACAGCTCTGGCCTGAGGAGCAGATAGAACAAGTGGGAGCTACTGATGGAGAGCCCTGAATGTCAGGGTAAATAGAGGCCAGGCCAGGCGCGGTGGCTTACCTCCGTAATCCCAGCACTTTGGGAGGC
>NW_012104920.1:1532169-1533521 GCF_000951045.1 Mandrillus leucophaeus | reverse complement strand
TTTGTCGCCCAGGCTGGAGTGCAGTGGCGCGATCTTGGCTCACTGCAAGCTCCGCCTCCTGGGTTCACGCCATTCTTCTGCCTCAGCCTCCGGAGTAGCTGGGACTACAGGCGCCCGCCACCACGCCCGGCTAATTTTTTTGTATTTTTAGTAGAGACGGGGTTTCACTGAGTTAGTCAGGATGGTCTCGATCTCCTGACCTTGTGATCCGCCTGCCTCGGCCTCCCAAAGTGCTGGGATTACAGGCGTAAGCCACTGCGCCCAGCGTATTTATTTATTTATTGAGACAGGGCCTCACTCTGTAGTCCAGGCTGGAGTGTACTGGTGCAGTCACAGCTCACTGCAGCCTTAGCCTCCCCGGCTCAAGCAATCCTCCTACCTCAGCCTCCCAAGTAGCTGGTCTATAGGCACATGTCACCACACCCGGCTATTTTGAAATTTTTGGTAGAGACCATCTCACTGTGTTGCTCATTCTGGTCTTGAACTCCTGAGCTCAGGTGATCCGCCCCCCTCGGCCTTCCAAAGTGCTGGGATTACAGGCAAGAGCCACAGCACCGGGCCTGTGTTTCTTTCTGTGCACATAAAGCCAGTCTACTGGAGTATGGTCTGCGGGGCTGGTTTTTCTGAGCACCTCCCAAACAAGGGAGGCTGCTGTGGGTGCAGAAACGTTTTTAAATGGCCCCCAAATCCTCTCTGACCTGCCTTCCATGGAGAGGCAGGTTCTATGGATCCTTCCCTTGAATCTGGGGTCTGTGTCTGGCTGACCAGTAGAATGTGGGAGAAGTGACACTATGCCACTTTCTGGGCCCGCCCCTTAAGGAACTGGCAGCTTCCGCTGTCTCTTGGGGTACTCAGTCTGGAACCTAGTCACCATCTCTGAGGAGGCCCAGGTTTCAGGAAGGGTCCATATGAGGGGTCCCAACCAAACGCCAGCATCTCCTGAAACACATACGAGTGATATTGCAGCGCTCAGATGTCCAGTTAGCTCCAGACTTTTATTTTCCTGCTAAGACCCCAGATATTGTAAAGCAATTAACCATCTGCACAGTGTCCTGCTGGAATTCCTGACTCACAAAGTCCAGGAGAATGATCAAACAGTGATTTTTATGCCACTAGGTATTATTCCTTCAAAACAGATAACTGGTTCAGTGGGACAGAAAAAGGAGCCTAGGACGTGGAACTAAATGTCTTGGGTTTATGACATGGCTGGCCAGGTCCATCCTAGCCATGTGCACGGGGCACATTACTTCAGCAAGCTGAGCCTCAGTCCTACTGCCTGCAAAATGGAGTTAATGATGGCTAATGTGTACGGAGACAGCGTGTCAGACAGTCTAAGCATTTTTTTTTTTTTT
>NW_012104920.1:1529422-1530486 GCF_000951045.1 Mandrillus leucophaeus | reverse complement strand
ACTGCAACCTCTACCTCCCGTGTTCAAGCGATTCTTCTGCCTTAGCCCCCAAGTAGCTGGGATTACAGGCACCTGCCACCATGCCTGGCTAATTTTTGTATTTTTAGTAAAGACGGGGTTTCACTATCTTGGCCAGACTGGTCTCGAACTCCTGACCTCAGGTGATCCACCTGCCTCGGCTTCCCAAAGTGCTGGGATTACAGGCATGAGCCACCGCGCCTGGCCAGGGATAGGTGTTTCCCATTTAGAAAGTGAGACAAGAGTAGGCCAGATTGGGAAGACTTTTCCCAGCAGAGGCTCAGGGGAGAGCGGGCCAAGATGCCGAAGTGCTTTCCCCTGTTGAGAGCCTGGCTTGTGGGAGGTGGAAGGAGGAGAGTTCGGTGATCTCAGGATCGGAGCAGGGAAGGAGAAGCTAAGGAGGTACTAATGTGGTTCCTCATTGGCATGGAGAGGCCTCTGCACAGGAATGGGCCTCCTTCAATCTGTGCCTCTCCCATCTCACCCCCATCTCACCCCCATCCAAGGCGGTGAGGGCCGCCAGGCAGCTGAGTACCCTCTCTGCTTGTCTTCCCAGTGGGGGAAGAATTGGCCCTCCTGCTGTGAATGTGGTCCTCAGTCCCGGATGCAGAGCCTGCAGGGCAGGGCAGAGGTTAGGGAAGGGCAGTCGGAGTGAGCAGTGCCCATCTGGGTCTCCAGGTGTGAGTGTTAATGGGTGCTGCATCCCAGCCTGAAGGAGATGCTCCCTAATGGCGATTAGGATGACCAGGCTGTGCTTCCCCCACATCCCACCCTCTTTATGGGCAAAAGTGGCAATGGGAGAAACTTAAATCCAAAAGTTAAAAAATAGGCCGGCCTCGTGGCCTCAGCGTCGTTTTCTTGGAAACCTCTGCGCCATGAGAGCCAAGTGGAGGAAGAAGCGAATGCGCAGGCTGAAGCGCAAAAGAAGAAAGATGAGGCAGAGGTCCAAGTAAACCGCTAGCTTGTTGCACCGTGGAGGCCACAGGAACAGAAACAGGGAATGCCGGGTGCTGGGGATGCTGGTACAAGCTGTGGGACTGCATGCT
>NW_012104920.1:1523798-1524437 GCF_000951045.1 Mandrillus leucophaeus | reverse complement strand
TTTTTTTTTTTTTCCAAGCCCAAACTTAAAGCAGGCTTGAGTCTCTGCCTCTGGTTCCCTGCTGAGGCAAGATAGGGTGAAGAGGACCTGAGCCTGGAGTCCATCCCACGGTGCCCTGTCTCCTCGGCCTCCCCTCTGTCTGTGATGGAAATATATGTTTGATCTTTACCCTGGTCTCTGGCACGGAGCTCCTGAAACCCTTGGAATTTCCCGAGTGATAGTGGTGCCAGGAGCATCTGCTGTTATTTCTAAGCCCCTTTCAACCACACCTGAGCTGATGCTGATGGAGTGACTCTTGGAGGATGGGGGCTGGTTGCCGGAGGAACCAACCATGTGATTAGAGGGTTGGAACTTTCAACCCCCTCCCCAGCCTCCAGGTAGAGGAGAGGAGCTGACAGTGAGTTCAATTACCAAGGCCAATGATTTAATCAATCATGCTACATAATGGAGCCTCCATAAAAACCCTAAACAATGGAGTTCAGAGAACTTACAGGTTGGAGAAGGCTTGGAGGTGCTGGGAGGATGTCATGCCCAGAGAGGGCATGGAAGCTCCATACCCCTCCCGCAAACCTTGCTGGAAGCATCTCATCCACCTGGTTATTCATCTGTATCCTTTGTGATGTAATTTCCTTCCTTCCT
>NW_012104920.1:1523253-1523748 GCF_000951045.1 Mandrillus leucophaeus | reverse complement strand
GGAGTTCAATCTGGACAACAGAGCAAGACTGCATCTCTAATACGTATATATATATATTAGCCAGGCATGGTGGTGTGTGCTTATAGTCCCAGCTACCTGGGAGTGAGGTAGAAAGATCGCTTGAGCCTGGGAGGTCGAGGCCTCAGTGAACCATGATTGTGCCATTGCACTTTAGCCTGAGTGACAGAGTGATACGCCGGGTCTAAAAAAAGAACAAAAAAGGCTGGGCACAGTGACTCATTCCTGTAATCCCAGCACTTTGGGAGACTGAGGCGGGCAGATCACCTGAAATCAGGAGTTCGAGACCAGCCTGGCTAACATGGTGAAACCCTGTCTCTATTAAAAATACAAAAACAACCGGCCATGGTGGTGGGCGCCTATAATTCCAGCTATTCGGGAGGCTGAGGCAGGAGAATTGTTTGAACCCGGGAGGCAGAAGTGGCAGTCAGCCAAGATCGCACCACTGCACTCTAGCCTGGGCAACAGAGTGAAATT
>NW_012104920.1:1521434-1523203 GCF_000951045.1 Mandrillus leucophaeus | reverse complement strand
AGGTAAGGCCCAAGCTCCTTACCATGTTCTGCAGGCCCTCTAGAATGAAGCTCCCCTGGGGGAAGTTGTGTCTGCTGGTCCACCTGGGTCTCCGGCACCTGGCATGGAGTAGAGGCTCAGTGAAAGTTTGCTAGAGGGATGAATCCATGCCTGCCCCGGCTCCCGCCTCTCTGGCTACATCTGCCTTCATCTCTCCTCATGTGCCCTAGCCTCACATTCGTTCAATTATCAGAGGACCTCTAGTACTTCCCAGAGTGCACTGGGTGTTCAGAGGAAAGTCAGATTTCACAAGCTCTTCCCTGAAGAAGCTCGTGGAGCAATTGGGTTTTTCCTACCAAGAACTGGGACTTTGCTTGTTGCATCCCTTCAGCCTAGAAGGCTTAGCAACATCTGACCTGTCCTTCAGGCCTCAGCTCAAACACTACTACCTATTTATTTATTTGTTTATTTGAGACAGAGTTTTGCTCTTTTCACCCAGGCTGGAGTGCAACAGCATGATCTCAGCTCACTACAACCTCTGCCTCCCAGAGTCAAGTGATTCTCCTGCCTCAGCCTCCTGAGTAGCTGGGATAACAGGTGCCCGCCACCACACCTGGCTAATTTTTATATTTTTAGTACAGACGGGGTTCCACCATGTTGACCAAGCTGGTCTCGAACTCCTGACCTCAGGTGATCCACCCACCTTGGCCTGCCACAGTGCTGGGATTACAGGCGTGAGCCATCGTGCCTGGCCACTTCTGCCTCTTTCATGAAGTCTGCCTTCATGGTTTCATTCAGCCCAGTGAGAGCATTCACCCACTTCTTTGCATTCCCAAGGCCCCCTCAGTTCTTCCTTATATGAGAGCTACTGCTTTCATTAATTATTTTATGGATTTACTCACCTAATAGCATGTACTGAGAATCTGCTTCCGACAGTACTGGTGGTGCGCGGCTGCAGTCCTAGCTCCTTGGAAGGCTGAGGCGGGAGGATCGCATACTAATTTGTAAACCCACTGCAAGGTGAGGAAGCTGAACGGAGACTCCTGCATTAATTTGGGACTCCTGAAAGAAGGTAAAACTGCCTCAGGTTGGTTGCAACCTCTGGCATCTGGCAGAAGCAAATGAAATTTCTCTCTGGAGTAAAACATCTCAAATATAGGCACTTGGAATTCCTACAGATTAAGATCAATAAAATATAATATTAAACTGGGTACGGTGGTACATACCCATAGTCCCAGCTACTCGGGGGCCTGAGGAGGAGGATCCCTGGAGCCCAGGAGCTTGAGACTGCAGGACACTATAATTGTGCCTGTGAATAGCCACTGCACTTTAGCCTGGGCAACATAGCAAGACCTATCTCTAAGAGAAAATAAAATATAACAAAATGTAATATAATTTCACAATCATAGACACACAAGGAAACAATCCACTGTGAACGAGAGTCAGCAGAAGCTACTATAAATTTAGATCTGTAAGGATATTAAAAATTGGAATAAAAACAAAACTATGAATGAAATATTAAAGAAAATGTGGAATAGGCCAGGCATGATGGCTCATGCCTGCAATCCCAACTCTTTGGGAGGTCGAGGTAGGAGGACTGTTTGAGCTCAGGAGTTTGAGACCAGCCTTGACAATATAATGAGACTCCATCTCTACTTATTAAAAAAAAAAAAGGGCCGGGCGCGGTAGTTCATGCCTGTAATCCCAGTGCTTTGGGAGGACGAGGTAGGAGGATTGCTTGAGCTCAGGAGTTTGAGACCAGCCTTGACAATATAATGAGACTCCATCTC
>NW_012104920.1:1518329-1520015 GCF_000951045.1 Mandrillus leucophaeus | reverse complement strand
CAGTGGCCGGATCTCAGCTCACTGCAAGCTCCGCCTCCCGGGTTCACGCCATTCTCCTGCCTCAGCCTCCCAAGTAGCTGGGACTACAGGCGCCCGCCACTTCGCCCGGCTAGTTTTTTGTATTTTTTAGTAGAGACGAGGTTTCACCGTGTTAGCCAGGATGGTCTCAATCTCCTGACCTCGTGATCCGCCCGTCTGGGCCTCCCAAAGTGCTGGGATTACAGGCGTGAGCCACCATGCCTGCCCTATAATATTCCTTTAAAACAAACTGGTAAATGTAAGTAAATGTTTCCCTCAGTTTTGTGAGCCATTCTGTCAAATTATTCAACCCAAGGTAGGGGTCGTGGGGACCCCTGAGTTCTAACTGGTCAGTGAGAAGGAGAGGAGGCTTGGAGGAACAGTTGGCATCTGAAGTCAGGGGCATCTGTGAGAATGAGCCCTTAACTAGATAGGGGTCTGCACTAACTAGGTACTGAGTGCCAGAACCGAATTAAATTATAGGACATCCAGTTGATGTCTGCAGAGAATTGGAGAATTGCTTGGCCCGGGGGAAAAAAACCCACACATCTGTTGTCAGAATGATATGTGAGAGTATTAAAACACTTTTTTTTTTTCCTTTTTATCACTCCATAAGCAGGGCCTCGGCAGGCCAGTCTCTCTTTCTCTCCTAATCCAGCAGTCAGCGCCCCTTCACTCTACCCCCTGCTTCTCCCTCGCCCTCTCCCGGTCTCCACAGCATGCTGATTCTGTCATTCCCCTGTGTAACACCACTCCCCAGAGCCCTCAGGTAAGGCCCAAGCTCCTTACCATGTTCTGCAGGCCCTCTAGAATGAAGCTCCCCTGGGGGAAGTTGTGTCTGCTGGTCCACCTGGGTCTCCGGCACCTGGCATGGAGTAGAGGCTCAGTGAAAGTTTGCTAGAGGGATGAATCCATGCCTGCCCCGGCTCCCGCCTCTCTGGCTACATCTGCCTTCATCTCTCCTCATGTGCCCTAGCCTCACATTCGTTCAATTATCAGAGGACCTCTAGTACTTCCCAGAGTGCACTGGGTGTTCAGAGGAAAGTCAGATTTCACAAGCTCTTCCCTGAAGAAGCTCGTGGAGCAATTGGGTTTTTCCTACCAAGAACTGGGACTTTGCTTGTTGCATCCCTTCAGCCTAGAAGGCTTAGCAACATCTGACCTGTCCTTCAGGCCTCAGCTCAAACACTACTACCTATTTATTTATTTGTTTATTTGAGACAGAGTTTTGCTCTTTTCACCCAGGCTGGAGTGCAACAGCATGATCTCAGCTCACTACAACCTCTGCCTCCCAGAGTCAAGTGATTCTCCTGCCTCAGCCTCCTGAGTAGCTGGGATAACAGGTGCCCGCCACCACACCTGGCTAATTTTTATATTTTTAGTACAGACGGGGTTCCACCATGTTGACCAAGCTGGTCTCGAACTCCTGACCTCAGGTGATCCACCCACCTTGGCCTGCCACAGTGCTGGGATTACAGGCGTGAGCCATCGTGCCTGGCCACTTCTGCCTCTTTCATGAAGTCTGCCTTCATGGTTTCATTCAGCCCAGTGAGAGCATTCACCCACTTCTTTGCATTCCCAAGGCCCCCTCAGTTCTTCCTTATATGAGAGCTACTGCTTTCATTAATTATTTTATGGATTTACTCACCTAATAGCATGTACTGAGAA
>NW_012104920.1:1512519-1514049 GCF_000951045.1 Mandrillus leucophaeus | reverse complement strand
GGCAGGTGGATTACCTCAGGTCAGAAGTTCGAGACTAGCCTTGCCCAACATGGTGAAACCCCATCTCTATTAAAAATACAAAAATTAGCCAGGCATGGTGGCATGCACTTGTAAGCCTTAGGAGGCTGAGGCACGAGAATCACTTGAACCTGGGAGGCAGAGGCTGAAGCGAGCTGAGATCATGCCACTGCATGCCGGTCTGGGAGGCAGAATGAGACACTGTCTCAAAAACAAAACAAAACAAAAACTCCCCAAACCAAAAAAACAACAGCAACCAAAAGAGAGAATGTGAAATGAAAAATGAGAAAGCAACAATATCCTGTCTATACAAAAATAAAAATAAAAAATTAGTTGGACATGGTGGTGCATGTAATCTGAGCTACTTAGAAGGCTGAGGTGAGAGAATCAACTGAACCCAGGACTTTGAGGCTGCAGTGAGCTATGATCACAATGCATCACTGTACTCTAGCCTGGGCCACAGAGCAAGATCTTGTCCCAAGAAAGAAAGAAGAAAGAGAGAGAGAGAGAGAGAAAAGAAAAGAAAAAAATAAGAAAGCTGGGCATGGTGGCATATATCTGTAGTGTAGTCCCAGTTCCTCAGGAGGTTGATTTGAGGTGAGAGAATCACTTGTTGCCCAGGCTATTCTCTAACTCCTGGCCTCAAGTGATCCTCCCGCCTTGGCCTCCCAAAATGATGGGATTACAGGCATGAGCCACCACGCTGGGCCGAGTTCAGGAGTTTGAATCAGCCTGGGCTGGGCAACATAGCTCCTTTCTGTCTCTCTCTCTCTTTTTTTTTTTTTTGAAACAAGTTCTTGCTCTGTTGCCCAGGCTGAAGTGTGATGGCACCATCATGGCTCACTGAAGCCTCAAATTCCTGGGCTCAAGCAATCCTCCCATCTCAGCCTCCCGAGTAACTGGGACTATAGGTGCATGCAATCAGGCTTGACTAATTTTTATTTTATTTTTGTAGAGACAGGGGTCTCACTATGTTGCCCAGGCTGGTCTTGAGCTCCTGGCTTCAAGTGATCTTCCCACCTGGGCCTCCCAAAGTGCTGGGATTACAGGTGTGACCCACCACACCCAGGTGAAACAATTAATTACTATTTGGTTTTTTTCGAGACAGGCTCTCGCTCTGTTGCCCAGGCTGGAATGCAGTGGCAGGATCTTAGCTCACTGCAACGTCTGCCTCCTGGTTTCAAGCAATTCTGCTGCCTTAGCCTCCCGAGCAGCTGGGACTACAGGTGCTTGCTGCTATGCCCAGCTAGTTTTTGTTATGTTTTGTAGAGACAGGATTTCATGATGTTGCCCAGACTAATCTCAAAATCCTAGGCTCAAGTGATCTTCCAGCTTCAGACTCCCAAAAGTGCTGGGATTACAGATGTGAGCCATAACTCCTGGCACAATTAATTAAGTTTTTAAAAAATAATAAAGCAACAGAAGACTATAAAAGATGACCAGGGACATTAAAGAGCCAAAAGTATCTTTGGCTGAAAAAAATGACATGAAAAATGTAACTGCTGAAGTTAA
>NW_012104920.1:1505967-1511900 GCF_000951045.1 Mandrillus leucophaeus | reverse complement strand
TGCAGTGAGCTAAGATCCGGCCACTGCACTCCAGCCTGGGTGACAGAGCAAGACTCCGTCTCAAAAAAAAAAAAAAAGAAAAAAGAAAAAAAAATGAATAAATTAGACTCCACCCAAATTTAAAAATTGTTATTTTCCAAAGACACTGTTAAGAAAATAAAAGGGGCTAGACAGAGTGAGACTTCATCTTCGTTTAAAAAAAATTTTTCTTTGCCAGAGGCAGTGGCTCACACCTGCACTTTGGGAGTCCGAGGCAGGTGGATCACCTGAGGTCAGGAGTTTGAGACCAGCCTGGCCAACATGATGAAACCCCGTCTCTACTAAAAATACAAAAATTAGCTGGGCGTGGTGGCACACACCTGTAACTGCAGCTACTCAGGAGGCTGAGGCAGGAGAATCGCTTGAACCCAGGAGGTGGAGGATGCAGTGAGCCGAGATGGTGCCACTGCACTCCAGCCTGGGCAACAAGAGGAAAACTCCATCTCAAAAAAATTTTTTTCTTTTAATAAACAAATAAATGAAATGAAATGGTCAAACCACTTTGGAAAACAATTTTTTGGTTTCTTAAAAAATTAAACATGGGCCGGGCATGGTGGCTCACGCCTGTAATCCCAGCACTTTGGGAGGCCGAGGCAGGCAGATCACGAGGTCAGGAAATCGAGACCTTCCTGGCCAACAAGGTGAAACCCCGTCTCTACTAAAAATACAAAAAATTAGCCGGGCGCGGTGGCAGGTACCTGTAGTCCCAGCTACTCGGGAGGCTGAGGCAAGAGAATGGTGTCAACCCAGGAGGCGGAGCTTGCAGTGAGCAGAGATCAGGCCACTGCACTCCAGCCTGGGTGACAGAGTGAGACTGTCTCAAAAAATAAATAAATAAATAAAAATTAAACGTATTCATTTTATGACCCAGACATTTCACTCCTAGGTATTTACCAAAGACAAAGGGAAACATATGTCCACACAGAGACTTAAAGACAAATGGTCACAGCAGCTTTATTCATAATAGGTGAAAACTAGAAACAACACAAATGTTTATCAACAGGTGAATGTATAAACAAATTGTGGTACATCCATACAACGGAATACCACTCGGCACTGAAAGGGGATGAATACTGATGATACATACAATATCTTGAATGAATCTCAAAATAGTTATTCTGAGTAAAAGAAGCCAGACAAAAAAGAATGCATACTGTACGATCCTATTTACATAAACTTCTAGGAAATGCAAGCTAGTCTAGAGCGATGGAAACAGATCAGTGGTTGTCTGAGGAATGAGGGACAGAAGAGATTACAAAGGGACATAAGGAAACTTTAGGGGTGGCAATATGTTCGTTACTGTGGTTATGGTGATGGTTTCATGAGTGCACACATTTGTCAAAACTTATCAAATCACAAGCTTTAAATATGGGCAGTTTGTTAAATGGCAATTATACCTCAATAAAGCTGTAAAAAAAAAAACAAAAAAACTCCAGTGGATAAAAATAATTCAAATATCCATCGTTAGGATACTAGATTTGAAAAGTAATATATTTATATAATGGACTACTACTTCATAATAAAAAATAACTACTAATATGCACACAGCATAGATGAATCTCAAAAAGATTATGCTGAGTGAAATAAGCCAAAAACAAAAAAAACTGAATAAGCACTCCATTTATAAGATCAAGAGCAGGTAAAGTGATCATTGGATTTTTTTTTTTTCACCTTTTTTTTTTTTTTTTTTTGTGGCAGTGGGGAACAGAATCTTACTCTGTCACCAGGCTGGAGTGCAGTGGTGCGATCTTGGCTCACTGCAGCCTCCACCTCCTGGGTTCAAGCAATTCTCCTGCCTCAGCCTCCCAAGTAGCTGGGATTAGAGGCACATGCCACCACAGCCAGCTAATTTTTGTATTTTTAGTAGAGACAGGTTTTTACCATGTTGGCCAAGATGATCTCTGTCTCTTTACCTCATGATCCGCCCAGCCTCCCAAAATGCTGGGATTACAGGCTTGAGCCACCGTGCCCAGCGTTTTGTTTGTTTGTTTGTTTGTTCGTTTGTTTTGAGACAAAGCCTCACTCTGTTGCCCAGGCTGGAGTGCAGTGGCATGATCTCGGCTTACTGCAACCTCTGCCTCCCAGGTTGGAGCAATTCTCCTGCCCCAGCCTCCCAAGTAGCTGGGATTACAGGCGCCTGCCACCACGCCCGGCTAATTTTTGTATTTTTAATAGAGATGGGGTTTCACCATGTTGGCCAGGCTGGTCTTGCACTCCTGGCCTCAAGTGATCCACCTGCCTCGGCCTCCCAAAGTGCTGGGAATACAGGCGTGAGCCACTGTGCCTGGCTAGATCACTGGGTCTTAAAAATCAGAGTAGTAGTTCCCTCTGGGGGATGAAATTGACTAAAAATAGATACAAGGGAACTTTATGGGATGAAAGAAATGTTCTGGATCTTTAGCCACATTAATAGATGTGTACATTTGTTGAAATTCATCATATCGTACAGTTAAATGTGTACATGTTACTGACTATAGATTATAGCTCAGTAAAATAGTGTAATTAAAGTAGAGTAGGGGCCGAGCGCAGTGGCTCATGCCTATAATCCCAGTACTTTGGGAGGCTGAGGCAGGTGGATCATGAGGTCTGGAGTTCAAGACCAGCCTGGACAATATGGTGAAACCCCGTCTCTACTAAAAAAATACAAAAATTAGCTGGGTGTGGTGGCGGGTGCCTGTAGTCCCAGCTACTTGAGAGGCTGAGGCAGGGAATTGCTTGATCCTGGGAGGTGGAGGTTGCAGTGTGAGCTGAGATCGCACCACTGCACTCCAGCCTGGGAGACAGAGCGAGACTTTGTCTCAAAAAAAAAGTCTCGCTCTGTCGCCCAGGCTGGAGTGCAGTGGTGCGATCTCAGCTCACTATAATCTTTGCCTCCTGGGTTCACACCATTCTCCTGCCTCAGCCTCCCGAGTAGCTGGGACTACAGGTGCCCGCCACCACGCCTAGCTAATTTTTTTTTTTTTAAGTAGAGACAGGGTTTCACCATGTTAGCCAGGATAGTCTCGATCTCCTGACCTCGTGATCCACCTGCCTCAGCCTCCCAAAGTGTTAGGATTACAGGAGTGAGCCACCACGCCCGGCCAAGTAGAGTAATTTTCATATGCATATAACAATAATCAAAAAATAAAATGAAAAAACCTCCCATGTGAGGATTAAACAGCACATCAGATGTAACCTAAGAGAGAATTAGTGAACTGGGACAGACTGGAAAAGATTACCTGAATGTATCACCAAGACACAAAGAGATGAAAACTACAGAAGACAGGTTAAAAGACACGGAGGACAGAATGAAAAGGTCTAGAACACTCCTAATCAGAGTTGGCAAAGGGGAGAGCACAGAGGATGGAGGAAAAATAATATCTGGATGGTTTCTGAGAACTTTCCAATATGATAAAATATGTGAATTCATACATACAGGAAATACAACATACTGAGCAGAACAAATAGAATAAATAAATATCTAGATACATTGTAATAAAACTGCAAAACACTAATGACATCTTAAAAGCAAGGAGTAGAGCGATCATCTACACAACAATGAGGATCAGACTGAGGAGACTTCTTTACAACCAACATGTATCATGCCTATTATATGCCCACACTGTCCTAGGTACTTAGAATACAAGCATGAACAAGCCCCTACCCTGTGGAGCTACAGAACCTCTATCAGGGATCGCAGATGTGCAGGAACAATTATAGTGTGATGAGCAATCCTGGTTGGAGGGCAAAAGAATCAGCAAGAAAACAATACCATAGAACAGCATTATGAAGATTTTCCTATCCCACCTAGGATCCACACAGGGATTGGCCCCAGGCACAGATCCTTGCTGGCAGCCTGAGAGTCACTCAGGCTAACTTGGTTTCAAGGCAACTCCACCAACCTTTATTAAATAAGGCTCCGGGGTCTCGGGGTGCTGGCTGCCTGCTCGCACTTTCCCTTACAGACATCTGGACCCCTCCTTTACCCCTCATTATAAGCAAGGAGGAAGAAGAGGACCCCAGGCTGGGAAACACAGAGGTGGTAGTTGGGATCAAACATCCTACATGTTTACCAAGACCCGGAGGGCTTTTCGCTCCAAGGGACCCTTGGGACAGCAGCTGCTATGTTCCCGCATCCTTCCTTGGGACAGGGGGCAGATTAGATGTCCTAAGACTGGCAGCTTCCTCTCTGGGACCCCTGAGAGACGCGGGGACAAATGCTCCTTCTCAGAGCCTTCTTCAAGGTCTGGACTGAGTCCCGGTGGCCACAGGCTAGGTAGAAGTGTACAGGGCCCTGGGTTCTGCAGAGCTTGCATGGAGGGCGGGCATTATGCTGGAATGAAGCCCAGGAGTGTCAGTAATGGGGAAGCGTGCCCTGAGGCATGGAATGCTGCCCGTGATCAACAACAGCTTCAACTGTAGACTCTGTCTAGGCCAGGGCCAACTCTCCCTACCAACACCAACAACTCTGCCCTAGCCCCGTTCCAGGGTTCATTAAGAAAAGCATGCTAGGAAACTGAACCCCCTGCCATGGGGCAGGAACTGTGTCCTATTTAGCCTTATATTCTCTGTGCATGAACAGGATAGCTCTACCGGGCGCTTATTCAGGTAAGCAGTGGGGTCCTGGCTGACAGGTGAAGGATTTGGCGAGAGGGCACGGGGAACAGAAACAGAGGAGTGAAGTCTGGGGAGGGCTGGGAAGCTATTCGGAGGAGGCTGGGAAGACGTGAAGGAAGTTGAGCAGAGAAGAAGGGAAAGGGTCTTCTCACAGTCGGGGCGATCTGGTCTAGAGGAGGGAGGGGCTGCCAGCCGCCCTGGCGACCGTCACCTTGTCCCACCAGGGAACTCGGGGTGCGGCTCTCGCCAGCTCCGGGCCAGCCGCCAGGTCCCCGCCCTCCGCGGGATTTACTCCTGTCCCGCCTTCTCGGATTTAGCCCAGGCAGCCTGGGAGGTTCCGCAGTCGCCGCTTCCGCCTTGACCAGGTGAGGGTCCGGACGGAGCAGGGGACCCGGGCTGGGGCGGGCCGGCGGAGCAGCCGTCGCTGGGGGCGCGTCCCGGAGGCGCTGGGCCTGTCCCCTTCTCCTACGTCCTTCCCTCCCGCAGCCGCGCTTCCTCCTGTCTCCCTTCTCCTGCGCTCCCTACTTCCCACCGAGCGCGCAGGGCCGGGTTCCCCAGGGTCCTGGGCTTTCTCCTTCCCAACCCAAGCCCCGCTCGCGCCCGGTTCTGAGCCCACCTGCGCGTTTCCAGCTAGGCCCAGCCTCGATCCTCTTCCTCCTTGCTTATATTGTAGGGGAAAGGACGGGTCCAGGTGTGTATTAGGGAAAGTGTGAGCAGGCTGCCAGTATCCAGAGGCCCAGAGCCTTATTTAACAAAGGTTGGTGGAGTTGCTTTGAAGCCAAGTTAGACCTAGTGACTCAGGCTGCCGGCAGGCATCTGTGCCTGGGGCTGAGTTCAGGTAGGTGTGGGACTGTGTACCTGACAGCCTCCGTGACTCCATAGGCAGCACCTAAGCCTAGCGGCCATCACAAGTGCCTGATTTGATTTCAAATGTTGCTGCCTCCGGTGCAGTAGAGGCAAGGACCCCTGGACCTCTTTTGGCTTGAGGTGGCCCTATGTATGCCCCTATAGCTCAGGTATGCTGTGTGCACACTGTACGTCGATGTCTCTGTGTTGTGTTCATGTGGACCTTTGTGTCTCAGTCGTGTGGGGCAGTGTATCTAGGTGTTTGGAGGCAGTGAACTGCTGTGTCCCATGGATGTGACATGTATGTACAAGGAACATCTCATGGAAGGACATGGATGAGCCTGGGCGTTTTGTGGCTGCATGCTGGAATGTCTCAGCGTTAAGAGGACATACATCGACCAGGCGCGGTGGCTCACGCCTGTAATCCCAGCACTTTAGGTGGCCGAGGTGGG
>NW_012104920.1:1502866-1505211 GCF_000951045.1 Mandrillus leucophaeus | reverse complement strand
CTCGGCCATGTTTTGCAGTATATCTGTAGGTTTCAGTGTGTGTGTGGCAGTGTAAAAAAAAAAAAAAAAAAAGGAGGACATGTATTTTGGAGCCTCGGCCATGTTTTGCAGTATATCTGTAGGTTTCAGTGTGTGTGTGGCAGTGTGTGGGAGGCAGTGTACCTTCGTGTGTGTGTGTGCTCTACCTACATGCCTGAGGTATGGTGTGGTTGTCATATCTGGGCATCTCTAGTGTGTGTGGTAGGCAAACATGTCTCATGTTGGAGGAAGGGAGATGTCTCAGGTGTGTATGAGTGAGTGTGTGCCACCGTGTAGCTCAGGTCTAAAAGAGCAGTGTTTCTGGGTGTCCGGGTGTATGATGTGCCATGATATTTCAGAGTCAGGATGGTAACATACCTGGAGTCTGTAGTAGGAGCAGGCAGCACGCTAAAATTGCAGGTGTGAGCAGGGCAGGTTACTCAGAGGCGAAGGGACAGAGTACCCAGATGCCGTGGGCACGGGGAATATTCTACCTGGTATTTGTGTGTGTGAGTGGCAGGGATCCTGGCTGTCTCTGCTGTGTCCCTCCCTCTGTACCTGAGTGTTTCTGATGACGTGCAGGTGGAGCTGGAGACCTGGTCTCTGTAGGGCCTACCCTGGGCGGAACATCTGAAGGAGAGTGCCCTCATCCTTCGGGACTCCTTCTCCGGACATGCTTCCTGAGGCCGGCTCCCTGTGGCTACTGAAGCTGCTCCGGGACATCCAGCTGGCCCAGTTTTACTGGCCCATCCTTGAGGAGCTTAATGTCACTCGGCCAGAGCACTTTGACTTTGTAAAGCCCGAGGACCTGGACGGCATTGGCATGGGCCGGCCTGGTGAGAGACCCCTGCCCCGAGGCCCTGGTGTCTCTGTCCACAGCCTATCAGTGCCTTCCCCCACCACAACCCTCTTCCAGCCCTTTTCTTCCCTGTAAGTCTCTCCGCACTCTTCCCCACCCCCACCTCCACCCCAGCCCTGATTCTGGCCTCCCACAGCCCAGCGCAGACTGTCCGAAGCTCTGAAACGGCTACGTTCGGGGCCGAAGTCTAAGAACTGGGTCTACAAGGTGTGTGTCGTGAGTGCGCAGCTTGGGCCTGGGAATGAGGTGGCTTGAGGGGCAGGAAGGGGGGTGCAGGGCTCTGCATACCGGATTTCCCATCCCTGTTTCAGATCCTTGGAGGTTTTGCTCCTGAGCACAAGGAGCCCACCCTGCCCTGGGACAGCCCAGCGCACCTCCCTGAGCCAGAGGGGGGCCTCAAGTGTCTGATCCCAGAGGGTGCTGTTTGCAGAGGGGAGCTGCTGGGTTCGGGCTGCTTCGGTGTGGTGCACCGAGGGCTGTGGACGCTGCCCAATGGCAAGAGTGTGAGTGTCCAGGGAGCCCACTTCATCCAGGCCAGCTGTCCCCTCTGTTCTTCATGCCCACAATGCCTAAAGTTGCTTCCCCCTACCTCCAGGTCCCAGTGGCTGTCAAGTCCCTCCGGGTAGGTCCCGAAGGCCCGATGGGCACAGAACTGGGGGACTTCCTGCGAGAGGTATCGGTCATGATGAACTTGGAGCACCCACACGTGCTGCGTCTGCACGGCCTTGTACTGGGCCAGCCCCTGCAGATGGTGAGCAGATCCAGCCGCTGGTTCCCGGGACAGCCGTGCAGCAGGAGAGTGCGGCAGGAGGGAAGCTGGGACCAGTGGGTCCGGCTCACGCGGCGCGGTGCTCCCTCCTGCAGGTGATGGAGCTGGCGCCACTGGGCTCCCTGCACGCGCGCCTAACGGCCTCGGCCCCGACACCCCCGCTGCCCGTGTCCCTGCTCTGCCTCTTCCTGCGGCAATTGGCGGGAGCCATGGCGTACCTGGGGTCCCGCGGGCTGGTGCACCGAGACCTCGCTACGCGCAACCTGCTGCTGGCGTCGCCCCGCACCATCAAGGTGGCTGACTTCGGGCTGGTGCGGCCTCTGGGCGGCACCCGGGGCCGCTACGTCATGGGCGGGCCCCGCCCCATCCCCTACGCATGGTGAGCGCGGGCCCGCGGGGGCATCGGGCTCTGAGCCGGGCGAATCCGGAGGGCAGCAGCCAAGGGAGATCGGAGGGGGCCGGGCTTCTGAGGGAAGCTGGGACCAGAAGGGTTATCCTCCTAGGAAAAGAGGACTTTTGTGAAAGATGGGAGCACTCGGGGGTGCTCCGTGGAAGGTGAGCCGCCGAGGAGCACGTGTCCGGCCCCCTTTCAGCTCCCCTTCCTTCCGCAGGTGTGCCCCAGAGAGCCTGCGCCACGGAGCCTTCTCGTCTGCCTCGGACGTGTGGATGTTTGGGGTGACGTTGTGGGAGATGTTCTCC
>NW_012104920.1:1488954-1497792 GCF_000951045.1 Mandrillus leucophaeus | reverse complement strand
GAAGGCATTTGGGAGCCAGGGAAGCCTACTAAACAGGGGAGTTACAAGCCACTCTGCCCGTGACGGCACTCTGGTGTGGCGCAAGAATGGATTAGAGGGATGATGCTGAGGCTGGGAGACCAGGTAGGCAACAGTGGCTGTGAAGCAGAAGGGAGATGAGGAGGTCTGGGTGAGGGTAGAGGCAGTGAGGCTGCAGAGGAGTGGAAATTTCCCAGAGGGGCTTGGGAGGCTGATCTGACGGGCCTGGACGAGGAGTGAAAGCGGTGTACAGGATGACGCTCCTGTTAGTCCCCCTAGGTAGAGCTAGGGCCCTCGCTTGCTCCTTGAGCCCTGACCTGTTTGTCATGAGATCCAGGTCTGCCTCCCTCACTGAATTACAACTGGGGGATAGGGAGAGTCCCACCCTGGGCCCAGCACAGATGACATACAGAGCGGGGCTTTTCTTTATTCCTGCTCCCATATTACCTTTCTGACTCAGGCCAGAAGCCCAGCCACCCTTTCCTCCTGTCTCCACAGGCCTGGCCTTCGGAAGGATGCTGTGTGAGGGATGTCACAGAGCCAGGCGCCCTGAGGATGGAGACTGGTGACCCCATCACAGTCATCGAGGGCAGGTGACAGTCCTGTACCTCTCAAGCATCCTCAGGAGGAGGATACCCTCCCAACCTAATTCCTGATCCCTTCCTTCTCTGCTTCTCTCCAGCTCCTTAACCTTGATCTTCTGTCTCATCTCCTCTCCCCACTGGGTCCTGAAAGCTCCAGCATGGTCCTGGCCTCCCTGCTGGAGCCACTGCTGGCCCATAGAGCCTTATTGCATTAGGGAAAATGCTTCCCTTCCTCTAGGCAGATGCAGCTCCAAGGCACATAGCCTAGTGAGCTGACTGTGGGCCAGGGCCCAGCCCTAACTCTTGCCCTTATTCCTATCCCATTTACCACCTCCTCTTTCCACAGCCCTGACTCCACAATCTGGAAGGGCCAGAATGGTCGCACCTTCAAAGTGGGCAGCTTCCCAGCCTCAGCGGTGACGCTGGCAGATGCGGGGGGCTTGCCAGTCACCCGTCCAGTTCACAGAGGCACCCCTGCCCGGGGAGATCAACACCCAGGAAACATAGATGGGTGAGGACCTGAAAGGGTGGGGGACAGGGGTGGGCTGGGAGAACTGATGAAGTCCAGGAGATTCTCTGGAAAGGAAGCTTGGGGACAGGACCAGAATGAAGCTGCAGCCTCCACCCTGGGCGCTGGGTCTCCTAGGTTCCCCCGTTGAGTTTTTTTGGGAGGGTGTACTGATCTGTGGGGTGGGGAGGGTTGGTGTGGAGGACGAACTGGATCCCTCTCTGACAGAGACAGAAAGAAGGCAAATGTTTGGGATGTGCCCCCAGCACGGGGCCAGAGGAGAAACGTGCCCCTGGAGAGGATGAAAGGTGGGTGTGGTGGACTCCAGAGTCCCTGAGGAGATCAAGACCAGCCCTTCAATTCCGACCCCCTGCCCTGATCCATGCCCTTGCATCTATTATTGCCTTCCTCTGAATTCTGTCTACTGGCATCCTAGCTATACTGTGAAATCTTTTTTTGTTTTTGTTTTTTTGAGACAGAGTTTCACTCTTTTTGCCCAGGCTGGAGTGCAATGGTGTGATCTTGGCTCACCACAACCTCCACCTCCCGGGTTCAAGTGATTCTCCTGGCTCGGCCTCCCGACTAGCTGGGACTACAGGCATGCGCTACCACGCCTGGCTAATTTTGTATTTTTAGTAGGGATGAGGTTTCACCATGTTGCCCAGGTTGGCCTTGAACTCCCGACCTCAGGTGATCTGCCCACCTTGGCCTCCCAAAGTGCTGGGATTACAGGCGTGAGCCACTGCACCCAGCCCTATACTACGGAATCTTTTTTTTTTTTTTTTTTTTCCTTGAGACGGAGTCTCGCTCTGTTGCCCAGGCTGGAGTGCAGTGGCGTGATCTCGGCTCATTGCAAGCTCTGCCTCCCAGGTTTGTGCCATTCTCCTGCCTCAGCCTCCTGAGTAGCTGGGACTACAGGTGCCTGCCACCACGCCTGGCTAATTTTTTGTATTTTTAGGAGAGACGGGGTTTCACTGGTTTTTCAGGATGGTCTCGATCTCCTGACCTCGTGATCCACCCACCTCGGCCTCCTAAAGTGCTGGGATTACAGGTGTGAGCCACCGCGCCCGGCCTACTGTGGAATCTCAAAAAATAGGAAGCCCTCCTGCCTTCCCTACTGCAGAGCACCTCCACACTCTGGGACCTGAGCTCTGAGTTCTCTGGGCCCTCTGCCTAGGCCTTGGTGTCCATTTGCACATCTGTCTCATTGTCCCACCTGACACATGAACCACCCAGGGACAGGGCTGGCTAGCTCATCTGCAAATGCTTGCAAAACCATCCAGCTCCACGCAGACAAAGACAGAGAGTGGGGCCAGGCATGGTGGCTCACGCCTGTAATCCCAGCACTTTGGGAGCCCAAGGTGGGCGGATGGCTTGAGTCCGGGAGTTTGAGACCAGTCTGGGCAATGTGCCGAAACCCCGTCTCTACAAAAATATAAAAATTAGCCAGTCGTAGTGGCATGCACCTGTAGTCACAGCTACTCGGGAGGCTGAGGTGGGAGGATCGCTTGAGCCCAGGAGGTGGAGGCTGCAGTGAGCTGAGATCAAGTTGTTTCTTTCTCAACTGTGCAGGCATTTCCAGGAGTCTGGAGTCAGTTCTGTCCCTGGGTCCTCGCCCCACAGGGGGTGGTTCAAGCCCCCCCGAAATTCGACAAGCCAGAGCTGTGCCCCAGGGACCCCCTGGCCTGCCTCCACGCCCACCTTTATCCTCTAGCTCTCCTCAGCCCAGCCAGCCCCCTAGGGAGAGGCTTCCCTGGCCCAAAAGAAAACCCCCACACAATCACCCCATGGGAGCGCCTGGAGCCAGTAAAGCCGCCGCCCTCTCTGGAGGCCTCTTGCCTGATCTTGAGTTGCAGAGGAAGATTATGGAGGTGAGGTCTCACTGAAATGGCCTGGTGGCCACAAGGGGCTACAGGCAGGGGCAGGGGCCTGAGTGGGGCTTTGTCTGTTACAGGTGGAGCTGAGTGTGCATGGGGTCACCCACCAGGAGTGCCAGACAGCACTAGGAGCCACTGGCGGAGATGTGGTTTCTGCCATCCGGAACCTCAAGGTAAAGCCAGTCCCTTCTCTTGGGGTCCCTCCTCTCCTGCCCCTGCAACCTGGCAGTCAGCTGCAGCCCACCCTCCTGCTTCCACAGGTAGACCAGCTCTTCCACCTGAGTAGCCGGTCCAGAGCTGACTGCCGGCGCATCCTGGAGCATTACCAGTGGGACCTCTCAGCTGCCAGCCGCTATGTCCTAGCCAGGCCCTGAGCTCAGCTTCTGCGAGCCTGGACACCAGCATGAAACACCTAGGCCCCTGAGGGCCTGGCCACATGGGACTAAGCAGAACCAGAACAAGGTCTTGACGGGGGTAGACTTTCCACCTGGGGAGATCCTACCTGCTATAGGCACGTGGAGGAGGAGCCCAGGGTTGGGCACTGGCAAATGTCTCCTCCCTCCTATGCTCCTTGGCTTCTGAAGGCTGAAGCTCCTTTGGCTCGGCCAAGAAGGATCTAGTTTGCCCACTACATTCTCAAACAAGAGGACTTGGAGGAAAAGAGCTGCTATACATCATATCCAGAGGAAGCTTCTACTCACTAGAGAGGATCAAGGGGTCACACTGGACCATGCGAACAGCCATCCTGAACTGCCATCAGCTACCACACTGGACTCTGTGGGGCAGCCATCCTGGATGATGGAAGCCGCCATATTGACTTGAGGTATAGGCCCAAACTGCCTTCATTTGGTCCAGGGCCATCGTGGGTGATGACGATTGCTCTCTTGCACTCAAGGACATTTGATGCTGGTAGTATGGATTATGAGATGGGCTAGCCCCTGCCCCAGCCCAGCTCTCACATTCCCCTTTGTTTTCTCCCATATCAACTCCTTCTACCCTCCCCTATTACATACATCTTTCAATGTCCAAAAAGTTACAAAGTTTATATGAACGTAACATATAAAGATGCAGCCTTTTTCCTAGGGCAAGGGAAGGAAGGGCGGTTACATAAGGCACAGGAATCGCAGCAAGCACCAGCTGAGGGCAGGGCCCTAGTGGGAGAGGAAGTTGGCACTGGGGTCCCCCTGCAGCTGTTGATGGGGAGGTGCAGACCCCGTTGAAGTGCCATGGTCTGAGGCTGAACTAATTGGCCAAGCAGATGCTGGGGGGGTGGCTATGTCCACCGTCTTTGGTGCAGCTTGCCCTTCCCCACCCCAGCCCTCTTGTAAAACCCCAGAGTCCTGGGTTCCAGAGGCCTCCTTTGGAGCAGAGGCCCTGGAAGGGGGCGGGAGGGAGTGCATGGGGAAAGTGTGAAAGCTGATATGCCTGTGTGCCAAGGGACTGCTGGGACAATGGTGGGAGGTAGCAGGAGAGGGGCTCTCATACATACCCCTCCTTGGGTACCACAGGGGCAGGAGGCCAGGGAGCAGGGTAGGGATGGGGGCCCCCTTCTGTCCCCTGCAGTGTACATGGAGGAAAGGGGCTGCCTGGAGGAGGGGCCAGGGCAGGCGACCATCTGGAGTTCTCATCGAGGTGATGGTCTCCTCATACCATGGTGGCCTCTAACTGGTGACGGCAGAAGGCCCCGCACCTCCTCGCTTCTCAAAGAACATGTAGTCCTAAGAGGAGGCTACTGTCAACGAGAGATCCGGCTGGGCCAGCCAGCTCGGCTGTCACAGGCCAGCTCTGGAACCTCAACCCCCACAACACCCATCCCTGACTTTCCCCTAGCAAGAAGCTAGGAAATGCATAAAGCTTCGAATGACAGCAGAGGACAAGCAGGAGGTGGGGGCAGGGGCAGCCAACTCACAATGAGGAACGTGGCTCCCAGCAGCACAGCCTTCACCCTCACATCCAGGTCCAGCGGGAACTGTAGGCCAAAGTCATCTGCATCCGTGAAGGCTTCTCGGACCAGGCCCCCCCACTGCTTGCTGATGCGGCCCACACTGCGGGATTCATCCCGAGTCTTCACCTGTTAGCCGGGAGGGAGGAAGGACCTAACTAAGGAGGAAGCAGCCAGTCTCACCTGCTCCAGTCTCACTCCCACAGTCGCATGTATGGATTTGCAGGGTCTCCACTAGTGAATCTTCCCCTCTAGAGGTCACCCAGTGATTGCTTTCCCAACGGGTTCCCATCACAGAGTATGACAGCTGGGGAAACTGAGGCACTCTAGATCACGCTGTGAGTCTGTACCCAAAATTAGGATTCAGACTCAGATCTGCTGCTATCCAAAGGCGATGCATGACATAACTGAACATCAGTGGTGGGAGAAATGGAAGCATGATATAATCCAACCCCCTTAGGATATGGCTGTTTGCTAGGTTTGCTCTGGTTCCCAATGCCCCTGCCACCCACAACTGGCACAGTTTATGCCCTGCACAAAGTAACCTGGCCAAAAGGGCAAGGAAAGCTACCAGAATCCTGGCTGTACTTCACTAGCCAAGAAGGCTCCTAGAAGGCTGTCTACCCCAAAGAATACCTTTTCTCTAATCTGCAAAGTAGGGGAGGGTCTTGCCCAGCACTGCATGAGAGCCTCATCTAGAGGGGATACACACCTATCTACTGTGGGGAGGGGCAGCAGTAAGTAGCCTTTGAGGACCACAATTTCCACTGGCTTCTCTGAGCCACACAGCGACAGGCCATGCCGATGTGGGTAGTTACTCCCCGTGACTTCCTGGTCCTTTTCCTGTGCTCATTCTCCGGGATTAGAACTGGAGTGATTTCCTTTTGTGTCATTCCCATCCCCTTCCTGCACTGTCCTACAGCTCTGGGGCACTTCCTGCCATGGTCCTAAGGGTGCAGCCTCAAGTATGGATCATTTATAATTATGTAAAAGGGACACTGGCCCTATGAGAACCCCACAGCCTATACATTCCCATCCGGAGATCACACAGTTATTACATCTTATTCTCAACTGGTTCCCATCACGGAATCTCCCTCTGGCTACCAAGGTGACTCATTTTTGCAAAGTAACCTTAGGTAGGTACTGATTAGAAGCGTTGGAAAGTCTACTGGATTATACCAGTTGTTTCTCCCTTAAATGCACAAGGAATTATCCCTTAAACAACTCAAGGGTCGGCCAGGTGTGGTGGCTCACGCCTGTAATCCCAGCACTTTGGGAGGCTGAGGCGGCTGGATCACCTGAGGTCAGGAGTTTGAGGCCAGCCTGACCAACATGGAGAAACCTCATCTCTACTAAAAATACAAAATTAGCCGGACATGGCGGCACATGCCTGTAATGCCAGCTACTCGGGAGGTTGAGGCAGGAGAATTGCTTGAACCTGGGAGGCGAAGATTGCAGTGAGCCGAGATCATGCCATTGCACTCCCACCTGGGCAACAAGAGCAAGACTCCGTCTCAAAACAAACAAACAAAAAAACAAAACAAAACAAAAGAACTCAAGGGTCTGTGGAGTGCCTTTGTCTTCTAGAAACCAAGGTGCTTCCCAGGCCTCACCTTTCTCTGAAATTCTCACCACTTGGGATCTCCAGCTTCCAGGTTGGTGACAGGAATGTGAGAAGGATATATTGGATATCAGAATGGCAGGGGCATGTGGATTCTACTGTAGCAGGGCAGGCCACAGGATGTTAACATGTTAAAATCGTGCTTGCTCCAGGGCCTGGGCTCACAAACTCATACACAGCAGCCACATGGGCCCAGCCCACACAGACTTAAGCATCCTTCACCCCAAATCCAGGCTGGCCTTAGATTTTTGTTTTCTGCCCATCTCAGGGCCAAGTGTAATAATCAACATTGCTCCTGAAGATGAAATCCTCGTTGTTACACTTTTATAAGACCACGGGGCCATTCTATTTCCAAATGGAGGAATGCTGCAAATGTGGTCCGAGTCACAGTGGATTTGGATTGATGAGCTCAGGGTCTTGACCTTCGTGTTAACTATCCTGCCTCATGGAAGCATCATCTAGGTTTACGAAGGTCCCAAGAACCTCTAGTATTCCTGATACCTCAAAGTTGGTGTCTGTGCCACAGCCACAGGTCCAGCAGGGCCCCACCACTCGCAGGACTGTCTGGCGATCGGCATCCTGGATGGAGAACTTGGGGAGGAAGGGATGCCAGGTCTGTAGCACGTGGCCGATAGTGGTGCCTGGGGGAGCCTGTACTTCCATCTGGAGTGGGAAGCAGACAGGGTCACTGCGGAGGCAGAGGTCCCAGCTCTATCATGTGTCTACTTGGCCCTCACTAAACCTCCCATTCCCACCTGCCCACTCCCACCTGATCCAGGCCTCATCTCAGGTGGACCTCATCATTGTCCCGCCCCACCAAGGCCCGCCCTCCTGGACCCATTCCTCCTCCCACCTCCTGGAGGCCACAGGGACAGCAGCTGCAGCCACAGTGCAGCGGGCGGAGCAAACGGAGCACCTCGCGGTCCCCGGGGTCGGCCAGGCGGACACGCAGCGGCCGGCGGGCGCCACAGCACAGACGGGCGCAGCAGTTGCTCTCCTCGGCCGCCTGGCCCAGGGGCTGCCCGGCCCCAGAGCGCAGTTCATAGCGGTTACAGGTCTCCCAGCCTAGGAACGCTGCCCGGGGTGACACAGGGAGACTTATAGAGCCTCGCGCGCCCAGGAGCCCACCATCCGGGCCACCATCATGAGGTCCAACCTCCCACTCCTTCTACTCACTTTCCACTCGCTCAGCCTTCTGGTGAATCAAAATCTGATCAATCTGGAAAGAGAGGGGCGGCGCGCACATCAGCTGGCCCATCTGGACGCCCAGGTCCCCTCCCAGTCATCCTCCCTCACTCCTTCCCACTCACCTGCACCAGGAATTCGAGGCCGGAAGGCACCCCAGGCAGTGGCAAGAAGGGGGCAGCAGACCCCGAGGCCACGGGACCGGGCGAGGGGAAGAGGGCGAAGCCGGGAGCTGGGGCAGGTACCTGGGCAGGCACTGGCGCCTGCCCGGGCGCAGGATGTAGCGCCGGCTCCGGGTACCCAGGGGTGACAGGGTAGGGAGGTGGGGGCGAAGGGGCGTAGCCTTTGGGGGGCAAGTAGCCTGTAAAGCGGTGGGGGCAGGATGGATTAGAAAGGGACACAAGGCCTCATCCCCTTATTCTTCAGCCCATGGGCCGCAAGGCTTCGGGGGAAACGTGGTGGCAAGACGCAGAGAAAGATGGGGCAGGGGAGCAGGGTGGAGGTTCCCCGGAAGGAAGGGAGGGGCCCCACCCAGCCAGTCCGAGCACATTCCGGGAGGATGTGTTCGCACCCGGCTCTCAAGTCCGTGGGGGGATAACGGAGACCCCCGGACTTGCGCGCACACTTACCTGCCATGGGAGAAGGGCTTGAGGTTTCGGGATGATGGTGTCTGGATGGCTTAGTTCTGGAAGCGGAGGCAAACTCGGAGATAGCCAGACAGACACAGAGACAGACACAAAGACGGACAGGCAAACGCGGAGAGGCAGCTGCGCCCGGCGCGGGCCCAGGGTCTCTTGGGCGGCGCCTCTGACTCGGGGAGAAACCAAAGTGTCAGCGGGCGGGGCTGGGTACCTGGGACCCAGGATTCCCTCGGGGGCCCCAGAACCGCCCCCTCCCTTTGTTCTCCCATCCTGCGGAGGAGGTTGTGGGCGGACGGCAGGACAGATGGACCCGCGGTCAGACCGACAGCCCCACCTCGAGGGCGGTCTCCCTGACCCCTCTGTGCCCCCGCTCACCTGGAGCCCTCAGAACAGCCCGGGTGCCTAGCACTCGGCGGCTCACAGGAGCTGGCGGAGGCAGAGGCGGGCCGGAGCTCGGACCCC
>NW_012104920.1:1483932-1484594 GCF_000951045.1 Mandrillus leucophaeus | reverse complement strand
ACTTTGTCTCTGTGTCTTATTTCTTTTCTCAAGTCTCTCGTTCCACCTAACGAGAAACACCCACAGGTGTGGAGGGGCAGGCCACCCCTTCAAATGTCCAGCTAATTTTTGTACTTTTTGTAGAGACGGGGTTTTGCCACGTTGCCTAGGCTGGTCTTGAACTCCTGGGCTCCAGCAGTGCACCTGCCTCAGCCTCCCAAATTGCTGAGATTACAGGTGTGGGCCATCACACCCAGCCTATTTATTTATTTATGAGACTGAGGTCTCGCTCTTGTCACCCAGGATGAAGTGTAGTGGCACCATCAGAGATCACTGCAGCCTCAAACTCCTAGGCTCAGACGGGCACAGTGGCTCACATCTCTAATTCCAGCACTTCACATCTCTAATCCCACTCTGCCCAGGCAGGCAGAGCACTGAAGATCAGGAGCTTAAGACCAGCCTGGCCAACACAGTGAAACCCCGTCTCCACTAAAAATACAAAAAAATTACCCAGGCGTGATGGCACATTCCTGTAATTCCAGCTACTCAGGAGGCTGAGGCATGAGAATCACTTGAACCCAAGAGGTGGAGGCTGCAGCAAGCTGAGATCGCATCACCGCATTCCAGCCTGGGCAACAGAGCAAGATTACGTCTCAAACAAAAACAAAGGCCGGGCAAAAATC
>NW_012104920.1:1478958-1481142 GCF_000951045.1 Mandrillus leucophaeus | reverse complement strand
GCTGGCCCCTGGGCTCCTCCTCCCAAGGGCGGTCGGGCCTCGCTGACGCAGCGGAACACTCTTCACACTCACTCATTGGCTTCCAGGACTGGCTCCTGGCTCGCCTTCTGCCTCCCAGGGGCGACCTCGCCGTCTTCTCTCACTGGCGCAGCGGTGACCCACACGGGCACCTCGCAGCAATAGCAGTTTCTGCAGGTGCCCAAGCCACGCAGGTGACAAGCCGCCAAACGGTGTCAGTGAGCGTGCTCAGGCCGCCTAGAGGGCCAGAGGAGGACGCGCGGTCAGAAAAGACCCCCTAGACGAGTCTCTTCGACTGGATCCTAAACCAGGACCAGTCCTGGCCTTGGGGAGCACTGGCTCAGTGGCGCAAGAGATGAGTTTAGAGACGGAGTGCAGTCCACATACACGGCGGGTTGTGCGGAAGCTGGGATTTGGCCCCACGGGCAGCAAGGAGTCCACCGAGACATTTTTAGAACAAAGAAGTTCAAATGTGTGTTTTAGAAAGATCGTGGCAGGGCGCGGTGGCTCATGCCTGTAATCCCAGCACTTTGGGAGGCAGAGGTGGGCGGATCACCTGAGGTCAGAAGTTTGAGACCAGGCCTGGCTAACATGGCGAAAACTCATCTCTACTAAAAATGCAAAAATTAGCCGGGCGTGGTGGCGGGCGCCTGTAGTCCCAGCTACGCGGGAGGCTGAGGCAGGAGAATCTCTTGAACCCGGGAGGCAGGGGTTGCAGTGAGCCGAGATCGCGCCATTGCACTTCAGCCTGGGCAACAGAGCCAGACTCCATCTCTAAATAAATAAATAAATAAAGTCAGGCTACGAAGGCATCACCAGTAAGGCAATAGTTAGGCCAGGCGCGGTGGCTCACGCCTGTAAGCCCAGCACTTTGGGAGGCCGAGGCGGGTGAATCACGAGGTCAGGAGATGGAGACCATCCTGGCCAACATGGTGAAACCCCGTCTCTACTAAAATACAAAAAAAAATTAGCCAGGTGTGGTGGCGGGTGCTTGTAGTCCCAGCTACTCCGGAGGCTGAGGCAGGGGAATCGCTTGAACCTGGGAGACGGAGGTTGCAGTGAGCCGAGATCTTGCTACTGCACTCCAGCCTGGGGACAGAGCAAGACTCCGTCTCAAAAAAAAAAGAAGGCAATAGTTGACCCAGAACCTAAAGGAGGTGAGGGACTGAGCTGTGCAGATTACTGGGTAAGTGTTTCAGGCAGAGGGAACAGCAAGGGCAAAGGTCCTGAGGCAGAAGACCAGTGAGACTGGAATGGAGTTAACAAGGGGAAGGTCAGAGAGGTCACAGGGGGCCAGATCACACATGGCCTTTCAGTTCACTGAATTATACCCTGAGATGGTAAGTGTTGGAGGGTCTGGAGGGAGAAGAGATGTGAGAGTACTGTAACAGTGGTTCTCCATGTGGAGGTTCCCCCTGGGCCCTAGATGCCACCTGAGATGAAGGCTGGAAATGCAGTGAGAGCAGTGGACTGGGAGGAAGGAGCCTGCAGACCCAGCCTTGGCTTTGCCACTGGACCTTTGGGTCACTCTGGTTTTTCTGTTTTTTTGAGAGTCTCGCTCTGTCGCCCAGCCCAGAGTGCAGTGGCACGATCTTGGCTCACTGCAACCTCCACCTCCCAGGCTCAAGCAATTCTTCTGCCTCAGCCTCCCAAGTAGCCAGGACTACAGCCACTACACCCGGCTAATTTTTGTATTTTTAGTAGAGACAGGGTTTCACCATGTTGGCCAGGCTGGTCTCAAACTCTTGGCCTCAAGTGATCCTTACACCTTGGCCTCCCAAAGTGCTGGGATTACAGGCGTGAGCCACTGTACCCAGCCCCTTTAGGCCACTCTGGAGGTCCCCTCTGAGGGTTTGTTTATTTATTTATTTATTTGTTTATTGAGACAGCGTCTTGCTCTGTTGTCCAGGCTGGAATGCAGTGGCATGATCTCCACTCATTACAACTTCTGCTTCCCAGGATCAAGGCATCCTCCCACCTCAGCCTCCCGAGTAGCTGGGACTACAGGCGTGTGCCACAATGTCTGTGGGAAAAGAAAGAGATCAGCCTGTTACTGTGTCTATATAGAAAGAAGTAGACGTAAGAGACTCCATTTTGTTCTGTATTTGAGATGCTGTTAATCTGTGACCCTACCCCCAACCTTGTCCTTGCAAGAGACATGTGCTG
>NW_012104920.1:1474760-1477628 GCF_000951045.1 Mandrillus leucophaeus | reverse complement strand
CCAGCCTGGGGGACAGAGCAAGACTCCATCTCAAAAAAAAAAAAAAAAATTATTAGGCTCAAGCTATCCTCATGCCTCAGCCTCTCAAGTAGCTGGGACTACAGGCATATACCACCACATTATTATTATATTATTATTATTATTATTATTATTATTTTTGATGGAGTTTTGCTCTCGTTCACCAGGCTGGAGTGCAATGGCCTCCCAGGTTTAAGCGATTCTCCTGCCTCAGCCTCCTGAGTAGCTGGGATTACAGGTGCCTGCCACCACACCTGGCTAATTTTTGTATTTTTAGTAGAGATGGGGTTTCACCACTTTGGCCAGACTGTTCTTGAACTCCTGACCTCAGGTCATCCACCCGCCTCGGCCTCCCAAAGTGCTGGGATATTTTTATTTTTTTTAGAGACAGCATGTCACTATGTTGCCCAGGCTGCTCTTGAATGCCGGAACTGTAGCTATTCTCCCACGGTAGCCTTCCAAGTAACTGGGTAGGGGGCTGAAGCAGGAGGATTGCTTGAGCCTAGCAGTTTGAGACTAGCCTAGGCAACCAACATGGTGAGACCCCATCTCATCTCTTTCTTGAACCTCCTGGGTTCAAGCAATTCTCCTGCCTCAGCCTTCCGAGTAGCTGGGACTACAGGGGCACACCACCATGCCTAGATAATTTTTGTATTTTTAGTAGAGATGGGGTTTCACCATGCTGGCCAGGCTGGTCTCGAACTTCTGACCTTGTGATCTGCCGGCCTTAGCCTCCCAAAGTGCTGGGATTACAGGCATGAGCCACCGTGCCCAGCGAGACCCTATCTCTACAAAAAAAGTAATAATTAGCCAGGCATGGTAGCGTACACCTGTAGTCCCAGCTACTCGGGAGGCCGAGGTGAGAGAACTGTTTGAGCCTGGGAGATGGAGACTACAGTGACTCCTTATGGCACCACTGAATTACAACTGGATGACAAAGCGAGACCCTGTCTCAAACAAAATGAAAAAGCAGAGAGAGGCAGTGGAAGAGCTGGAGGGTGGAGGGTGTGCCCCTTCAGATTTGGAAGGCTTCACCAAGGCAATCCTATTGAAGCTAAACTAAGCATGCACAAAGTGTAGAAGTGTATTCTAGGCACAAAGAATAACTGCAAAACAGGCTGAAAAGAGCAGCTCAAAATCTTGAGGCAGAAGAAAATGTGGTGGGTTGGCAATGTGGATGCCATGTAGTGACAAAGAGTCACAAGGCCCGGATGGCCAGTGCAGGCCTTGGAGACAGTGGTATGGCACTCGGAATCTATTTGCAATGCAATAGTAAGTCACTGAAAAGTTTAAGTCACTCTTTTTTTTTTTGAGATGGGGTCTTGCTATGTTGCCCAGGCTGAAGTACAGTGGCTATTCACAGGCTTGATCTTAGAGTAGTCTCAAACCCCTAACCTCAAGCGATCCTTCTGCCTCAGCCTCCTGAGTAGGTGAGACTACAGGAGCACACCACCACACCCAGGTGTCATCATTTTTAATTTCTATTTTTGTGTATGCTTTATATAGTACAATCTGTGTAATATATTGAGGGCATACTTAATTTTTCTGAAGGTATGCATTTTTTTCTTTTTTGAGACAGGGTCTTGCTTTGTTGCCCAGGCTGGAGGGCAGTGACATGATCTTGGCTCACTGCAACCTCCGCCTCCTGGGTTCAAGCAATCTTCGTGCCTCAGGCACCCAAGTAGTTGGGATTACAAGCACCACGCACCACCACACCAGTTAGTTTTTGTATTTTTAGTAGAGACGGTGTTTCACCATGTTGGGCAGGCTCGTCTCAAACTCCTGAACTCATGTTATCTGCCTGTCTCAGCCTCCCAGGATTATAGGTGCTGAGACTACAGGCGTGAGCTGCTGCGACTGGCCTGAAGGTATGCCTTTTTTTTTTTTTTTTTTGAGACAGAGTCTCACTCTGTCATCTGGGCTGGAGTGCAATGGTGTGATCTCGGCTCACTGCAACCTCCGCCTCCCGGATTCAAGCGATTCTCCTGCCTCAGCCTCCCGAGTAGCTAGGATTACAGGCACCCACCACTATGCCCAGCTAATTTTTTATATTTTTAGTAGAGATAGGGTTTCACCATGTTGCCCAGGCTGGTCTCAAACTCCTGTTGTCTTGATTTGCCTGCCTCAGCCTCCCAAAGTGCTGGGATTACAGGTGTGAGCCATTGCACCAGGCATGCCAGTATGCATTTTTAAAAGTGTGCAGATTCTTTCTCTAATGAGAAGATTTTAGGTAATTCCATCTCATTCCGTATCTCTAGTTATAATCTGCATACTTTTAATTCCAGAATTTCTATCACCAACACTAGTCTCTACTGAGCTCCCAACTCCTGTAACAGCAGTTTTCAAGGCTTCCCTGAAGCAAGAGAGCGTGTTAGAGACCTGAAGGAATTCCTAGGGGCTGGCCTGAGGATTTCGAGAAGGTCAGCAAAGAGATAAGGATGACAGGGCCAAATGGTGAAGGGCCTTGTGCTGAGATGTTGGACTGTCTTCTGAGGGCAATGGGGAGCCACTGAATCATGTATATCCAGGGAGGTGGCATAACTTGAGGTACACTCATAGATCACAATATTTCTTCATTTTAAAGATGAGTCAGAGGCCGGGCACAGCAGCTCAGGCCTGTAATCCCAGCATTTTGGGAGGCTGAGGTGGGCGGATCACCTGAGGTCGGGAATTTGAGATTAGCCTGACCAACATGAAGAAACTCTGTCTCTACTGAAAACACAAAATTTGCTGGGTGTGGTGGCGCATGCCTGTAATTCCAGCTACTGGGAAGGCTGAGGCAGGAGAATCGCTTGAACCCAGGAGGCGGAGGTTGTGATGAGCTGAGATTGCGCCATTGCACTCCAGCCT
>NW_012104920.1:1470786-1472675 GCF_000951045.1 Mandrillus leucophaeus | reverse complement strand
CCTGGCCAACATGGCAAAACCCCATGTCTACTAAAAATACAAAAAATTAGTTGGGCATGGTGACGGGCACCTGTAATCCCAGCTATTCAGGAGGCTGAGGCAGGAGAATCGCTTTAACCCACGAGGCAGAGGTTGTAGTGAACCGAGGTTGCACCACTGCACTCCAGCCTGGGTGACAGAGCAAGACTCCATCTCAAAATAATAATAAAATTAAAAACCTAGTATGCATCAGAACCACAAGATGAGCTTATTAAAATACAGATTCTCAGGCCCAAAAGAGTGCTTCAGTAGGAATCTGCATTATTTCAAGCATTCTTTATGACTTTGATGCCCACCAGGGTAAGAACATTATAAGTTAACTTGAAGTGAACAGAATCCCCAGACCTAAGCCTCACTGATTAAATCTTAGGAAATGGGGGGAGTTCAGAGGTTAAATCCCTACCCTTCCTCCTCCAAGAGGTTAGATGAACAAAGACTCCAAAGTTTATTTGCCTTTCCTTTTTAATCCTCTTCGTACTCCAGCTGTTTTAAAAAACTGCCCAGAAAACCCAGTAATTAAGCAAAAGGGAGCTCAAAGAGCCAAGGCAAGCCAGCCCAAGAGCAGCAGGGTCCCTCCCGCAGGGGCCAAAGTCTGGATGCTGGGGTCTCCACTCAGAGCCTGGTAGTAAAAGCTGGTGCAGAATAAGGTCGTTCCGGAAGCTAGCAATAACCCGGCCTGCAGGAGACACAGCACAGAAAACAGGATTGTAAGAACAGGGCAGGCTGAGAGGGAGTGTGTGGGGCTTGGTCAGGGTTAGGCACAGGGAAAGATTACCCAGAGGGGCTTTCTGCAGTGGGGCACCCCTAACAGGGCCAGGCTATGTAAGAAGTGGTGTTTGTTGGCCTTTTCAAACAGCTGTAAGAAAGAGAAACGAAGGGATATCGTAGGCAATACGGGTGTCTGAAATCCCCTGATGATACAAGGGACCAAAGTACATTCCCCCGCCCCACCCTTGAAGCCCCAGCTTGACTTCAGGCCTTTGGCTTACAGAGCCTTTGGCCTTTGCTGCTCCAGAGATCCGCGGCTCGCCCCCGCCCTCCCCGCCCACTTCCCCCAGGGACCCCAGACTTTATGCCTTCGTAGACCCGCGAGTCAGGGAGCCCCAGCGCAGTTACTTCACCTCCTTCCCGTAGGCATCTGGGAATTGGGCGCCTGTGGAGAAAAGCAGCAAAGGTTACCGGTCCTAGTGCCAGCCCTGACCGCCCCCAATCCGGGGGACCCAGGTGGACATTGGCGAGAAACGGCACCACCCCCTCCCAGGAAGCTTCCGATTGGTAGGAACACGCTCGGGCAGTACTGGGAACCAATTGGACCCAGCTGGGGGACTTTAAAAGGTTTAGGGCTCCGCGGGCAGTCTGATAACCGGGAGGCTGGGCACTTCCTATAGGTTCCGCCCTTGCAGCAGACCCCGGAGGACGCCCCAAGCACAGTCCCAGCTTCGTCCCCAGCCCCCTGACCGTGCGCCCCGTAGGAGGCCAAGCCTAAGGCCGCAGCTCCGGACAAGGCGCCCAAGCGGCGGAAAGCTGCAGCTGGCCCGGCCATAGCTGTAGAACAGGACGCACCACACCAACGCCGCCTAGGCCACCCTAGAAGCCAGCCAATCCCGGCCGCCCATGCAAATAAGGTTCACAGGCGCCCAATCCGGGCCGTGTTCATTTCAGCATTGAGCTCTTCACCCGCCTTTGTAAAACCGCTGCAGAGTGGCGAAGATGTCTGGCGGGCGGAGAAACCAGCACCAATTAGGAGCGGAGGAGCTAAGCAGTGGGGGGCGGGGTTGAGGGCGGGACTAGGGGATTTGCGTCACGGATTGGCCCACTTTCCAAGTTGATCGCGTCTTCGAACCCCCCCC
>NW_012104920.1:1466993-1470034 GCF_000951045.1 Mandrillus leucophaeus | reverse complement strand
CCCTCGGGATCGACTAGATCCCTCCCCCTCCCCGAGGATTCCGGCTGGATCCCTGCCCCTGCACCGCGGATCCTGCGCTCCCGGGCCCCGGGCCCCTGGGGATTGCCGTGGACTCCTCCTCCAGCACCCGATCCTTAGGATCCTCCGCCTGGACCGCCTTCTGGTCCCTCGAAGCCGGCCCACGGAACCAGTGGATCCTCAGTCTAGTCCTGTCCCGTTGTCCCCTCCTTTCTCTGTCGTCCCTACTGCGGGGTTCCCTGTTCTCGGGCTCCCCCTGATCCCATCCCCTAGCTCTCCTTTTCCCGGGGATCGACTGGATCCCGGCCCCGCCCCCCGGGGCTGGGGCGATCCCCCTCCCCCGCCGGGTGAGGCGCTGCGGGCGGGGGCTGGGCCTGCGGGGCCGCGGGGGCTCAGAGGCCGCCGCCCCCTCCCGAAGGCCGTTCGCCCCCCACTCGGAGCCCTGGATGGAGGCACCACGGCCCCAGGGCTGAGCCAGGTAGGACCTAAGCCGGGTCGGTGGAGGGGGCTGCGTGGCGGTCCACTGGGGTCTCCCTCTCCCCATCTCCCTCCCTGCGCCTGGTTTCCCTCAGCCTGCTCTGTCTGCGTGTCTCCGCCTAGGGATGCTCTCGCCGTGTCTCTGCGTCTTGGTCTCTTTGTCTCTGCCTCTCTCCAGTCCATGAATGATCCTTTGAATGGGCCCACAGACCCCGTGTGTTCCCATCTCCCCCTCCCCCTCCTTCTCCCCTTCCCGGCCAAGCCATTTTCACCACTGCAGGAAGGGGGGGCCTGCGGCCTGAGCCCCCGTCCCTCAACTCTCCCCGGCTGGGGGAGTCAGGCCTGGGCAGGAATGGAGAGAGAAGGCAGAGGGATGGGGAGAAGGAGGAGGGAGCAAGATGTGGCAGACAGAGATGGGGAGAGAAAATGGGGGAGACAGAGATGGGGAAAGACAGGAGAGAGAGACAGAAGGCTTGAGGGGGAAATTTGGGGAAGGTATTTGGAGGAGAGAGAAAGAAATGAGAAACACCAAGGAGAGAGATACAGAAGAGAAAGATGTAAAACGACCGAGGGTGAGAGACTGAAGGCAAGACCTGGAGCAAGCTGGAAAAGGCCCAGGAAAGATGCTCCCAGGGAGCGCTACGGAGAGGAGAGAGATGGGGGGGCCTCCAGTGGGAGGGAAGGAGGGAGCGGAGCTGGCTGGTGGGAGGAGGCCGGGGCCCAGAGTACCTTCAGGAGGAGAGGGTGACTGAGGCAGATCTTGTTGTGGGGAGGGGGAGGGGGCAGCAAGGCCATGGTAACTGGCCCAGTCTGGCACAGGAAAAGGAGATGCTGGGGGAATCAGCCCTGAGCCACCTCCAGGTGATGGGGGAATAGGAGCCTTAGAGAAGCTGAAAGGCAGGGGGCATGACTGGGTGTGTGTGGTAAGGATTCCTGTGTCCTCATCTCTGGAATAAATTGACACCTGCAGAGAGCCACCCGCGGGCTGGCGCCTGGCTCTGAAAACCCCGCGTCAGCAAACAGCTCTGGCGGCTGGTGGGGGGACGGGACGGGGGGGGGGGTCTTGCCGAAATGACCTGGGTGTCTGCCCCTCCGGTCTGATCTTTTCCCTTGGCTGGCCCCTGCTGCCCTGAGCACCCAGGCATCAGAGCAGCAACTGTGGGGGGGGCGGGCAAGGGGAAGGGTAAGTGAATGAATGGGTTGGGATGGGAAGAGAAGAAAGCTAAGGGTTGCCCCCAGGACATGGGTCACAATGGCTTGCAAAGATGAAGAGATGGTGGGGTCCAAGGTTGCTTGAAATTGCTGGAGGGGGCAGTCAGTAGGCTCCTGTGATGTCTTCTGGAGCCCACCTCAGCACCGCCTCTCCTCAGCCAGAGGCCTGGTCACTAATGCTAGGCTCTGATTGGCCAACAGGCAGGGCTTTTAGCGTTCTTAGTGCCCCCAATCTCCCCTTCCTCTCAACATATGTACTTCTTCCTCTATGCTAAGGTTGGGGGGAACTCTTGCATTCTGACTTATGCCTCTGCCTTCCCCTTCATGCCCTGAATGGACTCCCAAACCAAGCCAGCCCCTTCCAGTCTTCCTCCAGACCCCCCCTCCAGGGTTAAAGCTGCAGCCCGTTGCCGAGGTAACATTGCGGGGCAGCATCCCGTCACCCGGCAACCGGCTGCAGGATCACGCATCTGTCCCTGGATTTGCCCCTCCAGCGTCCCCTCCCTACTCTAACCCCAGTCTCAAGGTACCCCAACTTCTGAGGGAGGAAATGGAGAGAGTCTGGGGAGAGAGGGATCCTGGGCAGCACAAATCCTTAACGAATGGTGTGTTGAAATGGGGATAAGGTGCTGGGTTTGTGCAGTCCCAAGAAAGGCCTGAGTCTGGCCTGGGGTAGGGGTTCAGCACCATGAAATTACAGCTCAGGAGTAATTAACACGTATAAACAAACCTGCCACTTCCTGCTAATTAATGACTTGGTATTTTTATTTTCTCTTCCTTGTCTACCTCATTCCCTCCCAGGGAGGTGGGATCTGGGACTCCTGAGTCCCTGAGAAGAGCCTGCCTGGGAGGGATACATCAGCTGGAAGGGTGCATGCTGGGTCTGGGGAGTTGACCCGCCTCTCCTCTGGCTGGGCCCTGGACTTGAACCACATCTGGGCCCCACCCCCAGCCTTGGCGCCTGCTGAGGGGAGAAGGGCTGCTGGGTGGGAGTGGGGAGGTGTTAGGGGGCCTGTGGGTGGGAGAAGGGGGCAACTTGGTCTGAATTCCAGGTCACTAACCACTTCTCTCTTCTGTTTCCCCGTTCCTTTCTGTCTGCCCCATCCAATTTCCCTTCCCCTCGGCCACCTCTGTATTTTTCTGTCTGTCCGTCTGTGTCTGTCTGTCTGTGTCTGTCTGTCTCCTGCCGCCCTGCCCTTCTCGCTCCACCTCCCGCAGGTCGGGCCTGCCTTCACCTTCTCCCACCTCCTTCCCCTTCCCCACCCCGTGCCCCCTCCATGGAGAGGAACAGACCCCTTCTCTGTCCAGTCTAACCCAGGTCCCGCCCCACCCCC
>NW_012104920.1:1457464-1466368 GCF_000951045.1 Mandrillus leucophaeus | reverse complement strand
GCGCAACGCCACCACCCTGCCGCCCGCCTGCCCGCAGAACCTGCACGGGGCGCTGCCCGCCATCATGCTGCCTGTGTGGTTCACCGACAACTTGGAGGCGGCCGCCACCTACGTGCAGAACCAGAGCGAGGACTGCCTGTACCTCAACCTCTACGTGCCCACCGAGGACGGTAAGGGCGCGGGCACAAAGCCGGGCACCCCGTGGACACAGCCCACAAACGCACATGCAGACCCTCAGGCACTGGCACTGCTCTCGGGCTCAGAGCTGGGCCTTTGTGGGGGCAGTGAGAGACGGAGTGTCCCTGCAGCCTCTACGTGCCCCCTGAGGATTGTAAGGGTGCCTCCAGGCAGTCCCAGGCACACACCCTGCAGACAGCTGCCCCATAAGACCCACAGGGGGTCATGGTAGGGATAGCAGGCACTGGTCTAGGCTCACCCACTCTCTCCCCAAGGAGGCACAGTCTGCCAGCTAATCTCAACCTGGACACGGAGGGGGAATCAGGTGATCCACCCTCTGCTCAGACACCCACTCCAACCTTGCCCCACCTCCCGCTGCCAGACCTGAGCTTGTTCCTGGCAGAATACCCAGGTTAGCTACATCTGCACTTCAGGACGACGCAGGCTCTGCCTCTCCCCCTGGCCAGCGAGGGCTGCCTTCCACCTATCACATCATGTCCAGAGCCCCTTGCCTGAGCTGAGCGCCTTGGCAGTGGTACCGATGTCCTTCTCTTCTCCCTTGAGCTCTGTACTCCCCTGAAGGATCAGGGAAGCTCCTTGTCGAGGGCCCCTCCGCTCACAGCACAGCCCACCCATCTTCCCTGGGGCTCTCGAACTTCTGTTCTTAATGAACTCTTGTTCACTACAGGACTGCTCATAGCCCCTGGCACACTCCCTCTGTGCAGCTCTCTACCCTCCATGCTCAGCACTCCAAGACTAATCAGAACACCTTCTGGAGTCTGAACAGGGTGAATAGGTGGATTCCAGCCATCACAGCAGACCAGCTTCACAAACACCGCCCCGCCCCCCTGCCCCATGGCTCTTCTGATGCCCATCTCACCACGCCAAAACATGGCAGCATCTGCATAGAGACCATCCGCTGCCACCACGCTTCCCACAGGCCATGTTTCCAGCAACCTTACACATAGGCCTGGTACCCAGGAGCCCCTAATGTACCCTGTACACACCCAGCACCTCCACGGCACGTGCTCAAGTCCCGAAACAGACTGCAGATCCCAGCTACTCCACACTTAAATCATCACCCAACCAACTTATACACTGACCTTGTGCTCCAGCACCCCACAGTCACAATTCCCAATACTTTCATATCACACACACCCCCAGCACATCTCTGAAACTGCGTACCGTGTCACCCACACACACCCGTGCTCCTCAGCATCCCTGGATACAGATCATGTGCCTTAAGAACATCCACATGTACACCTTATACCCCAGTAACCCTGCACGCCTGGGCTGTGTGTTCAGCAGGCCCCTCACACCATAGTCCCCAACACCCCCAACACTCCTCAATCATTGTTTACCCCGCTGCTACCTAGGGATCATCCGCACCCGACCTCAGGTGGTGAAAACGTATCCGGCAACCCTGCATCCTACTCACTGAACAAGTACTCCAACACCATGCCCCCTGCACCCACAATCCGCTCCTGCCAAGCACGGAACATCTCATGCACCTCCACCCACCCATGTCTGTCCCAATACCTCCCAAATGGACCATTCACCCTGTATCCCCCATCCTAGCCATACCAATCTCCGTATAAACCACTGCTCCCAACAACCCATACGCACAATGCACAGAGCGTCATCTACTCTAATCCTATTCGAATTTGAAGCACCCTAGTTCCCCATAAGCCATTTATCCCAGTACATGCCCCACCTGCCCCCCAGTACAACACCCTCCACAGGAGAGCCGTGCACGCCACACTCCCCTGCCATCCCAGCGCCTGCCCCATTGTGAGTCCTTCACCTCAGCACCTCCACGCGGGCTGCCCATCCCAGCACTCCCCACTCTCACACAGGCTCTGCACACCCCAGAGCCCCCTCATGGGTGCTGTCTCATCACCCCCCCATGTGAAACATCCACCCTGAACTTGCCACCAATGGACTGTCCACCCCAACACCTCTACACAGTTGTCCGCCCCTGCCTCCACACCACCCTTGCCCACACCTTCTGTATTTTTAGCCACTGCTTATTGCAGACCTGCTTGGGGCCTGACACATTCAGGTGATCTCACTGAATCTTCACACCAGCTCTGGGAGGAAGAGGTTGACTCAGGCGCGCTCACACACGCGCTTCATAGACTCATGTGCACACATGCCCTGCTGACTTGGTCCCCACCCCATCCTCTCACAAAGAAGAGGTCCTGTTCCCAGCGGGTCCCCATGGGGCGATCACTGCCACTTAGGAGACGCCTTCCAGAGCTTGCCTTGGCCTTGACCCATCCTTGGCTTTGACCCATGTACCAGTCCCTGTGTCACTGAGGAAAAACCAATCAGCCTTGGGGAACCCCCAGGCCTCTGGGCTCCAGCTTGCCCCTGACCAGTCCCGTAATCTGGAGGAAGCCCTGACACTGGGTGAACCTGGTGCTCCCGGTACCTGCTGGCACCTGTATGCCAGGCTGGCTCAGGGCACTGTGTTTCTAGTTCCCTGTTTGTGGACTGAACCACCCACTCGGCCGTTGGGGAAGGGGGTGCTTTTTGGCAGTGGAGCAGGGGCAGGGGAGGCGGTGGCTGGTGGCCCTGGTGGGAAAGTCACCATTTTGCGGGGAGGAGAGGAAGCCTGGGTGAGGGACGAGGTTGTGGGGAGTGCGGAGGGTTGAGCTGGAGCGGAGGGCAAGACCTGATGACCCCCTTCCCTGCTTTGCCCATACTGGGGACTGGGGTGAGAAGCCAGGCCTGTGAGTACGGATAGATGAGAAGTACTGGCGGTGAGGCTGGGTAGCGGGCAGGCAGCCCCAGCTGACCTTCCCATAGCCCCACAGTGGGGAGCGGAAGGCTTCTGGGGCTGAGCTGTGGGGCAGGCTGCCCCCCAACCCTGTCCTGCCCGCTGCCCTGCAGAGTGGTCCAGACGGAAGCAGAGTCTTTTCTGCTGCAGTCTCTCCTCCCTACAGCCTTGTGGGGGCAGGCAGGTGCTTCGCTGGCCCTGAAGGGGGCCTTCTGAGAGGTGGCCTGGGTGGCAAGCTGGCCTTGGTCTCCCAGGGGCTCTGGGTGGGCTTCCTCTCCCCTCCCACCCCACCTCTAACACTGTTTCATTTCCAGCCATTAGCAAACACATCGACAAGCCAAAACCTTTCCAGCCAAGTGGATATGTCTTAAGACAGGCCTCAGCCCACTCAGGCACCCCACCCCCCCAAAACCAGCCTTTTCTTTGGGGCATGACTTTTTCCGGGGAGGGGAACAAAATTGGGTTGTAGAAACGTTTTTCTCTTTTCTTGGTTTCTTTTTCTTGCAAACAAATTTTGCTTTTTTTGGCTTATTTTTTCTGCCTCCCCCACCCTCCCCTTTTCTGCTTTCTCTCCTCCCCTCCCCATCCACCACCTCCCCCCGACCCCCATCTTTCCCCACAAAATTGTCCTTTTTTCTCTGTTTTGTGTTCCCGGTCTTAGGTCCGCTCACAAAAAAACGTGACGAGGCGACGCTCAATCCGCCAGACACAGGTAGATTTAAAAATCCCGCTGCTGCATGTGGTTGCTTATAAGAGGAAGTTCATGGCCCTGCCCCTCACTAAATGTCCCCACAGCCCTCAAGGCCCCTCAGTCGTTCTCCCAACTAAAATGAAAAAGAAAAGAAAAGAAAAATTTTTAATAATTGGAAAAAAGAATTATGAAAACTTCAAACGAAATTTGAACAATGTTGGACCCACTAGAAAACCTGCCAGAAAAGCTAAACATGTTGAAAATAAGCTGAAAAACAAAAAGAAATTGGAATGTCAGAAAAAGAAATTCAAAAGATTTGGATAAAATGTTTAGAATTTGAAAGAAATCTGGACGGTTTTGAAACTTGTGAAATGTAACATTTGAAAAAAACAATTTGAAATTGGAGCAAAACAACAGTTCAAAAAAAATTTAAAAGTTGGCAAATTGATGACACCATTGAAACATCAGAAGCCTGTTGCAATTTCCAAAAGCCTGTCAGACACAGAAAACGCAAACATTTGAAGTGAATGAAAGAATTTGACAATTTTTGAAAGCAGGGCCCAATATCTTGAAGTTTCACCACAAAATTTTGAAAAAAAAAATGCAAAGAATTTTTTTCTTTTTTTCTTTTTTTCCAAAACGGATCTTTTTGTTTTTTCTTTTCTTGTTGAATCTGCCCCGAGAGCTTCTTGCTTTTTGGTTGTTTTTTTTTTTCTTTCTTTCTTTCTTCTTTCTTGATCCTGTTTTTGTTGTTGGTTTTGAATTCTTGTTGCCCCAGCCCCTCTTCCTGCTCCTTCCCTTTCTGACCCCTCCTCCCCCGACACTGGGAGAGGGGTGGGGTGAGGATGGGAGAACTGAGGACAATTAGGACAGGACCTTGGAAGGAAGGAGATTCCAGCCTGAAACTGCTGGAAGGTCACTTGAGGTTCAGGAGCAAAGGAGAGGACAGGATTTGGGGAGAACACAGCGAGGGTGCTGCCCACCTGGGAGCTCTGGTGGAAGCAGTCAGGAGCATGGGGGCTGCAGAGGGGGTCTTAGGGATGGGAGGCAGGAAGCTGTCTGTGAGGTCAAGGAGAATGTCTTAGTGACCTGCAGGTTGACCTTCTGGCAGGAGGGATGTTTCTAGCAGGATGAGGGAAGTGGGCAGAGGCGCTGGGACCAGCTGTGGAGGCCCAGGCCTGGCTTTGGTTTGCTGAGTGTCCAGGCTAGCAGGGAGGGCTGGTGTTAAGAACGAGGAGGACCTGTGGGCCGGGGTGACCCCAGCCCTAGCACTATGGCTGAATCATGGGGAGCTGCAGGGGCAGGGGAGGGTACTGTAGCCTCGGCGACCCTGGCAAGCACTGTCAGACTCCCACCTCCTCTGGAATTAGTCACCCTTCAGTCCAATCTGGAGCGACCCAAGGACCTGATCACATGTGGCAGTGATCAGGGGATCCTCTGGGGGTATGGCGGGAAGGAGTCCAGTGCAGAACCCAGGGCTCAGGCCAGTTTGGGGGTATCCAAGACTCAGCTGCACCCTGGCTTCATTAAGCAGGCTCTTCCTCCTCCTGCCACAGTAATTAGGCTGGGGGTTGCCATGGTGACTGGGGAGGTGACCTAGAAAGGAATTAGGGCGGGGAGGAGACCAAGCCCCAGGGACCCTAGGCCCAGCACCCCTCACCCACAGACCAGGGACCCTAGGCCTGACACCCCTCACCCACCGACCAGGGTACCATGTGGAGTGGAGGCCCAAGGCCTGAGTCAGAGGAGATGCCAGGACCCTCCCAGCAGCTCCAGCTCCAGTTCTAGCCTCGGGAGCTTGCTTGTCCCAGGGACAGGAAGGAGATGTCCTATGTGGGGGGGCGTTGGGGGTTCCCTGGATCCAGCAGATGCCCTAAGGAGGGCCACTGCCCACCCCCAGCCTCTATGGGGTTTCTTGGAAGGTCTGCATTGGAGAAGTGCCTCGGGGAAGGCTGGCAGAGGGTGGGGAGGGACCGTCTGCCAGGGCTAGCTGGGGAGGGAGGAGGGGAATCCGGTCTTGCCCCCCAGGGATGGGAGTGACATGTCCCCTGAGCTCCAGGCCAGTCCTCAGCAGGCCTGGGAGCTGGGCGGTGCTGCTTCCGGTCTGACTGTGTCCTTGTCCCTGACCCCCTGGCCCGCCTGCCCACCCCCTCCCCACGCAGATATCCGTGACCCTGGGAAGAAGCCTGTGATGCTGTTTCTCCACGGCGGCTCCTACATGGAGGGGACCGGAAACATGTTCGATGGCTCAGTCCTGGCCGCCTACGGCAACGTCATTGTAGCCACGCTCAACTACCGTCTTGGGGTGCTCGGTGAGGGTGGGCAGCCAACTCTGGGGATCGGGGGAGTCTGGGAGGTGTGCCTGGTGGGCAGGGTTCGTCCACATCCAGTAGAATGGCTTCTGGGCTGGACTGAGCTGCCCAGAAAGAGGGCAGGGGCGCTGTGGCACCTCCAGGGAGCCCTCTTCTTCTCTACTCCCAGGTTTTCTCAGCACCGGGGACCAGGCTGCAAAAGGCAACTATGGGCTCCTGGACCAGATCCAGGCCCTGCGCTGGCTCAGTGAAAACATCGCCCACTTTGGGGGCGACCCCGAGCGTATCACCATCTTTGGGTCTGGGGCAGGGGCCTCCTGCGTCAACCTTCTGATCCTCTCCCACCATTCAGAAGGTACCAGCAGTGTCCCAGCCTGTCCCACCCTTCCCGACCCTGCCAGCTCCCCCTTCTCCTTCAGGCTAGTCCTCACAACCTGGCCTGAGGTCTGCCTGTCCCACCAGGGCTGTTCCAGAAGGCCATCGCCCAGAGTGGCACCGCCATTTCCAGCTGGTCTGTCAACTACCAGCCGCTCAAGTACACGCGGCTGCTGGCAGCCAAGGTGGGCTGTGACCGAGAGGACAGCGCTGAAGCTGTGGAGTGTCTGCGCCGGAAGCCCTCCCGGGAGCTGGTGGACCAGGACGTGCAGCCTGCCCGGTATGGGATGGGAGAGGGCTGGGTCCAGGCCTTCACTCTCCTTGCTGGTTCCAAGGAGGCTGAGGTGAGAAGTGCCTGTGGGCATCCCCTTTGGCAAGGAGAAATGGGCTTCAGGCGCCCAGTAGGCGGCCTCCTCTCTCAAGCCTTCCTTCAGTGGAGGTGCTCAGACAGAGCAGGTGAGCACAGGGTGCCGTGAAGTGCTTTGGGAAGACTTCGGAGAGGCCAGATCCCCCAAAGGACCCATTGGAGGATTTCAAGTAGGGAAGAAGGGTCTTGCAGGTAGAGGGAAGCATCTGTATGTGGGCTTAGCAGGCCACGGGCCAAGAGGAGGCCAGTGAGCAGGTGGTGAGACCCTGACCGCTTCTCCCCAGCTACCACATCGCTTTTGGGCCCGTGGTGGACGGCGACGTGGTCCCTGATGACCCTGAGATCCTCATGCAGCAGGGAGAATTCCTCAACTATGACATGCTCATCGGCGTCAACCAGGGAGAGGGCCTCAAGTTCGTGGAGGACTCTGCAGAGAGCGAGGACGGGGTGTCTGCCAGCGCCTTCGACTTCACGGTCTCCAACTTTGTGGACAACCTGTATGGCTACCCGGAAGGCAAGGATGTGCTTCGGGAGACCATCAAGTTTATGTACACAGACTGGGCCGACCGGGACAATGGCGAAATGCGCCGCAAAACCCTGCTGGCGCTCTTTACTGACCACCAATGGGTGGCACCAGCTGTGGCCACCGCCAAGCTGCACGCCGACTACCAGTCTCCTGTCTACTTTTACACCTTCTACCACCACTGCCAGGCGGAGGGCCGGCCTGAGTGGGCAGATGCGGCTCACGGGGATGAACTGCCCTATGTCTTTGGCGTGCCCATGGTGGGTGCCACCGACCTGTTCCCCTGCAACTTCTCCAAGAATGATGTCATGCTCAGTGCCGTGGTCATGACCTACTGGACCAACTTTGCCAAGACTGGGTGAGGGCCAGAGGGGCTGGGTGGGGCTGGGTGGGGCTTGGCGGGCCCTCCTTCCTTCACGTGGCCACCATTCCTCTGTTAAGGCACTCACTCTGGCCCGCTCTCCTGATCGAGTGAAAGCAACCCAGACACCTCTGTGCTAGGCACTGAGTTGAGTGTTGGAGACTCAGCAGTATCAGACAGAGAGGCCCCTGTTCTTTCTGGGGAGTAGGGGGCCCATTCGGTGGTTTTGGCTTGGCGTCCATGTCTCCCTCCTTGCCTGATCCCCCCTGCCCAACCTCCCTAGAGCTCTGCACCTCTGGCTGACTGCTCAGGTGTGTGTGTCTGAGTGTGTGCAAGAGTTTGTGTCTGTCTCTTCGCTTCGGTCTCTGTCTCTCTCTGGAAATCCGCTGACACCTCTTCTCCCTCTGCTGCTCTCTTACGTCTGTTTACTTTTCGCTGTCTCCGGCTGCCGGCTGATTTCAGCCTCGCTGTGTCTCTGCCTCTGGCTGTCCCTCCCATGTCTTTGACCCTGTCTCTGTTTCATTCAGGCTCAGCTTCGGCTTCTCCGGGACTATCTCTGTGTCTGTCCCTGCCCCTCTGCCCGCATTTCTGGCTGTCTCTGGCTGTCTGTCTCCATCCCTATTTGTCTCTCTGGCGTTGTCTCCTGCAGTTGCTCTGTCTCTCCATCTCCATCTATGTCTCTCTGCCTCTGTGACTTTTTCTCTGGCTTTCTTGCTGTCCCCCTGTCTCTCTGCATCTCTGTCTGGCTCCCTTCCCACTGCCACCCACCCTCCTTCAGAGCCTTGCCCTCACTCCTCCTTTCCCTGCCCTCCTGTGCCCACAGGGACCCCAACCAGCCAGTGCCGCAGGATACCAAGTTCATTCACACTAAGCCCAATCGCTTCGAGGAGGTGGTATGGAGCAAATTCAACAGCAAGGAGAAGCAGTATCTGCACATAGGCCTGAAGCCACGTGTACGCGACAACTACCGCGCCAACAAGGTGGCCTTCTGGCTGGAGCTCGTGCCCCACCTGCACAACCTGCACACGGAGCTCTTCACCACCACCACGCGCCTGCCTCCCTACGCCACGCGCTGGCCGCCTCGTCCCCCTGCTGGCGCCCCGGGCACACGTCGGCCCCCGCCGCCCGCCACCCTGCCTCCCGAGCCTGAGCCCGAGCCCGGCCCGAGGGCCTACGACCGCTTCCCCGGGGACTCGCGGGACTACTCCACGGAGTTGAGCGTCACCGTGGCCGTGGGTGCCTCCCTCCTCTTCCTCAACATCCTGGCCTTTGCTGCCCTCTACTACAAGCGGGACCGGCGGCAGGAGCTGCGGTGC
>NW_012104920.1:1444844-1457064 GCF_000951045.1 Mandrillus leucophaeus | reverse complement strand
CTACCCCACCCCCACTCCACCACTCGGGTATAGGGGGCGGCGTGGGGAGGTCCTCCTCCCCGGCCCTCCCTGGCCCGGCCACTCTGAAGGCAGGGAGGAGAACTTGGCAACTGGCTTTTCTCCTGTGGAGTCGTCACGCCATCCAGCAGCACTGAGGTGGACATGGGATTCCTCCCTGGGGTGCGTGTCTCTCCCACGCAGAGAAGCCCCGTCTCTTCTCTGGACCTGGGCCTTTGAACAACTGGGGGGCGTTTTCTCCCCTCCATTGGGACACCCGTCTTCGGTGTGTGGAATGTGGTATTTTCCCGCGTGGAGGTGTGCTTTCTCACAACGGGGTGTGTTTTCCCATGTGCAGGGTGAGGTTTTTTTTGCCGCCCTGGACACATGTTGGCCCCCTCAAAGAATTTCTGTGGGGATTTGTACCCCAGAATCCTGTTCCCTCATCCCTTCTCCCACCTCCTCCCCTCTCCCTCCCCCTGGAGACCCTGGAAGTGGTGTGTTCACAAACAGTGACCCTTGGCCACCAGACCACAGAGGATGGAGCCTGGGAAGCAGCGAGGAAATCAGTCCCCTCGCCCCTGCCTCCCCTGCCCCCACCCCAGCGAAGCATGTTCCCCCTGCACCCGCCTTGGCACAAGTCAGATGAAGCACGTTCTGCCAGGGAGGCCCTCACCTTCCAGAGAGGACAGACACAGATTTCCTGCCGGGGGAGGGAGGAGTCCACGCATCCCGGTGCTGCCTGGAAGCTTCTTTTCCCGTGGTCCAGGACGCATTTCTCTGAGTGGAAACATGTTCTTGCATGTGGCAGCCGGCCCCTCTCTTCCCAGCACTTCCCTGCCTCCCCCAGGCCTCAGACCCAGCACTCAGTTTCTCCTCACATGGCAGGTGAGCACAGACTTCTAGTTGGCAGGAGCTGAGGAGGGTGAACAAACCTGGAGGAGGCCCAGCCCTTGCTCCCGAGTTGGGGGTAGGGGGCATGGCAACATACCCACCGCAGAGGCCATGCATGTTTGACCAAAGCCCTCACTGGGGTCCGAGGACAGCCTTTTCCTCAGGCCTCAGAGCGTTGCTCATCCGTGCCAAACTGTGTAGGTGGATTTGAGCGGAAAGACCCCCAAAATGTGCCAAGAATTTCCCAGTCCCAGGCGGGGCAGGGGAAACTAAGGGCAAGCAGGATACAGGGTGAGGGATGTGGCACGTGAGGGGGCTCCCGCCTGTGCCTCTTCTCCTCACCATGTCTCCCCTGCCCTGCCTCAGTTCCCCGTTCCCCTTCACCTCCGTCACTCTCTTTGAAGCTGTCCCCACCTCAGTGTCAGACCAGCCCTCTCCTCAGCTCACCACCCTTCTCTGACCCGCGCCCCCTCCTTGGCTGAAAGAAAGGAGTCTTGAAGGGTGGAGGGGAGGCAGCGGGGAGGAAGGTCTCACCGGACAGGTTGGGGAGAATGAGGTCAGCGGTGCTGAGGAACAGATGGAGGGGGCAGTGGGGATGGGGCTTGGGCAGACACCAGCAGGAAGAATTTGAAATGTGTGAGGTGACTCCCCAGAGGGCCTCTGGGAAAAGAATGATGTCTGGAAGGGCTTAAGGGACACAGTGGACGAGGGGAGAGTCCTCATCTGCTGGCATTTTGTGGGGTGTTAGTGCCAAACTTGAATAGGGGCTGGGGTGCTGTCTTCCACTGACACCCAAATCCAGAATCCCTGGTCTTGAGTCCCCAGAACTTTGCCTCCTGACTATCCCTTCTCCTCCTACCTCCATCCATGGAAAATTAGTTCTTTTCTGATCCTTTCCCCTGCCTGGTCTAGCTCCTCTCCAAACAGCCATGCCCTCCAAATGCTAGAGACCTGGGCCCTGAACCCTGTAGACAGATGCCCCCCAAATTGGGGCATGGGAGGGGGGCTGGGGGACCCCATGATTCAGCCACGGACTCCAATGCCCAGCTCCTCTCCCCAAAACAATCCCGACAATCCCTTATCCCTACCCCAACCCTTTGCGGCTCTGTACACATTTTTAAACCTGGCAAAAGATGAAGAGAATATTGTAAATATAAAAGTTTAACTGTTGGTTGTGCCTGCTCTGTTGTGGGGAGGGCAGTCTCTGAAGAAACAAGCCCTGGGGAAATGACGAGGGAGGAGGGGTCCTGACCCCCAGCCCTTCTTTTCAGTGACCAGCTCTGAGGTCTGAGAGGAAGGGGGAGTGGGTGCTGGGGTCTGGTTGCCACGGTAATATGTCTGGCAAGTGAACGTCAGGACCCGTGTCTATGCCGAGACTGGAGCCTGGTGTCGTTCTGTAATGGAAGGACAGGGCTGATGGGGACAGATGTCAAACAGGCCGGAGGTCCAGTGGGCTGGTGTAGGCAGCTAACTCAGCAGAGGCATGTGAGGTGAGAGGCGTGTTCTCTGCCAAGGCCTGGGCTCAGGCAAGAGGGTCAGCCACAGGTCCAGGACTCAGGGTAGTCCCTTGGCACACTGTAGGGGAGTGGCCTGGCACCATTGTGACCCGTTCACTCCCAAGACCCTCAGGGACAGGCAGGCAGTCAGTGGACACTGTGGGCACAGTGGGCTGGGGGCGTAAGGGCCCTGGTGGTCCTAGGGACCCCATGGCCATGGCTGAGCGGCCGAGGCCCGATTGGGCCTCGTATCACAACTGCAACACCAACAGCTGCCAGGACCTGGGCAACTCTGTCCTGTTGCTGCTGGGCCTCATCATCTGCATTAACATTAGCATCAATATAGTGACCCTGGTCAGGGTGGGGCCGGGTGGGAGGGAGCTGGTGGGATGGTGGGGGCAGGCCTGCCGGCCAGGGCCTGCCTGGGATCACTGTGTCTTCCCCCACCTAGCTCTGGAGCCGATTCCGTGGCGTCTTATACCAAGTGTTCCATGATACCATTTGTGAGAAAGGTAAGCAGGTGTGGGGACTGGGGCACAGAAGGGGCAGAAATCAGGCGCTCTAGCCTCAGCCCTAAATTAGCCCCTTCCCTTCTTGCTCACCCCTCTCGGACACCATAGCTGTGCGGCTGCCCTCTCTGGGCCCTGCCTCTCCATGCCTGTAGGAGCTGGCCTCCCCACTAGTCTCACCTCTCCCCATCCACAGACGCTCCTAAGTCATCCTCACTCGGAAAGCAGACCCAGCCCTCTAAGAAGCAGAGTTCCCCTGCAGTCCATCTTCGGTGCACCATGGACCCTGTGAAGATGACTGTGACCCCGCCCCCAGCTCGCCGCCATCGCCGTCGAGGCTCTCCCACACACTGTGCTCACTGCCCAGTAGCTTGGGCTCCTGACACTGATGATGAGAAGCCCTATCAGTACCCAGCCATCTGCTCCTACCACTGGGATGGCCCTGAGGACTGGGAAGGCTTCCAGCGCACTCAGGGGACCTGGGTTCCCTGGACTCAGGACCCCCAGGAGCCCCCTCCCCAGACCATCCGCTTCCAGCCTACCATAGAGGAAAGGCCCCTCAAAACAGACATGCGGTCCGAGCTGGGCCTAAGGGCCTATGTGTATTCTGTGAACCCCCCACCTCCCAGCCCTGAGGCTCCTAGCCACAAGAAAAGTGGGGAGGGGGCGGTGCCAGAGGCAGAGGCGGCTCAGTACCAGCCTGTCCCAGCTCCCATCCTGGGCCCAGCAGTCGTCCCTGAATTTTCCCGGTGCCGCTCCTCAGGCCGAATAGTGTATGATGCCCGGGACGTGAGGCGGCGGCTACGGGAACTGACCCGGGAGGTGGAGGCCCTGTCCCGCTGCTACCCTCTGGCCTCCGGATCCAGCACTGCCGAGGGGACAAGCAAGAATTGGGTGTACCGTTCCCTGACTGGGAGGTGACTGGAAAAAAATAAAAAGGAGAGAGGAGGTGATCTGTGGTGGTGTTGGGGTGCCAGGGCCCACACAACACCTAGAAGCTGTGGCTGTGAAGAGAATGCTGTCCCTGGCCACAGGGCCCTGAGCCCTGAGGACCCTCATCAATCTTTTGCCTCAAAGGCCTATCCCTGTCCTCAGCCTTTCCCAGGCCCTCTGGGTTCCAAGGCTCTCACCTGCCTCTACCTTGTTTTCTTTCCTTTCCTTTTTTTTTTTTTTTTTTTTTGAGACAGGGTCTTGCTCTGTTGCCCAGGCTGGAGTGCAGTGGTGCAATCACAGCTCACTGCAGTCCCAACTGCCTCCCACCTCAGCCTCCTGAGTAGCTAGGACTACAGGCATGGGCCACTAGTTGTTTGTTTTTGTTGTTGTTTTCTGTTTGGTTGGTTTTTGTGTGTGTGTGGTTGTTTTTGTTTTTAAGACAGAGTCCTATTCTTGTCACCCAGGCTGGACTGCAATGACATAATCTTGGCTCACTGCAACCTCTGCCTCCCAGGTTCAACCAATTCTCCCGCCTTCAGCCTCCCAAGTAGCTAGGAATACAGGAGTGAACCACCACGACCGGTTAATTTTTGTATTTTTAGTGCAGATGGGGTTTCGTCATGTGCTGGCCAGGCTGGTCTTGAACTCCTGACCTCAGGTGATCTGCCTTCCTCGGCCTCCCAAAGCGCTGGGATAATAGGTGTAGGCCACCCCTCCCTGGCTGCGCCACTAGTTTTTGTAGAGATTGGGTTTCACTACTTTGCCTAGGCTGGTCTCAAACTCGTGGGCTCAATCGATCCGCCTACCTCAACCTCTGAAAGTGCTGGGATTACAGGCGTGAGCCACTGTGCCGGGCCTGTTTCCTACCCTCTTCTGAGACAGGGTCTTGATCTGTCACCCAGGCTGTGGTGCAATCATGGCTCACTGGAGACTCAACCTCCTGAGTTCAAGCAATCTTCCTGCCTCAGCCTCCTGAGTAGCTGAGACAACAGGCACCACCATGCCCCGTTAATACCTTGTTTTCTTTAGTGCACAGAGAAGCCCCTAAATTCTACTCCAGGTCCTGTAGTGCAGTCCTGCACTACAGGAGAGATCTCCATCTCCATGGCCCTAGCTCCTTAGAAGGCTGGTGCCTGCCAGAGCCCAGGGTTAGGCTGCAGCCACAGGTGAGGCCTGGTTCCCACGTAAGCCCTATTTATTTAGGGAGGGATGGCTGAGAGGGCGTCTAGTCCCTCACAGTTCCCTATTCACCCTGAAGATCCTATACTCAAGAAGGACTGGAGCAGAGGATGAAATATTGGGAGGCCCCTTGGCTGGGCGCGGTGGCTAACGCCTGTAATCCCAGCACTTTGGGAAGCCGAGGCAGGTGGATCATGAGGTCTGGAGATCAAGACCATCCTGGCTAACATGGTGAAACCCCGTCTCTATTAAAAATACAAAAAAATTAGCCGGGTGTGGTGGCAGGCGCCTGTAGTCCCAGCTACTAGGGAGGCTGAGGCAAGAGAATGGCGTGAACCCGGGAGGTGGAGCTTGCAGTGAGCTGAGATGGCACCACTGCACTCCAACCTGAGTGACAGAGCAAGACTCCATCTCAAAATAATAAAAGAAGTATTGGGGACTCCCTCAAGAGGTACCTCACTGTAACATCACAGCCCTCTGTGACCTCACTCCTTTGATTAATTCACTATGTCACCAGTGAGGAGACTAAGTTCAAAGAAGCTAAGCGTCTTGCACATGGTTACACAGACACTGAGGATCAAGCTCATGGCTTCAGATGCTCCATCCCATTGCTGCAGAGCCAGCGTGACCCACCAGAATCTCCCACCTTCCCCAGTTCGCCGTGTGAACTCAGAAACTCAAACTCAGGCCCTGCCCTTCTCCTAGACAACTGGGATCACAAGCACATGCACACACACACCACTTGGGAACAAGCAACCAGGTGCATGAGCCCGGGCTGAGGGAACTGGACTTCACCTTCCACTCTAGACAGATTCCTGGAATGTGAGCAGATGGACCGTTTGCAAATGGCCCTGCTTCTCTCATTCAACTAATGTTACTGATCATTTTCAATGGATTGCATTCAGTGGATATATATTGAACATCTACTATGTGTTTGGAGGCTGGATGGGAAATGCTCACTGGCCTTTCTTTCTGCTGAGTGGTTCACTGTATGAACAAATGGCTTGCAGTCTCCAGGGTGCCACAGACCCCAGTGATGCACCTGTTTTAAGTCAAACACTCTTTTTGGCATATTAACAATTACATCTATTTCGTGCTTTGTTTATTGCATGTGTTTTCTGTTGTTGTTGTTGTTGGGTTGTTTGTTTGTTTGTTTTGAGACTGTCAAGCTCTGTCACCCAGGCTGGAGTGCAATGGCACAATCTCAGCTCACTGCAACCTCCACCTCCCAGGTTCAAGTGATTCTCCTGACTCAGCCTCCCAAGTAACTGGGATTACAGGCACCCGTCACCACGCCCAGCTAATTTTTGTATTTTTAGTAGAGGTTTCTCCATGTTGGCCAGGCTGGTCTCCAACTCCTGACCTCAGGTGATCCACCTGCCTGGGATTATAGGCGTGAGCCACGGCGGGTTTTCTCTCTCTCTCTCTCTCTCTCTCTCTCTCTTTCTTTTGGGAGACAGAGTTTCGATGTGCCACCCAGGCTGGAGTGCAATGGCTAGATCTCAGTTTGCTGCAGCCTCCACCTCCTGGGTTCAAGTGATTCTCCTGCCTCAGCCTCCCGAGTAGCTGGGACTACAGACATGCACCACCACACCCAGCTAATTTTTGTGTTTTTAATAGAGACGGGGTTTCACTATGTTGGCCAGTTTGGAACTCCTGACCTCAGGTGATCCACCCGCCTCGGCCTCCCAAAGTGCTGGGATTACAGGCATGAGCCACTGTGCCCAGCCCGGGTTTTCCTAAGGTAGTAGCTTAACTATTTTTCACCATGTAAGGGTGGGTTGGTGGGAGTGCAGGTGGTTAGGATGGAGAAACCACGGCTGGGGTTGGTTCCTGGCAGAGGCAGCAACCTCAGTGAGGCAGACGTCAGTGTGACGAAGGGGCTGGTGGGCTCACGGACCACCAACACCTAGGGCTGGAGTCTCTGGCCAGGAAGAGTTGGGCAGAGATGGGAGCTAGAGGAATTTTGACAGGGAAATGGACAGAGTAGGGAGGGACTAGTACAGCAGGGTGATGCCTGAGGGGACTTTTAGTGTCACCCGCCCATCTAGTCACCCTAGCTGCTGGCCCCAAAGTAACCATGGGGGAAGGCACACCAACAGGCTATGTAAGTTGCCATAATGTCTCAAAAGAACAATGGAACAGGACATATCTTATGCATGCTTCAACCCCTGTGATGACTGTCATTCTCTAACTACCTTGTCTTCAGCTCAGGAACCAGGTGTGGGGTTAAGCAAGCCTCATGGAGACAGAGGAACAGACTAAGATCTGGGATATCTGGGGACCGGGCTCTACCAAGTAGGAGCCACGGCTGGAGATGGTGGTAGAAGGGACCAGCAGAATGGATAAAAGCTGCCACCTCTACATTGTGACTCTCGCTAGCTCGCCTCATTGTGACCTGGCTCCCTTACCAGCTTGTAGTGATCTCCGGGGATTGGCATGAGTGCAGTGTGGGTTGGGGCCGGGGGTGGGGGTGGAGGGGGGTGGCCCAGGTGGCCCTAGGACCCCCCCCTCCATGGAAAACCAGCTATGGCATAACACCCTGGGATGTTGCAATCAATACCAAGAAAGCCCCCACGATGCCGAGGACATCTTATTCCTGCTGCTGGGCCTCATCGTTCTTGTCAACATTGGCATCAACGTGACAACTATGGTCAGTGATGATTGTGGACCATCTCTGGGGGTGAAGAGGGCTGAGGGTGGGAGCCAGCTGCAGCCTACATCTCCACCTGCAGGTGCGGTCTAGACTGGGGCAGGGGCAGGGGTGGTGGTGCTGGGTGTGGAGGTCCTGGCCTTCACTCTCTGCCACTCTGCCCCAGATGTGGCATGGACTCCAGAACGCCTTAGACAAGATGATTGATTGGACTACTCGGAAAAGTAAGTGTGGCTGCTGGAGAGGTAGGGCACCCCCATCCCCGCCCCTGACAATGGCCCTAGAAACCCAGGCCCCAGTGTTCCCAACATTGAGCTCTTCTGACAATTGCCCTGACTTCATAGATTCTTGCCTTCCCCAGATGAAATTCAGGCCAGCGAAAGTCCCCCCAGTGGTCCCCCAGACAAGGCTCAGGACGTCCACATCCACTGCATCCTGGACCCTGTGCAGGTGAAGATGGCCCGACCCACACGGTACTCCTCTTTCTCCTGCCACCGTTTCTCCAGCCATCACAGCAGCAGTCTTTGCTGTCTTCATCATCGCCGCCGCCGCCGCCGCCGCCGCCCCCACGCCCGCCGTGGTCTCCGTCGCTGCTGCAACCACCAGCAGCAGTCGCAGAACTACAGACAAATCCCCCATAGCCGCTCAGTCTTCCATCACCCACATCGCAGCCAAAAGATGTCACAACGACGCCGAGTGCCCTTCTTTGATCAGGAGGACCTGGATTCCTACCTGGAGGAGCAGGACAACCTGCCCTTCCCGTATCCCAAGTACCCACGTCGCGGCTGGGGTGGGTTTTATCAGAGAGCCGGTCTGCCCTCCAATGTGGGACTGTGGGGCCACCAGGGTGGTATCCTGGCCAGTCTGCCACCACCCTCTCTCTACCTGTCACCTGAGCTGCGCTGCATGCCCAAGCGTGTAGAGGCCAAGTCTGAGCTGAGGCTGCAGTCCTATGGGCCCCACGGTTCCCAGTCCCGACTGTGGGGCAATGTGGAGGCTGAGCAGTGGGTCTCGTCTCCACCACTTCCCCGCCGGCTGCCCCCTAACCCCGCTTGGGTCCCCAGGGGGCACAGCCCTTACCCCTCAGTGGGCCGGACACTGTATGACTCCTGGGATCAGCGGCGGCGTGGCATGGAGGGCTTTGAGCGCCCCCCTAACTTGGTGTCCCAGAACGCCCGGCCCGAGGCCCAGGGCTGCCGGGAGCACCACTCCCCACAGTCCCACCGGCGGAGTCTGCTTGGTCACACTCACGGCCAGTCCCACCGCAGCCCCCAGCCATCCACGGAACCCTTGGGCTACAGCTCCCGGGACCCCCATGAAGTGCAGCGCTGGGCAGCCGACTGGGCTGAGGCTCTGCCCGCCCGGCGTCCTCTGACTACCTCTGCCTCCCTCACGGTGTTGGGCGAGGCCTCCCACCAACGGACCCCAGCCCCAGGCTCAGTACGGGTTCCCCATTCCTCCAAGCCCCGGCCCAAAGTCCAGGTTGCAGATCCTGCCCCACCCCCGACCATGTTCGTCCCACTCAGCCGGAATCCAGGGGGCAATGCCAACTATCAGGTGTACGACAGCCTGGAGCTGAAGCGGCAGGTGCAGGAGAGCGGAGCCAGGTCCAGCTCACTGCCACCGGCTTCCGCCACCTCCTCAAGGCCCTCCCTGCACAGGAGCCAGACCGGGAAACTCAACTGACCAGAGGGGGATATGAGGCGTGGGGCAGGGCATGGAGAGAGAAGAATAAAGGGAAACAGAGTCCAAGAAACACTGTGGTGGTCTGTTGCGTAGGAGTGCCACTCCTTCGGCCAGCCTGGGTCCCTGCCCTTGGCTTCCTGAAATGAGAAACCAGTGTCCCCTTCTTGGTGCGAGGCACCCCTTGGTTTAGTGGCCATGCGGCTGCCAGCAGGCCCTCCTGGTCCGCACCATGCACTACATAGATCCTGCACTGACTGACGACAACCACCCAGGCTCTCTATTCTCCCTGTTCCCAGAAAGGATCAGGTCTGGATTCTGAAGTCAGTGTCTCAAGTGGGGCTCTTTGGAATTTACTTAGCTCATAGTACAGGACCAGGCCGAGGCTCTGGATTCCAGCCAGGCCTCCCCCAGGCTCTGAGGCAGAGGTCTTCCCAGTCTCTGGTGTAGTCAAGGGTTGAAGGGTTCAGGATTCTGAAATGAAACTGCAGGAGTGGCCGGGCACAATGGCTCACACCTGTACAGCACTTTGGAAGGCCGAGGAGGCAGATCACTTGAGGCCAGGAGTTCGGGACCAGCCTGGCCAACATGATGAAACCCCGTCTTGGTTGGGTGCAGTGGTGCATGCCTATAATCCCAGCACTTTGGGAGGCTGAGACGGGCAGATTATGAGGTCAGGAGATTGAGACCATCCTGGCTAACACGGTGAAACCCCGTCTCTACTAAAAAAATACAAAAAATTAGCCTAGTGTGGTGGCACGCACCTGTAGTCACAGCTACTCGGGAGGCTGAGGCAAGAGAATCCCTTGCCCAGGAGGCAGAGGTTGCAGTGAACTGAGATCACACCACTGCACTCCAACCTGGGTGACAGAGAGAGAATCCATTTCAAAAAAAAAGAAAGAAACCCCATCTCGGTCAGGCGCAGTGACTCACGCTTGTAATCCCAGCACGCTGGGAGGCCGAGGCGGGCAGATCACGAGGTCAGGAGATCGAGACCATCCTGGCTAACACAGTGAAACCCCGTCTCTACTAAAAAATACAAAAAAATTAGCCAGGCGTGGTGGCGGGCGCCTGTAGTCACAGCTACTCAGGAGGCTGAGGCAGGAGAATGACATCAACCCAGGAGGTGGAGCTTGCAGTGAGCCGAGATCACGCCACTGCACTCCAGCCTGGGTGACAGAGTGAGACTCCACCTCAAAAAAAAAAAGAAAGAAAGAAACCCCATCTCTACGAAAAATACAAAAATTAGCCGGATGTCGTGGTGCATGCCTGTAGTCCCAGCTATAGCCACTCAGGAGGCTGAGCCAGAGAATCGCTTGAACCTGGAAAGTGGAGATTGCAGTGAGCCGAAATCGCACCACTGCACTCCAGCCTGGACGACAGATCGAGACTCCATCTCAAAAAAAAAAAAAAAGAAAGGGAGGGAGGGAGGGAGTGATGGAATGAGTGAATGAGTGAGTGAGTCACCCAGCAGTAGGGAACGATGGAGAAACAGGAGAGGGTCACTGGCCTCCAGACCCTGTTTGACTGTCCATACCTGGTTACCCAAACCTGGTTACCAGAGAGTTCCACCCTGGGCCCTCCACTTCCTCGACCTTCCTCATTGTGATCCTGACCACCTGCCTCATTATGACTCAGTCCACCCCCTCCCCAACAACAGGAGTCTTCCTTCTAGTGACTGTGTGAGGACCGGGGGCCCAGGCAGTCCTGGGACCCCAGGCCATGGGTGAGCGAGCCTATCATGGGGCCCAGGTGTGCTCTGGCAACAACCCCAGGAAGTGCCAAGACTTAGGAGACTCGATTCTTCTTCTTCTGGGCAGCTTCATCTTGCTCAACGTGTGGATCAATGTGGTGACTCTGGTCAGGGCAGGATCTGGGTAGCAGGGTTGGGGGAGCCCTGGGGTCTTGAAGGGGCTGAGGTGGGAGGGCTGTTGGGGTGTGGCCAGACAAGAGTTGGACTTAGGGGCTCACTCTGCTTCCGGACTCACCCGCCCTCCCGCTCCCCTCAGCTCTGGAAGCATCTGAAGAGCTCCTTGCGGATTCTGTTCCATCATTTTTTTCCCAAAGGTGAGTGGGCCCCTGTGTGGGCTCCCAGGGATATGGGCCTGTCCCCTTTCTCCTATCCCTGGCCCAGTTCTCAGTCCCTAGGGAACCAGAGCATTGTCCCATCCTACCTCTCCCTGCAGACAAGCAACGCAGCGGCAGCCATCCCATATGTATTCGCTCCTCCGTGGATCCCAAGAACCTGTGCTCAAAAGTCTCTTCCCGCGTCCATCATCGCCCAGGCTTCCTGCCCAGGCACGTTAACCATCTTGACTCCTGGATACCAGACACGAATGATGAGAAGGTTTCTGCATGCTGCTGGATGCCACCTAAATGTGGACGTGCCAGGGTTCCCAGGGAGTCTCCATGGGGACTGTACAAGGAGGAGATGATGGGAGTGGGGGAGGCCCCTCAGGTCACAGCCTTAAAGGCTCAAGCCTCCTTGCTCTCCACGCCACAGACATCTTCCCAGTTCCCAAAGATGAGCAAGTTGGACATGGGTCCATGCCGCCTGCCCCAAGAGAGCCAGACTAAGACCCCAGACTGTGTCGCAGCCCAGGCTCCACCTCAGGCCCAGGTCCACTCCCCAACCCACACTCCTGTGCACACCCTCACCCACTCCTGGATCCATGCCACGGCCCACACCTCTGTGCACACCCCTGCCCACTCCTGGACCCACTCCAAAGCCTGCACCCCCGAGGGCACCCACTCCCAGGCCCAGGACACCTCAGCCCAGGCCCAAGCCCACACCTCCGCCCCTACCCCAGCTCAGACTCCAGCCCACATCCAAGCCCACACCTCCGCCCCTACCCCAGCTCAGACTCCAGCCCACA
>NW_012104920.1:1438789-1439329 GCF_000951045.1 Mandrillus leucophaeus | reverse complement strand
AAACCGTCTGTCCCCAGTTCTTTTGGTCATTTCTCTTAAGGGTCAATAGAAATGGGAGAAACATATTTGCTGACCAAACGCGGAAAGGAGTTATGGAGACCAGGGTCTGATCAATTTGGCTCACACACAAAGGCAGAGATATGAAGGAGGCCGGATTTCGCCCGAGGCTGGATCTCACCACTACCCCTCCTCCATCTCTCCAGTTCTTCCCCGACTTTCCTCGTGCTGTTCTGTCCTCGCTAACATCCCGGCCAGTAGGGTCCCTCTCCATTCTCCCAGCGTCCGCCATTCCATCTCCCTTGGACCCAACCTCTCCTTCCTATCCAGAGGTGCGTTCGGGAGGCCTTCTTGTCCCTCCTTCTCTGAAGGCTGAGACGTGCGGCCTTGCCTCGGCTTTGCCTGCTTGTAAGACACAGTCCGCGCTCTCTACCTCCAAGGAACCCCGGGGTTCCTCCTGCCCGGCTTCACCCTCCTATTTCCCAGCGTCTCCGCCCCCTGCCCCGCCCCCGGGCCGGCTCTCCGAGGAGGGGGAACTGCTGT
>NW_012104920.1:1427187-1434489 GCF_000951045.1 Mandrillus leucophaeus | reverse complement strand
GCCCCTACCCCAGCTCAGACTCCAGCCCACATCCAAGCCCACACCTCCGCCCCTACCCCAGCTCAGACTCCAGCCCACATCCAAGCCCACACCTCGGCCCCTACCCCAGCCCAGGCCTCAGCTCACACTGAAGCCCATACATCAGCCCAGGCCCAAACCCACGCTCCGCTCCACACCCCTGAGCATACTCACTCCCAGGCCCACAGCCCTGAACACACCTCAGCCCATGCCCCAGCCCAGGCTCCTATGCCTGCCCCAGCCCACCCCCAGGCCCATGCCCTTGAGCACACCTCATCCCTTGCCCCAGCCCACTCCCCAGCCCAGGCTCCTATGCCTGCCCCAGCCCACCCCCAGGCCCATGCCCCTCAGTACACCTCAGCCCATGCCCCAGCGTATATCCCAGACCACTCTCATCTAGTCTGTAGCTCGGTTCCTGTCCCAACCTCTGCCCCAGCTCCTCCCGGAACTCTTGCCCCACACAGTACTCCTGTCCTAGCTCCTACACCAGCCCCTGTCCCAGCCTCTGCCCCCGCCCCTGCCCCAGCACTGGTCATGGCCCTGACTACCACTCCTGTCCCTGATCCTGTCCCTGCCACCACCCCTGCCCCTATCATAACTCCTATACCCTCTCCCCGACCTGCCTTCAGCCATGACCTCTCCACTGGCCATGTGGTCTATGATGCCCGCAGGGCAAAGCAGAACTTCTTCCATATGTCCAGCCCCCAGAACCCTGAGTATTCAAGAAAAGACTTGGCTACCCTCTTCAGGCCCCAGGAGGGTCAGGACCTGGGGAGTTCTGGTATATCTGAGCAAACAAAGCAACGCAGTGGGGATAGTGCCAAGCTTCCTGCAGGATCCATACTGGGCTACCTGGAGTTAGGGAATATGGAATGGAAGATCTCAGATGACGCCAAAGATAAGTTCCCCCAGACCAAGAATTCCCCTTACTGCAGCTTCCATCCTTGCAGTTCTGAGAAGAAGACAGACTCCCAGGCTCCAGTCTACCCCAAATTCCTTGTCTACTCCCGGGATACTGCATGTGTCAAGCCTTGCTTTCATTCTACAACCACTGCCCAGAGCTCAGTATGCACCCTTTCTCCACCATGCACTCTTTCCCTGCCTCTCGTTCCTCCCAGATCCTTTGTTCCTCCTCAACCCACCAGCCATCAGAGGCCCTCCACCTTAATACAAACCCCTACTGTTCTTGCAACCTCCAAGTCTCCTCAGTCCATCCCCACTTCCCACTTCCCCAACCCTTCCCTGTTCGCCACCATTTCCCAACCCCTGATCCAACCCCAATGCCCTGAATGTCGTGAGAGTCTAGGCCTTACCCAACATTCTGGCCTTCAAAGGACCCCGTGCCCTTCAAAAGACTCCAGAGTTCCCAGGAATCTGGACCTTGCCCAAAACCCAGACCTCCACAAGAACCCAGACCTTACCCCAGATCCAGGCCTCCACAAGAACCCAGGTCTTGCTCAAAATCAAGGCCTACATGATTTCCCAAGCCTTCGCCAAGATTCTTATCTATGCCAGAATCCAAGCCCTTCTCAAGACTTTGGCCTCCACAAGAATTCAGGCATTAGTCAAGATACCCACCCCCAAAAGAACACAGGTCTGACTCAAGAAGCGGGTATCCTTAGGAGCCCATGTCTCACCCAACACCCTGGCCTCCACAAGAAAACACCATTTACCCAAACTTCTGATCTTCAGAGGAGTTCAGGCTTTACACAAGACTCTGGAGTCTATAGGAATTCTGAACCAAACCAAGAGACTGTGGTCTATAAAAATCAAGATCTCTCCCAAGCAACTGATCACCAAAAGAACCTAGGCTCTTCTAAAGATTCTGGAGGTCACAAGGATACAAGCAATGTCCAAGATTCAGGAGTCTGTAGTACCCCAGGCCTTACTGAAGATTCTGGATCACGGAAGGATCCATATGTTGCCCAAGACTCTGAAGTCAACAAGAGCTCAGGAGTTATCCAGGAATCTTGTCTCCGCAAGAGCCCAGGCCTTGTCCAAACCTCTGGCCTCCCAAAGTGCTCAGGCCTTACCCAAGACTCAGGAGACTACAAGAATCCAGGACTTATCCAAGATTGGGGTGGCCACAAAGTTAAAGGCCTTACTCAAGATTCCAACCTCCCAAGCCTTACCCAAGCCACTAAAGATGAAAGAAGATTTAGCCCTCCCCAAGATGTTGGAGTTTACAGGAGCTCAGAACATAGACAAGACTCTAATCTCCACAAGTGCCCAGGAATTAATCAAGATCCTGGCCCTCATAAAGACCCAGCCCTTGTCCAAGACTCTGGCCTTCCCAAGATTTCAGGCCTTACCCAGGAATCTGGCCCCTACAAGAACTCATGCCTCATCCCAGATCCTGGCCTCCACAAGAACCCAAGCCCTGCCCTAGGTTCTGATTCTGTCCAGCTTTTATCCCCACTTCAGACCCCAAAGTCCACACTGTCCCCGATGAAGTCATTTGTGCCTGAGAAGGCTGCTCAGAAGGAGGACGCACAGCGGCACGTCCTCTGGGCTCCTGTCCAACTCAATCAGAACTCCTTCTCTTCCAAGGTCCAAGTGGTCTCCAGTGACCTGCAGACCTTCTCAGAGGTACCTGTATTAATTGAGCTGCAGTCATCCTCCCGGCAGGCAGGCAGCCAGCACAGGGTGTACCGCCCTGTGGATACAGTTCCTTCAGGCTACCAGAACTATCGTCAGATGTCTATGCCTTCCCAAATCAACTGGAAGTCCCACTGCCCTGGACCAGGCACCCGGGCAGGGCATGTGGTTTTTGATGCCCGTCAGAGACAGTTGGCAGTGGGCAATGACAAGTGTGAAGCTCTGTCTCCTAGGCACCTTCGTCAAGAGGCACCCAGCAAGTCAGGGGAAACCATCAAGGAGTGGGGATATCAGAATGTGATGAGAACCTTGGACAAAGAGGGGACAAAAGTGCATCAGGAATAAAGAGGCGAGAGAAATGTTCTGTGTGTGTTTGAGGACATCCACCCCAGCCCATCCCTGATGCTGGCCACTCACAGAGCTGATGAGGACAGGTCCCTGTTTCTCCTCCGTAGCTGCATAGCTAAGCCCATTATCCTCAAGGCCCTAGAGCTGCTCTGTCCCATACACTAGCCTTTAGCCAAATGTGGCTATTAAAATATATATTAGGCCTGGTGCAGTGGCTCACACCTGTAATCCTAGCACTTTGGGAGGCCGAGGTGGGCAGATCACAAGGTCAGGAGTTCGAGACCAGCTTGGCCAACATGGTGAAACCCCGTCTCTATCAAAAATACAAAAATTAGCTGGGCATGGTGGTGCACGCATGTAATCCCAACTACTCGGGAGGCTGAGGCAGGGAGAATCGCTTGAACCTGGGAGGCGGAGGTTGTGGTGAGCCGAGATCGTGCCATTGCATTCTAGCCTCCGTGACACAGCAAGACTCTGTCTCAAAAAAAAAAAAAAAAAAAAAGTAGATGTTTCTGCAGAACAGAATTTTAAATTTCGTTTAATTTTAATTTACATTTCCTTTTTTTTTTCTTTTTTTTTTTTTTTGAGACAGAGTCTTGCTCTGTCACCCAGACTGGAGTGCAGTGGCGTGATCTCGGCTCACTGCAACCTCTGCCTCCCAGGTTCAAGCAAGCGATTCTCCTGCCTCGGCCTCCTGAGTAGCTGGGATTACATGTGTGCACCACCACGTCCGGCTAATTTTTGTATTTTTAGTAGAGATGGGGTTTCACCATGTTGGCCAGGCTGGTCTCGAACTCCCGACCTCAAGTGATCTGCCCGCCTCGGCCTCCCAAAGTGCTGGGATTACAGGTGTGAGCCACCACGCCCGGCCACATTATCTATGTTTCAAGTACTCAACAGCCACAGGTGGCTGGTGGCTACTGTATCAGACAGGACCAACTGAGGACCTTGCCATCGTCACAGAAAATTATATTGGAGAGCCATGCTTTAGAGTCTAGAGGAACTATTCCTTGTCACCCATTCTTAATATCTTCAAAGCTTCCACAGAGTCCAGAGAACTTAGTTCTTTTTAGAGTGCCTCGGAAGCCACCCTCTGGGGAGGAGGTGAGATGCAGGGATGTCTAATGCCTGGTTACTCCAGACTGTGAGAAAAAGCCCAGTCTCCAGTTCTCCTGATCTGGCCTCTTGGGTCACAACCAGATGTGTGTGTATGGGAACCTACTTGCGCAGTTCTGGGCTGCTTTGCTGCTCTCAGTTCTCCCAGGGACCCCAGCTCTGGTTGCTGAGGGAGAAAAGCTCTCTGTCAGTGGCTAGGAACCCCTGAGGTCTGGGCTTCCCAAACTGATCTCTAGAGTTGGGGAGTCTCTTCTTTTACAGGCCTCTAATTTTCCTAGGTGTCCCTCCTCCTTAATTTTCTTATCCATGGACTTAGGCCTATCCCATCCTGGAGACCGACCAAGGGCAGAAGGAATGTAAGAAGTCGTGGCCCAGGCTGGGCACGGTGGCTCATGCCTGTAATCCTAGCACTTTGGGAGGCTGAGGCGGGAGGATCATCTGAGGTCAGGAGTTCAAGACCAGCCTGGCCAACATGGTGAAACTCTGTCTCCACTAAAAATACAAAAAATTAGCCGGGTGTGGTGGCAGGCACCTGTAGTCCCAGCTACTCAGGAAGCTGAGGCAGGAGAATTGCTTGAACCCGGGAGGCAGAGGTTGCAGTGAGTGGAGATCACGCCACAGCACTCCAGTCTGGGTGAGAATGTGAGACTCTGTCTCAAAAACAAAACAAAACAAGACTTTGAGATCCCTGCCATGACTCAGGTAGCAGTGACCTGAGGTGGGCATCACTAACATGTATGTCTCTTCTATGAGTCAAACGTCCATTTCTGGGTCACGATCTGTGTGCTCCTGCCTAACACTACCACCTTTGGGATTCCAAGATGCACCCCCACCCCACCCAGTCAGGGAACCCCTTTCCAGCACCTCCCTGGCTCAGCTGTGCAACCTTTCTAGGCGGTACTCTCCTCATCCCCAAAATGAGGAAGTTATAATTACCTGGAAGAACTCTAGTAGATCTAAGTGACCAGGGCTCCTGTGTCACACAGGGATGCAGGGGTCCCTATCTCTCCCCAGGCCCTAGGGTGTGTCCTTCATTACTTTTTTTTTGAGATGGAGTTTTGCTCTTATCGCCCAGGCCGGAGTGCAATGGCACAATCTCAGCTCACTGCACCCTCTGCCACCTGGGTTCAAGTGATTCTCCTGCCTCAGCCTCCCGAGTAGCTGGGATTACAGGCATCCACCACCACGCCCGGCTAATTTTTGTATTTTTAGTAGAGACAGAGTTTCGCCACGTTGGCCGGGCTGGCCTTGAACTCCTGACCTCAGGTGATCCACCTGCCTCAGTCTGCCAAAGTGCTGGGATTAGGGGTGTGAACCACCGCACCTGGCCCATCCCTCATTATTGTTTGCGACTCAGAGCCATCCTATTACCGGTCTCAAACCCCAAGGAATGTTTGAGTGGGGTTGACATGGGCATGAAAAGAGACAGAATAACCTATCTCCAAAGGAACTACAACTTCCATCAGGCACTACTTCAGCCGAACAGGAAAGGATGTGGGGGCGTGGCTCCTACGCCCTAGTAGAGCGGGAAACTACAACTCCCAGGATAACGCGGGATCTCAGCAGGGCTAAAGGAGTGACTGAGCTCTGACTGGCGACCCGACCTGGCAGAAACCACCCCGACAGCCTCCAGAAAGGGGCGTGGCCGAAAATGTAGGGGCGTGGCCACGTGGGCATCAGGAAGAAGTAACCTGTTGAATCTATTTCTCCTCCCCACCCTTACTGCTTCCCATAAGGGGGAAGCCGCTGACCAATAAGCCTCTTCCAAAAAAGAGGTAAAGGGAGGTAGACAAGGGGCGGCGGCGGAGCCTGGCTACTGCATTCCGTGGGAGGCGCAACAGTTACTTTCTACCTGCTGAGTTCGGTGAACCAGTTCATGCGGGCGGGGAACTGCATATGAGAAAAGGGCCAGGACAGAGGAGGTATTTATTTGTTCATTTTGAGGACTAAATTTAGAATCCATCATCTACAGACCCATTTGTAGCTTGTGTCTGGGGCACTCGCTCTGCCTCAGAAAGAGGGAAGAACGGGGACGACTTTTTGGCAGCAAAGGAAAGGCCCGTCTAGGCCACCTCCCTTCCGTGCTTTCCCTAGCCCGAAACGATAGAACCGCATGGCTTCCGCGGTCTGGGGGAGTGCCCCCTGGTGGGGCCCGCCGCCCCCGGCCCCAGCTCGGCCGCTCACGGACATCGACTTCTGCTCCGGGGCACAGCTGCAGGAATTGACGCAGCTGATCCAGGAGCTGGGTGTGCAGGAGAGCTGGAGTGACGGGCCCAAGCCCGGAGCCGATCTCCTCCGGGCCAAGGACTTTGTCTTCTCTTTGCTTGGTAAGTAACCCTACTTGCCTTTGGGAACTCACAGCTCTCAGCCTCACTACGCCCCCGCCCCCGCCCCGGCTTTGGGCGACACCCTCACGATCCGTTCCCTTTTTTTAGGTCTAGTTCACCGCCGGGACCCTCGCTTTCCTCCCCAGGCAGAGCTCTTGCTGCTTCGTGGTGGGATTCGCGAGGGCTCCCTGGATCTGGGGCATGCACCCCTCGGTCCCTACGCCCGAGGACCTCACTACGATGCCGGCTTCACACTCCTAGTGCCCATGTTTTCACTGGACGGCACTGAACTGCAACTGGACCTGGAATCCTGTTACGCACAGGTCTGCCTCCCAGAGCTGGTGTGCGGAACCCCTATCCGCGAGATGTGGCAGGATTGCTTAGGACCCCCAGTCCCAGGAGCACGTGATTCGATCCACCGAACGGAGAGCGAAGAAAGTTCCAAGGACTGGCAAAGCTCTGTAGACCAGCCGCACAGCTACGTCACTGAGCACGAGGCGCCAGTGTCTTTGGAAAAATCACCTAGTGACGCTTCATCGTCCGAGTTGCCTCAGTATGACGTCGTCGACCTTGGCTCTAGCGCGCCTTTGAAAACACTGAGTAGTGACGTCACCAAGGCAGACGTCGAAAGCCCAGTTCCAAAGCCGTCGGAGGCTCGGGAAGCGTGGCCCACATTATGCCCCTCCCAGGTGGCTACCTGGTTCTTTGCTACGCTGGCGGCCGTCGCCGAGTCTCTGATCCCTGTCCCGGGTGCTCCGCGTCTGGTGCACGCAGCTCGCCACGCGGGTTTCACCACCGTCCTTCTGGCTACTCCTGATCCCCCTCGCCGCCTCCTGCTCTTCGACCTGATCCCAGTGGTATCCGTGGCCGGCTGGCCCGAGGGGGCTCGGAGCCA
>NW_012104920.1:1407383-1425727 GCF_000951045.1 Mandrillus leucophaeus | reverse complement strand
GCCGCTGCCGCCGCTCTGCCTGGTCCAGCCACCGGCCCAGTGCTCTGACTTCGCCGGACCGGGGAGCTCTGCAGAGACACCCTCACTCCTTCCCCAGGGTCCGGGACGCCTAGCCGGGCGTGGGGGGAAGCTCCGTTTGCGGGGGACAGGGAGGGAGGAGCCTGGAGCCGAAGCCAGCGCCACCCGTCGCCGGATCAACAGGACAGGACAGGTTGAGGGGCGTCGGGGAAAGGAAGAGGGGGTGCTATAGGCAATCCCGGGGAGGACGAGGAAGCCCTGTCGCAGGAAGCTGTGATCCGCTCTGACTTGTAGGGGGCCTGTTCACATTTGGGGACTGGTGACAACGTGGGTGCACTCCTCTCTCGGGGGGCTGGTTAGATTGGAGGGCGTGGGATCTAAACAGCACCAGCTGTCCCCAAGAAAATTTAAGGGACAGCCAGGGGAGAAAGAAAAAAGCAAACACGGATGCTCCTCATTTTGAGGTGGCGGAAGGCCCTCCAGACAACTACCTGGTGTATCCACTAGGAAGGGTGGATTTGGAGGTGACTTCAAAAGGAGCGGAGGGTGTGAAGGTGAAGAAAGGGTCTTGGCCGCTAGAATTCTATGCTACTAGACATGGGGGTGACTTGGTGAAAAAGCTGTTATCCAGCCAGAGGGTCTGGGAGCCCCGTCTTACTGAATCTGGGCAACCTGGATACTCTGAGACATATTTTGGGGAGATTTCAGTGAAAAAAGTGGGGGATCCCCTCCATTTAGAGTGTAGCAAAGGAAAAAATACCAAGGTTGGGTTCCTTCCTGACATTGGCAGTGCCCCAGTAGGGGTGGGATGAGCGAATATCCCCAAAGCTAAAGTCCCACACCCTGTAGATTACAAGAGTGGATTTGGTAGGAGTGTGCCCCAAAATACAGTGGAAAGGCACCTGGAGATATTTTAACCACGTCTTGGAAATTTGGGGGGTCTTGGTTTTGGGATAGGTGAAGTGGGGACAGACACTGGAGAGGAGGGAAAGGGGACGTTTTCAGTAGGAGGCAAAACTCGAGGGTGGGATCCACTGAGGAGTACATAGGCTGCTGGATCCGGTGGAGCCAGCACTGGGCCCACGGGTGGCAACTGGCTGCTGTGGAGGGGTGTACCTGGGGTGGGGGGTTCTGGGGCTTATCCTCAGGTCCTGTGGGTGGGGCAGCGAGTCGGGGCCTGAGCGTCAAGAGCATGCCCTAGTGAGCGGGCTGGAGCCCAGCGCGCTCCTGGCGCTGGCCGGTTTGGGGGTGTCTCCTCCCGGGGCGCCATGGCGGCGCTGGCCAGTAGCCTGATCCGGCAGAAGCGGGAGGTCCGCGAGCCCGGGGGCAGCCGGCCGGTGTCGGCACAGCGGCGGGTGTGTCCCCGCGGCACCAAGTCCCTTTGCCAGAAGCAGCTCCTCATCCTGCTGTCCAAGGTGCGACTGTGCGGGGGGCGGCCCGCGCGGCCGGACCGCGGCCCGGGTGAGTGCGGCTGGGGCGGGGTCTCCCGGCCAGAGGTTTCTCTGCCTGGGAAATTGAGGCCAGGGACTCTGAAGGATAGGGCCCGGCTGAGGGGCTCCTCGAAAGTGGAAGGGGGTGGGCCAGGACGACAAAGTCCCTGCCAGACTGTGCCTCAGTTTCCCTTCTTTTTAGTCCATAACCCGGAGTCTCCTTATTTTCGAGGTCAAGGGGAAGGCTTGAGGGGCTAAGTCTGTATCCCCGAAAGCCTCGCAGTTCCTGCTTGTCCCCCCTTCCCAACACAGCAGTCCCCACCCCCATCGTCCTCCGCCTACGTGCCGGTTCTCGCGATTCTTTCAATCTGGAGCGGAGAGGCCTGGGGGTTTCCAGACGCCTGGGTCACCCCAAGGGTTTCTGCAGCTCCAGCAGCACGCCCCCCCCCAGCCCCTGCCCGCCCCGGTTCTCCCGCTCCTCCACGCCTGGGCTCGGTTCCTCCTGGTCGAGCTCTCCTGGCTCCGAGCCAATCTCCCCAGCTCTCCCTCGGGTGTCCTTGCAGCTACCTCGCCAGCCAGCCCTCTATGCGCCCTCCTCCCGTGACCTGCGCTTCAAGAACGGAGCTGGGCACCCCCTCCCATAACCCCCGCGCCACTCCGGAATCGGGTCCCGTAGGCTCAGGGGACCCTACGCTGGGAGGAACTCAGACACAGTTCACTGCTAGAGATGGGCGCAGACTCTTGGGGGTCGTACCACCTACAAGGGGGGACAGGGAAGTCGGCAGAGAGCAAGCGATGGGGGAGGAGAGTTCTGAGAGTTAGAGTGTGGTCCCCGTCCAGGTGCGACAGTCAGGGAATCCCTCTGGCCCTGCTCCCGCCCGCTCCCAACTCCCTTAAGGGTAGCCCCCTCGCGCCCTCCTCCCCGCGCCACCGGCTGCCCATAGTGGTACAATCCGCAGCCCACCCTCTGAGTGGGACCGGGCCCCCACGTGACTCAGCCTGCCTTTCCATCTCCTCAGCTCCCACCCCCCATATCCTTGGTGATGTCCCCCTTACCCCAGGCGGGTTACCTGGCCGAAGGGGAGAGGCTGAGCCTCAGGGAGAGCTGGGCCCCCGCGAGCCAGCAGACAGACAGACAGACGGGTCAGTGTCAGACAGACCGGCACTGGGCCAAGGCAAGGCTCTCGCCAAGCTAGCGGCAGCCGCAGCAGGTGCTGAGTCAGCGTCAGGCCCAGTCCCACCCCCACCCCTGAGGGAGAGCCCCTACCCTGTGGTCAATTTGCTGCTGCCACTGTCCCCCACCTTCGCAAACACGCTGCCCCTTCAGTACCCCTGCTGGTCTCCCTCTGTCCCTGCCTTTTGATATATCTCTCCCCTCCCTCCTCCCCCACTCCTCCCCGCTTCTGGTTAAGCTGTAGGGTAGGAATTAAGCCATTTAAATAAATTTCAATAAATTACACTGAAAGCTCCTGGTTATAGGAAGCAGAAGGGACCCACATCAGCTTTCCCAGGAGTGAAAGGGAGGTGGGAGAGAGCGTGCTTGGAGGGTAAGAGAGCTGGGGCCCTGGGACCCTCTTCCTTCCTTTCATTCTCCTTTCATCCTCTGATCCTGCCAAGTGTAGGAATGTTTCTGGGAACAGAGATGTCATTTTCAAAGATGAATGTCTCTCTCTCCAGAGCCTCAGCTCAAAGGCATCGTCACCAAACTGTTCTGCCGCCAGGGTTTCTACCTCCAGGCGAATCCCGACGGAAGTATCCAGGGCACCCCAGAGGATACCAGCTCCTTCAGTGAGAGGGGAAGCTGGCCGCCGGGTGGGAAGGGGGAGAATGGGGACAGCAGATGACAATCCTATTCCCTCTTCAGCTTCTGTTGCCATTGGTCCGTCTTCCTGACCCCTAAGGGAAATTGCGGAGCTGGGATGAGGGGAGCTCAGGTGAGGGTCAGAGGCCTGGGTATTGATGTTCCCTCTCTCCACCCCCAGCCCACTTCAACCTGATCCCTGTAGGCCTCCGTGTGGTCACCATCCAGAGCGCCAAGCTGGGTCACTACATGGCCATGAATGCTGAGGGACTGCTCTATAGTTCGGTGAGACAATGAGGCTGAGTGGCTGGGGAATACCGGGAACTCCCCTTCCTCAATTTATCCCTTGAGGGAATGACAGTCTTCCTCAACTACAGACATTTTGCCCGGGACTCCTCCCTCCAGCTTTTGCTGATGGCCTGTCATCACTGCCCATTCCGGACCAACTCCTCTAGGGTCTCTCCAATGCCCACTCCTTGCACACCCCCAACACAGCCCCAGGCTCTTTGAATGTCCAACTCTTTCTGCCTTTTAGGGCCCCTACTTCTCATCCCATCTCCTCCAGATTTTGTCATTACTCACTTCCCTAGAGTCATCCAGGATAGGGGATAGTGAGAAATTGGGAGTACAGTGGAGAGAAGGAATCTTATTCCAAGACCCCTAAAAGTCTAGTTGTTTTTTTTTTTTTTTAAATAGTAACAGGGTCTTGCTATATTGGCCAGGCTGGTCTCGAACTCCTGACCTCAGCTGATCCACCCACCTCAGCCTGCCAAAGTGTTGGGATTACAGGCATGAGCCACTGCGCTTGGCCCAGAGCCTAGTTCTTAGCCCTCAAGGGCCCACCAGGCCTCTTCCTTGTCCTCCCTTTGCTCCCAGGTCCTACAAGGACTCAGAAGTTGCCCTCCCCCTCCCCCAAAAAGCATATGGATTATATCTATCTATCCTGGCTTGTGCTTTCCATGAGCTCCCTTCTGCCCAGTGATGTGTCTTTTTATCTCTCTGTCTTTGTGTGCCTTTCTGGGTCTTTGTCTCCTTAGCCGCATTTCACAGCTGAGTGTCGCTTTAAGGAGTGTGTCTTTGAGAATTACTACGTCCTGTACGCCTCTGCTCTCTACCGCCAGCGTCGTTCTGGCCGGGCCTGGTACCTCGGCCTGGACAAGGAGGGCCAGGTCATGAAGGGAAACCGAGTTAAGAAGACCAAGGCAGCCGCCCACTTTCTGCCTAAGCTCATGGAGGGTGGGTATAGACTCAAGAAAATGAGGACCACAGGAGAGGGTATTGACCTTGATATGGACATTTAGGGGCAGACAGCTCAGGCTACAAGTGATAAGAGGACCCTGTTATGACAGATCAAGCCAGGAAAGCTTTGCCCTTTGGGGGTTTGGGGTGCTCTCCTCCTGTGGGTTGGGGTTCTGGGAGGGTGAATGTACGGGAAGGGAGCCCTTTCAGAGCACTGATTCTGCCTGGTCCCTCTGTGCCTAACTCTCCTTCCCTGCTCCTCTTTTTCTCCCCTTCACAGTGGCCATGTACCGGGAGCCTTCTCTCCACAGTGTCCCTGAGGCCTCCCCTTCCAGTCCCCCTGCCCCCTGAAATGTAGTCCCTGGACTGGAGGTTCCCTGTACTCCCAGTGAGCCAGCCGCCACCACAACCTGTCTCCCAGTCCTGCTGTCACCCTTGCTGCCACACACATGCCCTGAGCAGCCAGGTCCCACCAGGTGCTCTACCCTGAGGGAGCCTAGGGGCTGGCTGTGACTTCCGAGGCTGTTGCGACCCTTAGATCCTTGGGCCTAGGAGGGAGTCAGAGAGGGGGATGTCTGAAGATGGTCCTGGCTGATCACTTCTTTCTTTCCACACTCACACAGCCCCATGCCTTTTCCTGAGATGGCACTGGGAGTTCCCAAATGGACAGCCAGGGCATAAACATTTCCCACCCCGGCTCAGCCAGTTCCTGGAGTCTCGTGCCCATTTTCGTTGCCACTGAGCCATTTCTAGATTTACTGAAGCTCAGGATTCATGTGTCCTTCTTTCCCTACTCAACATTCTGCCTTGGTCTGGACACATTCTGGAACACTGGACACCCTAGCCAGGGCCACTTCTGCACCAGGGCTCTGTGCTGGAACCCAGGCATGCTGCCAGCCTTTGCTCTGGATCCATCAGGCTTCTGTCCGTGACTCAGATGGATCCCTGGTTTCCAAGTAGAAAGAGGCTAGATTTGAGCCTTGTCTAGCTGTTGGCCTTGGCCTGAACTGGAACCAGTCTCAGATGACCACGGGTTTAACCTTCTTATCCCAGAGACACCCAATTCTAGAGCTTTATGGAGCCATACTTCCTCCTGAATCCCAGATCTAGGACACAGAACATGACTCTCAGCCCTTTTACCCAGGATGGAGCTGGGGCCTGTATAGCCATATTATTGCTCTCAGTAAGTTCTAGCCCCACCCTCCCCCCTTCTTGAGTGATACCTATTACGGATGAGTTCTGGAAAAGACCCAGCTATGATTCATAAAAACAGTTCTGGATGAATCAAGAACCACTTCTTGTTTTTCCTAGATAATTCTCTAAAAATATGATTCTTCCATATAGAATGCTAAGCTTATTTTTACATGCAATTTCTAGCTACTTCAACCCAGCTGAGGTTGTGCCAGGGAGACAGAGTCTGGAGAAGGGCTGAGGAATTTTGGAAAGATCCCTGGCTCGTAGTAGGGAAGCTGGGATGGGGGAGGGGTCAAAATGATGACATGATTGCACCTGCATCTGTGTGGGGTGGATACGAACACTTAGCTACCTCAGCAGGAATTCCTTCCAGGCCCCCTTTAAAGCTGAGGTCCTTAAAGTAATGTGTCCTGAATAAGAAGGACAAATGGATACAGCCTCGACCCTCCCAGTGAGGAGACCCCAATTCAGCAATAAGTCTCACCCTTCTCCCCTATAGGTCAGGCCAAGGAGGGTGAAGGCCTCTTGCACTCCAGACCTCATATGCCCCGACAGCTTCTAATTGGATAGAACTTGCTTTACATTACAGCTTAGAACCTTAGCTGAGCTTTAGATACCCAAAAAGGGCCCGTCTAGATTTTTTCAGAAAAACATGGAGCGCTAGGGGCAGCCTGGAAAAAACTGGGAACCTGCTAGTGAACTAGGAGGGAGACTCCCATAGCCTCAGATTTGGATAGGGTAGGCTGAGGGGGCCCTAAGGGAGGGACTAGGGCTCCAAGGCAGGTCACTTTTCCTCAGGCTGTTCTACTTCCGGCTTGTTGCAAGAGGAGTAGATGTCCCCTCACCCACACAAACCCCGCTCAGGCTCCACCCAACTCCTGGGACTGCTCCCAGGGGATCGGGTCTCCACTCCACGCTTTCTCAATTAAAGACGACGTATACAACTAAAGTGCTGTCTGTCATCTGTTGGTGGCGGGCTTGGCAGTTGCTCGAGGCAGGATCAAGTCCCAGGGGCGGGGCGGGTGGGCTGGCGGCTGCCCCCAGCAACAGGTGCACATTCCCGGGCTCCTCGTCACTTCCCCTGTGCTGGCGGTCCCAGTGGCTCTCAGAGCGAAGTCACTGAGCGAGCCGCCAGGCTATGACCCCAGGGGCTCTGCTGATGCTGCTGGGGGCGCTGGGGGCGTCGCTCGCCCCAGGTAAGTGTAGGCCCTGAAGGAGCAGTGACAGGTCCAGCCGTTGTGGCCAGACACCAGGGCTGCACTTAGTCTCTCCTTCCCCAGGCGTCCGCGGCTCGGAGGCAGAGGGCCGACTCCGGGAGAAACTTTTCTCTGGCTATGATAGCTCCGTGCGGCCAGCGCGGGAGGTGGGAGACCGTGTCAGGGTCAGCGTTGGTCTCACCCTGGCACAACTCATCAGCCTGGTGAGGGCGCACGGCGGGGGTGGGGGAAGAGGTCAGGCCAGCCGACCAGCCGCGGGGGCGTGACTTTAGGAAAGGCCGGACCGGGGACAAACTGGGGGCGGGGCCTGGGACGAGACCAGGCTGAGAGGGACCAGCCTTCAGTGAAGACTGGGTCGAAATCAGACAAATGGACAAGCTCTGGCCGTGGCTGGTGGACGGGCCTGGAGTAGAGCCGGGTAGGGTGATGGACGGACCTGTGACCGGACCTTAAAGTGGAGCTGGGGACGAGGCAGGGGCTGGGGGATGGACCTCGAGGTAGGGCCATATGGGTCCTGAGTGCCCAGGGTGCTTGGTGCTCAGGGGTCAATAAATGGCAGCAGGTGGAGATTCATGGCTGGGTGGATTATGAGCTGAGGGCAGGGCCCGGGACAGAGCAAGGCGGAGGGCTAGGCAGGAGCGAATCTGGTAGGTTGATAGGCTGTGAGTGTAGACGGCTGGAAAGGGTGTTTCTGAGACACAGGCAGGTCTTAAACTAACGCTCCTTCTGGGATGTGGACTTGGACTCAAGAGGATGGGGCTCAGAAAAAGGGGGTGGGGTTCCCAGGAGAGGTTGGCCTTCCAGCCCCCTCATTTCTCTCCACCCTACTTCACCTTTACCCCTTAAATTTTTCCTTTCTAGAACGAGAAGGATGAAGAGATGAGCACAAAGGTGTACTTAGACCTGGTATGGAGACCCCGCAGGGTGGGAAAGGGCCTCCCGCTGCCTTAACAATTTTCTTGAATATCCAGCCCAGTAAGAATATTTTTTACATCACGACTTTAGATAACACGTGTACAACTGAAGCCAAAGTTCGAGGAAACAACACCTAACTTTACTACAGGAGTTGCACCCCATGCATTTTTTATTCTAATTTTGTGTGTGTGTGTGCGTGTGTGTGTGTATGTGACGTGGTCTCACTATGTTGCACAGGCTGGTCTTGAACGCGGGAGCTTGAGCTATCCACTAGCCTCGGGGGGAATCTCCCCAAGTGCTGAGATTACAGGCATGAGCCACTGCACCTGGCCCATTCTAATTTTTGAAACACTGGTTTGGGGCCACTAATTTGATTCCCCATTCACTAAAGGATTGCGAACTGCAGTTCGAAAACCACTGTTTTAGAGGCTAACTAGTGCAGCCTCCTCATTTTTACAGAGTAAAAAATTGAAACCCGGTGCGGGGGAAGGGAAATTAGCTGATGTGGATCCCAGCGAGTGAAGGCGGAGCCAGAGCCAGAACCCCGGCCCCTTGACCCACAGTTTATGCCTGCCCTGCTCCCCTTCCTTGCACTCCCTTCCTGGGCTTCCTTTGGAAATCCCTCGTCCCCTCCCGGCCTCCAACCCGGGACAGCCCCTCAGCTTCTGCTTCACTAGGAGTGGAATGACTACAGGCTGAGCTGGGACCCTGCGGAGCACGACGGCATCGATTTGCTCCGCATCACGGCGGAATCCGTGTGGCTCCCTGACGTGGTGCTACTGAACAAGTAGGAGACCTTCCAAAGCCCGGGAGGTGGCGCGGGGCCTCGCGGGGCGGGGCCTCCGGGCGCGGGGCCTGATTGCAGATGAGATCCCTTCTCTGCAGCAACGATGGGAATTTTGACGTGGCTCTGGACATTAACGTCGTGGCGTCCTCCGACGGCTCCGTGCGTTGGCAACCCCCGGGCATCTATCGCAGCAGCTGCAGCATCCAGGTTTCCCGGCTCTACATTGGAAGCTGAAGGAGCTCTTAGAAACCCTCCCTTTCCATAGACATCCTGACTCTCCAGCGACTCCCATCCTTCATCCTTCCCCCATTATCTAATCCCCATGACCTTCACCTCTTGTCTACCCTCCTGATTTTCCATTGAGTGTTCTGTACACTTTCTTTGGCTTCTAGTCTTACTCAGTGACCTCTCTCCCCACCCGCATTTTCTCCATGGCTTCCCTTCATAACCCTCCAATTCCTCCGTGATTCCCCTTCCCTGTGCCCTCCCCAAAAGCCTCCCAAACTCCATCAGCGCTGACTGATTCTCTGGCAGCTCTAGTGACTCTCCCCTCCATCCAGGTCACCTACTTCCCCTTCGACTGGCAGAACTGCACTATGGTGTTCAGTTCCTACAGCTACGACAGCTCGGAGGTCAGCCTGCAGACAGGCCTGAGTCCTGACGGGCAAGAGCAGCAGGAAATCCACATTCATGAAGGGACTTTCATTGGTGAGTGGGCATGGCTCCTACATCCATGGGCTCTATGATTTCCAGCTTCTAAGAGGCTCATAAATATCCTGTCAGGGATGACCAATACAGCCCTGTGGGGTAAGCAGGATGGGTATGGCTATCTACATTTTAAAAGTATGGGAATTGCCGGGGGCAATGACTCACACCTGTAATCCCAGTACTTCGGGAAGCCGAGGCAGGCGGATCATTTGAGGTCTGGAGTTCGAGACCACCCTAACATGGTGAAACCCCGTCTCTACTAAAAACACAAAAAATTAGCCATGCATGGTGGCGGACGCCTGTAATCCCAGTTACTCGGGAGGCTGAGGCAGGAGAATCGCTTGAACTGGGGAGGCGGAGGCTGCAGTGAGCCAAGATGGCACCAGCACACTCCAGCTTGGGTGACAGAGTGAAAATTCATCTCAAAAATATTTTTAAAAGGCAGGGTGTGGTGGCTCGCGCCTGTAATCCCAGCACTTTGGGAGGCCGAGGTGGGTGGATCACGAGGTCAAGAGATTGAGACCATCCTGGCTAACATGGTGAAACCCCATCTCTACTAAAAATACAAAAAATTAGCCGAGTGTGGTGGCGGGCACCCGTAGTCCCAGCTACTCGGGAGGCTGAGGCAGGAGAATGGCGTGAATCTGGGAGGTGGAGCTTGCAGTGAGCCAAGATGGTGCCACTGCACTCCAGCCTGGGCAACAGAGAGAGACTCCATCTCAAAAAAAAAAAAAAATTGAAAAACAAAATAGGCTTGGCACAGTGGCTCACGTCTTAATCTCAGTATTTTGGGAGGCTAAGGTGGGCGGATCACCTGAGGTCAGGAGTTCCAGACAACCCTGGTCAATATGGTGAAACCCCACCGCTACTAAAAATACAAAAAATTAGCCGGGTGTGGTGGCGGACGCCTGTAATCCCAGCTACTTGGGAGGCTAAGGCAGGAGAATCACTTGAACCTGGGAGGCGGAGGTTGCAGTGAGCCGAGGTTGCAGTGAGCCAAGATTGCGTCACTGCACTCCAACCTGGGCAACAAGAGCGAAACTCCGTCTCAAAATAAATAAATAAAAACATGGAAATTGAGACTTGCCCAAGTTTATTTGAGATGGGCTACTCAGCCCAGTGTCCACAGCTAGTCTCAAGTCAACCCTCTCAGATCTAGGCTGTGGCAGAGCAAGCCATACTTGGCACTAACGAGGACAGCTCCCATATCTGTGTCCCCCTCCTTCTCCTCCTCCCCAGAGAATGGCCAGTGGGAGATTATCCACAAGCCCTCTCGGCTAATCCAGCCTCCAGGTGATCCTAGGGAAGGGAGGGAAGGACAGCGCCAGGAAGTCATCTTCTACCTCATCATCCGCCGGAAGCCTCTCTTCTACCTGGTCAACGTCATCGCCCCATGCATCCTCATCACTCTTCTGGCCATCTTCGTCTTCTACCTGCCACCAGATGCAGGTAATGGGGGAAGGGGCTCCCACCCTTTTGTCATTGGCTCAGCTTCTTCCTTGTCACCCTTAATCCAGGCAGGATTTTCCTGCCAATCCAAAGCATCATAGATTGGGCTTCAGCAATCCCACCCATGCTCTGCCTCCCATTGACTGCCACCTTTCCTCCGCTCAGTGAAACTGGGACTCTTTCCCAATAGGAGTCCTAGCCTCTAATCCATAAAGCTTTTACTCCTCTGAACCACAAACCTCCAGGCTTAGATAACTCTCCCATTGCCTTTTCCTATTCCTAACATCCCCTGCCCACTGTCAGAACCCCAGTACTCCTTTATTTTTTTTTCGCTTTTTTTTTTTTTTTTGAGATGGAGTCTCGCTCTGTCGCCCAGGCTGGAGTGCAGTGGCCCGATCTCAGCTCACTGCAAGCTCCGCCTCCCGGGTTTAGGCCATTCTCCTGCCTCAGCCTCCCAAGTAGCTGGGACTACAGGCGCCCGCCACCTCACCCGGCTAGTTTTTTTGTATTTTTTAGTAGAGACGGGGTTTCACCGTGTTAGCCAGGATGGTCTCAATCTCCTGACCTCGTGATCCGCCCGTCTCGGCCTCCCAAAGTGCTGGGATTACAGGCTTGAGCCACCGCGCCCGGCCCCAAATTCCTTAATCTCTATGTGTCTCAGTTTCCTGACCTGGAAGTGGGCCAACCATTGTCCCTACTGCATAGAATTATTTGAGGATTGACTGAGTTAGTAGAACTATGCCTGGCACCCAGTAAGTTCTATGTAAGCATTGTGTTTTGGGTTGTTTTTTGTTTTTCTTTTTTGAACACTTGCTATAAGGTAATTCATTTAATATGGTACATGTACTAATTCTAATCTTTACAACAATCCTGTGAGGCAAGTAACGGATTGTCATCCTCATTTTACAGTGGAGGATAAAGAGGCTGAAAGAGTTTAAGTCATTTGCCTGAAATCATTACACAGTTAGAGAGGGAAAATGTTGCAGTTCCAACCTGGGTCAGTGGCAGCCTGATTCAGAGACCTGATATCCTTAACTCTAGTATTCAAAACATGTTTTCCTCCTCTCTGCCATCAAATCCTTTGTCTAAAGAAGAAGAGTGGGCCGGGCGCAGTGGCTCACACCTGTAATCCCAGCACTTTGGGAGGCTGGGGCTGGCGGATCACTTGAGGTCAGGAGTACTCAAGAAACAGAGAGGAGGCCAGTGGAACTGAATGAAGTAAGCAGAGGGGAAAGCAGCAGGAGATGAAGTCCAGGAGCTCATGGGAAGGACCTATAGACCATAATAAGGCCTTTGCTCTCATGCAGGAGATGGGGAGCCAATGGAAGATTCTGGAAAGAGGAATAATATGATCTGATTATATTTCTTTCTTTCTTTTTTTAGACGTAGTCCCGATTTGTCGCCCAGTCTGGAGTGCAGTGGCGTGATCTCGGCTCGCTGCAGCCTCCGCCTCCTGGGTTCAAGTGATTCTTCTGCCTCAGCCTCCCTAGTAGCTGGGACTACAGGCGCCCGCCACCTTGCCCGGCTAGTTTTTTGTATTTTTTAGTAGAGACGGGGTTTCACTGTGTTAGCCAGGATGATCTCGATCTCCTGACCTCGTGATCCGCCCGTCTCGGCCTCCCAAAGTGCTGGGATTACAGGCTTGAGCCACCGCGCCCGGCCATCTTGATTTATATTTTAACAAAATCAGTCGGGCTGCTCGGTTGAGAACAGTCAGCATGGGAGAAAAGGATGAAGCAAAGAGACCGTTAGGAGGGCTTTACAATATTCAGACCTAAGGTAATGTGCTTTGGAGCAAGGTGGTGATGTAGGAGGTGGGACTCGACTCCAGACCAAACTGAGGACTAGCTAGAACAGGAACAGGGAAGATGCAGCTTTCCATAAGACATACCCACAAGTGTGCCATGTCAGTTTACCATTGCCATGGGAACACCTGGGAGTTACCACCCCTTTCCATGGCAATCACCCGATGACACAGAAGTTACTACCCTTTCCCTAGAAAGTTCTGCCTAATCCATTGCTTAATCTGCATGCAATTAAAAGTAGGTATAGGCCAGGCACGGTGGTTCACGCCTGTAATCCCAGCACTTCGGGAGGCTTAGGCGGGCAGATCCCTTAAGGTCAGGAGTTCGAGACCAACTTGGCCAACATGGTGAAACTGTCTCTACTAAAAATACAAAAAATTAGGCAGGCGTGGTGGCATGCACCTGTAATAACAGCTACTCGGGAGGCTGAGACAGGAGAATTGTTTGAACCCAAGAGGCAGAGGTTGCAGTGAGCCGCGATCACGCCACTGCACTCCAGCCTGGGTGACAGAGTTAGACTCTGTCTAAAAATAAATAAATAAGAGATAGGGAAGACTATGGGAGGAGTAGCTTTGGTAGTAAGAGAATTTAGTTTTGGTCATTTTGTTTTATTTTGTTTTTGTTTTTGTTTTTTGAGACAGAGTTTCACTCTTGATGCCCAGGCTGGAGTGCAATAGTACAATCTCGACTCACTGCAACCTCTGCCTGCCAGGTTCAAGTGATTCTCCTGCCTCACCCTCCCTAGTAGCTGGGATTACAGGTGCCCACGACTACGCCCAGCTGATTTTTTGTATTTTTTGTATTTTTAGTAGAGATGGGGTTTCACTATGTTGGCCAGGCTGGTCTCGAACCCCTGACCTCAGGTGATCCAACCGCCTCGGACTCCCAAAGTGCTGGGCTTACAGGTGTGAGCCACTGCGCCCGGCTCAGTTTTGGACATGTTAAGCTTGAAATATTTATTAGACATCCAAGTATCCAAGAGAGGTTGAGTAGGCAGATGGATATATATCTGGCATTCAGGGGAGAAGTCCAGGGTGGACATACAAATGTAGGAATGATTTGCATGCAGATGGCCCTTTCAAAAGCTTGTTTCTTTCTTTTTTTTTTTTTTTCAGATGGAGTTTTGCTCTGTTGCTCAGGCTGGAATGCAGTGGCGCAATCACAGCTCACTGCAACCTCCATCTTCCATGCTCAAACAGTCGTCCCAACTCAGCCTCCCAAACAGTTGGGACCACAAGCATGTGCCATTGTGTCTGACTAATTTTTTTTTTTCGTTTTGTAGAGACTGGGCACAGTGGCTCACGTCTGTAATCCCAACACTTTGGGAGGCCAAGGCGGGTGGGTCACTTGAGCTCAGGAGTTTGAGACCAGCCTGGGCAACATGGTGAAATCCTGTCTCTACAAAAAGTACAAAAATTAGCTGGGCATGGTGGCATGCACCTGTAGTCCCAGCTACTCAGGAGGCTGAGGTGGGAAGACCACTTGAGCCTGGGAGGTGGAGGTTTTGATGAGCCATTATCATGCCACTGCACTCCAGCCTGGGTGACAGAGCAAGACCCAGCCTCAAATTTGTTTTTGCAGAGATGAGGTCTCCCTATGTTGCTCAGGCTGGTCTGAAACTCCTGGGCTCAAGCAATCCCTCCTCCCACCTTGGCCTCCCAAAGTGCCAGGACTACAGGTGTGAACCACTGTGCCTGGCTGCAGAAACCTGTCTTTGAATGGCCTGGAAACATGGTCACTGATTATGCCATAGAGCTTTCCTTCTGGCAAAGTCTAATCCTTCTTTCTTCCTCTCTGCCCTCCAAGGAGAGAAGATGGGGCTCTCAATCTTTGCCCTGCTGACCCTTACTGTGTTCCTGCTGCTACTGGCCGACAAAGTACCTGAGACCTCCCTATCGGTACCCATTATTATCAAGTACCTCATGTTTACCATGGTCCTCGTCACCTTCTCAGTCATCCTTAGTGTCGTGGTTCTCAACCTGCACCACCGCTCACCCCACACCCACCAAATGCCCCTTTGGGTCCGTCAGGTGAGAAAGATCTCCTCCTCCAACCCCAACTTTCCTTTTACAGACCATAGGGAGAACTATAGCTATGTGGTAGAGTGTTGAAGTGCCCAAGCCTGTTAGGTGTTGAAATGTTGCAGTTAAGCTGGCCCCTATCATTATCATTTCACAGATCCCTTCCTCTCTTCATCAGTACTGCTCATCTCGGGTCCCAGGGAAATATTCTTAGGGTTAGGTACTATCAGATTGGAAGCCCACTCTTTCCAGTTGGGATACCTCCCAACCCACTGAAGAGGTTTTTTGTTTGCTTGTTTGTTTGTTTTTTTGAGATGGAGTTTTGCTGTTGTTGCCCAGGCTGGAACGCAATGGCACAATCTCAGCTCACTGCAACCTTCATCTCCCAGGTTCAAGCGATTCTCCTGCCTGAGCTTCTGAGCTTCACGAGTAGCTGGAATTATAGGCACCCGCCACCACGCCAAGCTAATTTTTGCATTTTTAGTAGAGAGAGGGTGGCACCATGTTGGCCAGGCTGGTCTCGAACTCCTGACCTCAGGTGATCCTCCCGCCTCAGCGTCCCAAAGTGCTGGGATTGCAGGCGTGAGCCACCGCGACTGGCCCAACCCACTAAAGAGCTCTTAGGTCTGTGTGGCTGCATTTCCTGGCGTAGCTCGTTTGTGGAAGAATGTGCACGCACATACGCGCGGGAATGGGCATGTGGAGTGGGGTGGTTGGCTGTTTCCCTTCTGGTCTGAAAGCATGAAAGCCCCCACCAATACGCCTCTTCTACTCTGCAGATCTTCATTCACAAACTGCCGCCGTACCTGGGTTTAAAAAGGCCCAAGCCCGAGAGAGAACTGATGCCGGAGCCCCCTCACTGTTCTTCTCCAGGAAGTGGCTGGGGTCGGGGAACAGATGAATATTTCATCCGGAAGCCGCCAAGTGATTTTCTCTTCCCCAAACCCAACAGGTAGGACCACGCCCATTACCCACATAAAAGGGAGAGGGAGAACTACAGTTCCCAGAAGAATGTGCGGAAGAAGCGGCCCATGCTCCCGGAAGATGCTGTGGTTGAGCATCATGGGAGTTGTAGTACCCCTGCTGCTCACATTGAGGGGAGGTGGGAACTAAAACAGAGGCGGTGGAAGAAGTTGCACAAGGTTAGAGAGATCACTGCTGTCGGGGAGAGCGTGAAGGGCACTCTCGGGTTTTGAGAACTGGCAAGTTGTTGGAGGCAGCTGGAGCGGGGCCTGGGTCGCTGGCATTGGCTGTCTTTGCGTCTGGGCGTGGCCAGTCACTCCTCTTCCAGGTTCCAGCCTGAACTGTCTGCCCCTGATCTGCGGCGATTTATCGATGGTCCAAACCGGGCTGTGGCCCTGCCTCCGGAGTTACGGGAGGTTGTCTCCTCTATCAGCTACATCGCTCGACAGCTGCAGGAACAGGAGGACCACGATGCGGTATGTCCAACGGGAGTGGAACAAGGCCAGGCGTAGGCGACCTTGGCCCCACCCCCCAAATTCCGCACCAGCACTCGCTTTCGTTTCTTTCGTTTTTTTTTTTTTTTTGAGACAGTCTCACTCTGTCGCCCAGACTGGAGTGCAGTGGCGCGGTCTCGGCTCACTGCAACCTCCGCCTTTCGGGTTCAAGCAGATTGTCCTGCCTCAGCCTCCCGAATAGCTGGGACACAGGCGCACGCCACCACGCCCGGCTAATTTATTTATTTATTTATTTTAGACAGTCTCGCTCTGTCACCCAGGCTGGAGTGCAGTGGTGCGATCTCGGCTTACCGCAAGCTCCTCCTGCCGGGTTCACGCCGTTCTCCTGCTTCAGCCTCCCGAGTAGCTGGGACTACAGGCGGCCGCCACCACGCCTGGCTGGTTTTTTTTGTTTGTTTGTTTGGGGGTGTTTTTTTTGCTATTTTTAGTAGAGGCGGGGTTTCACTGTGTTAGCCAGGATGGTCTCCATCTGCTGACCTCAGGATCCGCCCGCCTAGGCCTCCGAAAGTGCTGGGATTACAGGTGTGAGCCACCGCGCCCGGTCTTGCTTTCGTTTCTGATTGGACATCTTCCTAATTTGGTCCCACCCCCTGCTTACCTACTGGTTCTTTATGCCCATGCATTGCCTGCAGTCTTGCTCTCCTATTGCGCTGCTGGCTTTTCCCTCAAACCGGTGGTAGGAGGACCCAGGCGGGTACAGGTTGGGGAAATGGGAAGGTTTCCCTGGGGGTCTGGGCCCAAAGCTCAGGAAGTTTCCTTTGCCTACCCACAGCTGAAGGAGGACTGGCAGTTTGTGGCCATGGTAGTGGACCGCCTCTTCCTGTGGACTTTCATCATCTTCACCAGCGTTGGAACCCTAGTCATTTTCCTGGACGCCACGTACCACTTGCCCCCTCCAGACCCCTTTCCTTGAAGACTGGAGGGTCGAGACCCAGGCCCTCTACCAGTTGAAGTGAGAGTTTGGTGATACTGTCAAGCCATATCCTTCTCTGCCTCTTAACTCCTTCACTAGGAATCCAGGCCTCTTATTTCGTTTCTGGGGACTGCATTGGACTGAGGGCTGGGTAGGCAGGTGTCTTGGACCCACCTGAAATGCACTATCATCTGATTTCCTCTTTGGGATCTTGAAGAAGCTCTTTTGGGTATCAACACCTAGGTTGCCAGTGAAATAGAACAAAGAACAGGAACTAGATTGTAAGCCTTATGAGGTCAAGAAATGTGTCTTGTTCACTGTAACATCCCCAGCGCCATGCACAGGTCCTGACCTATAGTAAGTGCTTAACATTTGTTGAATAGGGGAAATAAATTTCTGGAAGTAAATACAGCAATTAATAATGTTTATAAGCTGGGCATGGTCGCTCAGGCCAGTAATCCCAGTGACTTGGGAGGCTGAGGTGGGAGGATTACTTGAACCCCACAGTTTGAGACCAGCCTGGGCAACATAGTGAGACTTTGTCTCTAAAAAAATAAAAATAGAAATAAAGTAGCTTATTGTTTGCATGTCGGGTCTTGTGGTCATTTTCTTTTTAACTTTTTGTAATTTATTATGTTTTGTAATGTGTACTATCTTTAGGATTAAAAAAAAAAGTTATTTCTACAAGCATGCATTGGTAATGAGAAAAAGCAGCATTTTCAAGACCTTCATTCAAGTTCCAGCCTTGGTGCTCACACAAGCCACTAGACTGCTCTGTACTTGTTTCCACATCTGTAAAATGAAACTAGTGATAGCATGTGCCCTATAGGACTGTCTGGGGATCACATGAGAACATGGGAAAAAAGCACTATGCGGTGTGTATCAGAGGTTGCAACGGTGTGTTTTTTGTTTGGCCTGCAGAGTTTTAAATTTGCACTAGTTCACTAATTTTATTTATTTTTTTGAGACAGAGTCTCGCTCTGTTGTCCAGGCTGAGTGCAGTGGTGTGATCTCGGCTCACCACAACCTCCGCCTCCCGGGTTCAAGTGATTCTTCTGGCTCAGCCTCCCGTGTACCTGGGACTACAGACACGTACCACCATGCCCAGCTAATTTTTGTATTTTTAGTAGAGATGGGGTTTCACTATGTTGGCCAGGCTGGTCTCGAACTCCTGACCTCATGATCTGCCTGCCTTGGCCTCCCAAAGTGCTGGGATTACAAGCGTGAGCCACCACGCCCAGCCACTAGTTCACCACCATTTATTTATTTTATTTATTTATTTATTGGAGATGGAGTTTTGCTCGTTGCCCAGGCTGGAGTGCAATGGCGCGACCTCGGCTCACTGCAACCTCCAACCTCCGCCCCCGCC
>NW_012104920.1:1393133-1406858 GCF_000951045.1 Mandrillus leucophaeus | reverse complement strand
CCTCCCGAGTAGCTGGGACTACAGGCGCCCGCCACCACGCCCGGCTAATTTTTTGTATTTTTAGTAGAGACGGGGTTTCACCATGGTCTCGATCTCCTGACCTTGTGATCCGCCCACCTCGGCCTCCCAAAGTGCTGGGATTACAGGCGTGAGCCACCGCGCCTGGCCCCAAAAATAATTTTAAAAACTATAGTAGGCCAGGCATGGTGGCTCACTCCTGTAATCCCAGCACTTTGGGAGGCTGAGGCGGGCGGATCATGAAGTCAGGAGTTCGAGACCAGCCTGACCAACATACTGAAACCTCATCCCACTAAAAATACAAAAATCAGCTGGACTTGGTGGCATGCACCTGTAATCCCAGCTACTCAGGAGCCTGAGGCAGGAGAATCGCTTGAACCCGGGAGGTGGAGGTTGCAGTGAACCGAGATCGCGCCACTGCACTCCAGCCGGGCCAACAGCGCAAGACTCTGTCTCAAAAATAAATAAATAAATACAGTAACACCAGGCCTGATTCCCCTGTTGGCAACAACTTGGCTAGAGCTTAGTGGCTGCCCACTCTGTCTGGTCAAGTTATTCATACCACAGTTCCTCAAAGCCCCTATACGCCTGACCCACGTCACTTAGTTTAGCTGCCCATTCTTCCATAACACTAGAAAAGATATAGGGGGCAAGGAGTTGAAGTGGGGAAGCTACAAGTGGAAAAAGAAAGGTTGTGTCTCTTAGGGGCATCACACATTTTGTGCCTCAGTCTTCTTTCAATTTGGAAGGAAGGTTAGACCTGGTTTAAGTCAGGGCCATTTTGGACTTAGAGATCTCGCGCTCAGCAGGTTGTATGAACTAGACTGTTAACATTTCTGGCTGGAGGTTGGGCCAAAGTCAGCTTGAGCTGACAGTCAACAAGCCCTCACTCAACTACTCAATTGCTGGAAGTTGTTGTCCAAAGAGAGAGCACTGGGCCACAACTCGCAGGGATCCCTGTGGGACAAAGTTAGCATGTTCCTTTCCCCAGACCCACCAGCCACGCAAATAATTGCACCTGGCATCCCACTGTGGAGCACAGTTCATTTGTCTTGTTGGTTTATTGGCCTACAGAGTTGGACACACACACAAATGCGGAGATAAATATTGGTCAGTTTCTCTAAATCTGGGTCCTCACTACGTATAGAGCTAGAGTCTGTAGAATTCTAAATCTTGCGTGCTGTGGCACAGAACCAGTGGCCTTCCCACTCTGCCACCACCCTTCTTCCCAGGGAACATGGGGAAAGAGGGCACAAACTAACAAGACTTGATCATTTTCAAAAGACAAAACTGCAAAATCCCAAATTTCCAACATCTGAAACTCACAATATTCAAATTCCCCAGTTCAAATACATATATTTTAATCTCCACGTCGCCACAATCTCATTTGTTGCCCAGAACCACCACATTCTGGAAGCTATTTTCCTTAATCATATTTTAAAAAAAATAAATGTCTACAATCTCAATTCTCCCAAAAAAATGTCCATGGTTTTGGAATTTTGACCTATTCTGAAGTTCCAATTCTCCGGTCCATCCTCAACCCTTCCATTTTCCCATGCCTGTTTGCCTCAGAGGAGTACGGGTTAAGGATATAGGGGCACTGTCATAACCTCTGCCCTTGCCTCCAGGCCTTCCTCAGTCTCTCTTGTGGTTCCGCTGTATAGATAGATAGATATATAATTTGTGTGTAGATATATATATATGTATTCTTTATTACGTATTTTTTTGCAGTTTTTCTAAAGTGCCAGAAACAAGATTTGTGGGAAATTTTAGTGATTTTTTTTTTTTTTTGCATTTTTCCCCATTTGAAACTTCCCCCCCTTAAAAATTGGAACTTGGTACATTCAGTAGGAAATTCATCACTCAGGCTGTGGCCAAGACCAAGAAAAGTGCAAAGAGACAGAGGAGGAATGAAGGAGTGACTCCTCTGTGGTGAACATTCAGGGAGCCTGTCTAAAACCTCCCCCTTTGTATATGCTGGGAGGGTATGAGGGGTAGGAGGATGGTCCTGGCCCTCCCTAAACTCACCTCCCTCCAAAAGCCATGATCTTGCCCTTGGCAGTGATTGCTGCTAGGGCAGCCATCTTGGCCCCAAAAACAGTAGCTGGGGAAAAGGCTGGCATTTTGATGACAGCAACTTTTCCTTTTAAAACTGCACTCCTCTAATTCCCATTTGTCAAATTTGCTCCCCCAAACTGGCTCTCCCCTTGTGAGCTATTTTCTGGGGGGAGGTGGGTGGGATGGGAAATGTTTATCCAATCACAGAGCAGGGAGGCCCAGTTTTCAAAGAGAATTAGGAGCAAACATTTCTTCATCTCCCCCACTGGAAGGAAATACAGGGACCCCTGACCAGGGTTAACTAGTGCAAATTAGGGATTAGGGACTATTTAAAGTCCCTGTACCCCATCCCTAGGCTGGGATCTTTGGGTGAGGGGAACTGAGTCAAAGATGGGGTGTAAGGTGCTATTTTGAAGGGAAAGCTGGTGGGGATACCCCAAAGCCCACCAGAAGAGTAGAATGGTTCCCCCAAAACCATCTGGAGTGATTGGTGAGGGGAGTGATACTGGGGAGATGGGAATACAGGTAAGGATGGAAGGTCATGTGCAAATCCTGGGCTTACCCACCCATCCCACCCCTATCATTTTTCTGGCTATTTGGTCTAGTCTGGGAGAAACCATCAGGAAGAAAAACAGGGAGAAAGTAGATTCCCTTCTCCATCCCATTTGGAGTTCTTCCCTCCTGGCCCCCAAATCTGGTTTAGCCCAGAATAGGCCATATGTAGAGGCAGAAAGAGGTATGATCTGCTCATCTCTTTTGCCTTGGAAGAATCTGGAGCTCACTGGATTTGGGGGTCAAGATGGGGCCAATACTTCCCTGCCCTGGACTGGGAAAGTGCTCAGCCACGGAACAGAAGGGCAGCCCTCCCCCAAACCTCCTTGACCTGGCTTGGGAGAGGCCATCTCCGAAGTCCAGGAATATGGGGAGGAACATGGAAGATCCAAAGGCATGGAAGCCGAGGAAGGCGTCTTGATGCAAGGGAAACAGGGACGTAGAGACCCACGCTTGGGAAGGATGGAACCCAAAGCCACACTCCCAGGCGGGTGGGGTCAGGTATCACAATGGTCTGGTCCAGGCCCTGGGCCACAAAGAATGGAATGTGCTAGGAAGCATCTGGGAAGGGCTTAGAGAAAGCTTCAGAACAAGGGGGGGTCATTAGGAGAGAGAGATGGTTTCCCCCTAGGTTTACGAATCAGGGGAGCAGGTTAGACATTCAGAGCTGGTGGGGGCCGTGAGTAGAGATTCAGGTTAAGTATATTGCTCAGTTGCCCCAAGGGCTGGAGAAGGGATGGAAGCTGGCCCTGCCCCTCATGGAGGCCATTCCCTGGAGGAAGATTGAGAGGGGAACCTCGAAAGATCCCTTCCCAGGAGATGGGAAAACTACAATCTCACACAAAGCAGCCTGACCCCTGAGCTCCAGGGGCCCCCAAGTCCCTGCACAAGAGTGTGGAGGGGCTCCCAAGGGGCAGGGAGGCCAGGGAGCTGGTAGTGGTGGGGGGTTCAGGGAGGGTGGCATCTGATGAAAGGGGGATTGAGCCCCAAGGTTCACCCCACATCACCCTTCTGGGTTCTCTCAACCCCTGCCCTTTCCCCTTCTCCCTTAGGGGGAACTGGTGGAGGAAGAGTTGGGGGAGGTGGTGTTGGCGGGGTAGGGGGTGCTGCTTGAGGATTCACTGCGTAGCCAAAGACCCCTGGTAGGAAGGGAAGGGCCCCCCCACCCTTCTCATCAGGTAGGACCATGTTGAGAGCAACTGGGAGAGCGGCCAAGTTACTGAAGTTGTAAGGGTAAGCGGCAAGGAGCTGGGGGCCGTAGACGAGCGGGTAGGGCTCAGGGTAGAAAGTGACTTTGGCAGCCCCTATCCCCTCCATCCGGTCCCCCTCACCAGCTCCCACTGGCCCTTCACTCCCAGATTTTCCCCTGCCACCACCAGGTTCCCTGCCGCCCCCAATCAGGGCCAGTGGAAATTCCTGCACAGGTGGGTATGCATAGCTGCCCCCGCCTGCCACCACTGGGGGTTCCTCACCCCCTGAGATGACAGGGTCCTGGAGTGAGGCGGTCTCGGAAGCTTCCTCAGCAGCAGTGCTCCCGCCACCTGCCTCACCGCTGGATGAGGAGACTTGCATCTCTTGGGGGGCTTCCTCCTTGACATCCCCGGGCCGGGTGCCAGCGCTGCCCTTGGAATAGGCAATGACAGGTGTTGGGGTGCCCCCGGGCCGCTCAGCAGCATGCCTCTGCCCGTGGCGGCTCAGGGCAGCTGCGGTCTTGCACACCTTGGCGCAGTGGGGGCAGGTAAAGCGGGTGGAGGGCCTCCGTCCGGCCCGGGAGCTGTGGGAGCCCCCACCGTGGGCCTCTTGGTGCTTTCGCAGCTTTCTCAGGGTGGCAAAGGTCTGGGCACAGTCCCCACAGCGGTGCCTCCGCTCTGTGCGGGCACGTCCCGCTGGGCTCTCGGCTGCTGGGGTTTCCTCCCAGCTCCTCCGTTCTAGCTTCTGCCTCCAGCGTGGTGGCCGGCGGCCTCGGGGCGGCCCACTACCACCTACACTGGCACCTCCAGCAGCTCCAGCCTTGCGCTTAGGCTTGTAGGAGTAGTAGGGCCTCCAGAGCTGGTCCTCCCCACCAGCCTTTGATTCCTCCTCATCCTCCTCCTCCTCTTCGTCCTCCTCCTCTTCATCATCTTCAGTCTCCTCCATCTCCTCTCCGCTCAGCTCCCCAGGACGCAGGTCAGTCTCTGAGATGCGGCGCTTGACAATGGCCTCCTCCCCGATTCGCACAGTGATCTGACACAGTGGAGGTGGAGCCTGCAGCTGAGAGGGGCCCCGGCCAGCCCCTGCGGGGGCACCCCCACCTCCACCAATCCCGCCCACTGGCTTGGCTGTGTAAGTCAGAGTCCTTCCGGCCCGTGGATTCCGGCCCTTGGCCTCCTCCGTGGCGGTGGCCGTGGCTGGCCCTGCAGCGGTGGCTGGGCTGGCTGCTGTGGCTGGGCTGGTGGGTGTGGCTGCAGGCTCAGGGGGAGGAGGTGGGTATTCTCGTTTCTTGGGTGGCCTCGGGGGAGCAGTGTAAGTGATAACCGAGGCGGCTTGGGACCCTCCTGTGCTGGCCGTCCCACTCCCGCCTCCACCACTGCTACTGCCCCCATGGACAATGACAGAGGGGGCTGGGTGGGCAAAAGTGATGACAGAGGGTGGAGGGCCAGGCTCTGGGGCAGGTGGGGGCCCAGGCGGCGGGCTGGCTGGCATTGCCACAGAGGCCGGTGTGTTGAGGCTTGGAGAAAGAGGGGCCTCCGGGGCTCCCTGGCTGTAGGTCTTGTAGGGCCGCTTGGCTGCCCGCATGGGGAGCAGGCGGTAGAGCTTGAGTGTATTGAGCTTGGGCTTGTAGCCTCCATTGGGTGTCTTCTCACTGGCGAGGAGGCCCGGGCTAATGCCGTGGAAGGCTCGCTGGTGGGTCTTCAGGTTATAATAAGTGACAAAGGTCTCCCAACAGAAGATGCACTGGTACCTGGGTCAGCACAGCAGGGAATAGGGCAGGAACACAGCCACTTGAGTCAAGGGCCCTGAAGCCTCCCAGGTCCTCCTGCACCCTGCACTCAAACCTGTGACTCCCGCAGCCTTGCGCTGCCTCCCTCACCCAGCCAGCCTCAGTGCGGGGTGCCCATCTGAGCTCAGTGCCCCCACCGGCTGTGAGACTCTAGGCCTCGGCTGTTCCACTTGGGACCCAGCCTAACTCACAGAGCCTTCTTCTCAAGCCCAGATGACAGAATGTGGAAACGACTTACGAACAGGGACACCGCGTGGAAACACAAGGCCCTGCTCAGAATAGTGTAATGATTCCTGGACATGCCTGTGCTGCTGCAGTCCTTTCCGGTGAGGGGAGCTTTCTCTTTCCCTCTAGCCCTTCCCCACGGCAGCAAGCCAGGACATGGAACAAAGAGACTTAATAAACCTCAGCTGATGAACCCTGGAGGCGAGGTTGCAGTGAGCCAAGATTGCTCCACTGCACTCCTGCCTGGGCAACAGAGCAAGACTCCATCTCAGAAAAAGAAAAGAAAAAAAAAACCTCAGCTGAAGGAACTGGGGCTGGAGGGAGGCAGACAGGTGAGTGGTGGTGAGCAGGGGCCTCAGGATGGCTTTTTTTTTTCTTTTCGAATTGTTTGTAGAGGCTGGGTGCAGTGGCTCATCCCTGTACTCCCAGCACTTTGGGAGGCCGAGGTTGGTGGATCACCTGAGGTCAGGAGTTCGAGAACAGCCTGGCCAACATGGTGAAACCTTGTCTCTACTAAAAATACAAAAATTAGCTGGGCATGGTGGTGCGCACCTGTAAACCCAGATACTCACGAAGCTGAGGCAGGAGAATCACTTGAACCCAGGAGGCAGAGGTTGCAGTGAGCTGAGATTGAACCACTGCACTCCAGCCTGGGGGACAGAGCGAGACTCAGTCTTAAAAAATAAAAATAAAAAAAAAGCCAGGTGTGGTGGCTCACGCCTGTATCCCAGAACTTTGGGAGGCCAAGGCAGGCAGATCACGAGGTCAGGAGTTCAAGACCATCCTGACCAACATGGTGAAACCCCAACTCTACTAAAAATACAATAAACAAAAATTATCTGGGCATGGTGACGCATGCCTGTAATCCCAGCTACTCAGGAGGCTGAGGCAGAATTGCTTAAACTGGGACCTGAGAGGCAGAGGTGGCAGTGAGCCGACATCGCACCACTGCACTCCAGCCTGGGCTACAGAGGGAGACTCTGTCTCAGACAAAAAAAAGAAAATAAAAGAAAAAAAAATTGTAGAGATGGGGTCTCTATGTTGTCCAGGCTTGTCTCAAACTCCTGGCCTCAAGCGATCCTCCCACCTCAGCCCCACAAAGTGCTGGGATTACTGCAGCTAGCCTAGTCTCAGGATAACTTTCTAGGCCCCAAGCCCCACCTATTGCTGCCCTTGTCCCTGTGATCTCTGAGTGCTGGCCTCCAGCCGCTCCCCCCGCCAGCCTGGACCACTCACCTGCGCTCCCCTGTGTGCCACACCTCATGCTTCGTGCGGTACTCCGCCAGGGCGAACACTTTCTCACAATAGCGGCAGGGGTACTTCCTCCGCCACGAGTGTACATTGCTGTGTCTCTTCAGACTGGACAGGGTCACATAGGAACGCTCACAAGCTGCGCACACATACAACACGTGGCCTCCCACCACCTTCACCACGTGCTCGGGGCCTCCTCGGAAGCCCGCCGGTGGAGGCAGGGCTGAGGCGTCCACCCCTGCAGGACCACCAGGGCCAGCGCCCCCGGCTCCCAGCCCTGTAGACCCCCGAGTGCTAGCCCCTCGTCGGCACTGGGCCTCATGGGTCTGCAGCCGTTTGGGATGGATGAAGCTTTTTCCACACTGGGGGCAGGGGAGGGGCCGCCGGGGTAGGGAGCACTGCAAGTCAGGGGCCTGGGCCTCAGCCCTGTCACCCTCCCACTCCCCAGCTGGCCTGGGCCGGGGCCCGAAGCTGTCCTCTTCAGGCTGCGAGGTGGCCATGGGGGCTGGGGTAGGAGGTACCCAGGCATCACCTCCCTCCCCCAGGCCCTGAAGGCGGGAGATGCCCAGACGGCGCCCCAAAGCTCCAATCTCTGCTACAGCTGCACCGTCCCCTCCACCACCAGGCAGTGCAAGCCGGGCGCTATAGATGAAGTTGAGGACATCAGAAAACGCAGCTGCTGGGACCCCTGGCAACTCCAGGACCCGGGGCGGGGAAGAAGCAGGGGGAGAGGCTGGAGGGGGAGAGGAAGAGGAAGAGGAGGAAGAAGAGGAAGCAGAGGAGGAGGAAGAGGAAGACGACGAGGAAGACGAGGAGGAGGAAGAGGCAGCTGTGGTGGTGGCAGGGTTGGGTGCGGAGCCCCCTGTAGCTGGTGGGAGGGGCAGTGGAGCTGAAGTGAGCAGGGCTTCTCTGAAGAAGGGACTCGAAGCAGCCAGGACGCTGCGGTGAGCAGGGAACTTGGTGTCTCCGGCTATGAGGGTGACGTCACAGAAGAGGCCACGGAGCCGCTGTTCATTGAGCTGGCGCAGGACGGCGGGGGCATGAGACGGGTCCGTCACCTCTGCAGGGGGGGGCATGGTGCCAGCCTAGACAGTGGGAGAAGAGGCCAGGTAGAGTCTCGGAGGCTGGGCAGAGAGCAGAGGCTTCTAAGGCCAGGCAAAGAGAGGGTCAGGAGCTGCTGGTCAGAAGCCAGTGGAAGGCTGATCACTTCAGGCCACAGAAGCCAGGACTTGGCCCTTAGCCACCCAAGTCTGGCCAGCATCCAAGACCAGTATATCTAACTCACTTCTGTGGCTGGAAGAGGCCAGAGATACCTCAGGTCATGGTGAAGGTCAAGGGGTCATGACCTCTGAAGTCACAGACTAGAGAGGTAAGCGAGGGAAACCTCTCTCATGGGAAGGAGGAGGAAGCGCCACAACTCCTGATAGCCATTTCACAGAACTCCCCAGCCTAGACAAAATGGCCGCCCCTGCTGGCCTGCTGCCTTGAGTCTACTTTTCCCTCACTGTAGACCTCTGGGTACCTTCTCACCTGAGAGCACAGCCAACATGGAGTGGGGCGGGGGGTGGCTCAGCGAGTCCCTTCTGCTGGGCCTCTTCCTTCTGTGGAGAAACAGAAACCATGTCAGGGGAACCTACAGGAGGAGCAGGAGAGGGTCATCAGGGAGGGAAGTGGGAGGAAAAGCCCCCAGGAAGTGGGGAGGGGTGCAGGACTGTGGCCAGAGAGGACATCCGGGTGAGCCCGGACCCCTCCCCGGAGCCTCTGCCAGGTTATTTGTTTAGCTGCGTCCGGTCAAACCTGGGAGGCCACGCAGATTATTACAGAGCCTTGTTCTGCAGGCCCAGAGAAGTACAGTGACAAGATAATTTGCATATTCTCAATTCACCTCCAAACAATATAGTAGCACAGGTCCAGCCCATAGGTTCAGGGAAGCCTGTCACAGCACTCTCAAGTCCCTTTGGCCCAATCTCCAGGGCTCAGAGAAAGTCAAAGATTTGCATGTTGTCATTCATCACAATGGTCTCATTTACATATCAAAATAATTTGTGAGTTTTTAAAAATGGGACCTAAGCTGGCAGATATTCAAATGAGGAGAGGACCTCCTCATATCCTCCCAGCCCCATAAATCTTAGAGGGGGTTTCTGGCCCAGCTGCCAGGCAACCACTGAAGCCCACTGACCCCTACACAACTGCCAGCTTGCTCCAGTCTCTGGAGGGCACTGGAAAGGCCACAAGACCAGGAGGCCTGGTCCCACACCTCACTCAGAGACCTGATGCCCTAGGGATTTGGGCTGAAAAAGCAGCACAATCAAGGCCGGGTGTGGTGGCTCACGCCTGTAATCCCAGCACTTTGGGAGGTAGAGGTGGGCAGATCACGAGTTCAGGAGATCGAGACCATCCTGGCTAACACGATGAAACCCCTGGCTAACATGATGAAACCCCATCTCCACTAAAAATACAAAAAATTAGCCGGGCGTGGTGGCGCACGCCTGTAATCCCAGCTGCTTGGGAGGCTGAGGCAGGAGAATCGCTTGAACCGGGGAAGTGGAGGTTGCAGTGAGACGAGGTCACACCACTGCACTCCAGCATGGGCCACAGAGCGAAACTCCATCTCAAAACAAACAAACAAAAAGAAACACACCCAAAAAACAAAGGGAAGAGCAGGCAACTCAAAGGCAAGCTCAGGCAGTCAGCAGCACAGAAAGTACTGCACGGCCACTTTCTCCTGCAGGCACCATCAGGGCCTCGAGGACTCTTTTCAGTTGAAGGTTTGAGTTTGAAAGCCAGACTTATCCGGAGTCACACAGCGTTGATAATGACAGGTGGCACCTATTTAGAGATCCAGGCCTGCAGAATTGAGAGCAGAGCTCTCCGGACCCTCTCCTCTGCCCTCCACAAAGCCTGGGAGCCGTCACCCATCTTTGAGGGTGTCTGTCCTTCCATATCCCATGGGCCACATGTGTCTTCAGAGGCGTTCGGAATCAGGAGTTCCTCATACAATTCCCATCCCCTGAAAAATATTCTTTCCCATTTATCACTCATACTATCTGGACTCAAAGGCCTTTTCCCCACATATACCCCATTTCGCATTCCCCAAAATATTTTCCTGACACCTTTCCTGGATGGGAAGAAGGAAGATGGTAAACAGTGATGATATTCCAAAGTTTTAACAACCCTGTCTGCCAGGGACCGATCAGGTTCTAGGTCAAGTGTTACCCTGTCAATTGGTGAATTTCAGATAGGTCAGGCATCCTGAGGAAGGGGCCTCACTGCATTCGTGGGCTGGTGCTCAGGCCTGCTACTCACTTCCATGATAACCACTGGCCCACTGGGACCCCAAGAGTCAGTGTTTTATTTGAATTACCTCATTTGTTCCTTATTACTACCCTGAAAGGTAGCAGTTAGCTTTCCCGCTTTTTAAATTTGTATTTATTTATTTATTTTGAGATGGAATCTCGCTCTGCACCCAGGCTGGAATGCAGTAACGCAATCTCAGCTCACTGCAAACTCTGCCTCCCGGGTTCAAGCGATTCTCCAGCCTCAGCCTCCTGAGTAGCTGGGATTACAGGCACCCACCGCCACGCCTGGCTAATTTTTTGTATTTTTAGTAGAGATGGGGTTTCACCCTGTTAGCCAGGGTAATCTCGATCTCCTGATCTTGTGACTCGCTCGCCTAGGCCTCCCAAAGTGTTAGGATTACGGGCATGAGCCACCACACCCGGCCACTATCCCTCCTTAAGGCCAGACACTGTGGCTCACACCTGTAATCCCAATACTTTGGGAGGCCGAGGTGGGTGGATCATCTGAGGTCAGGAGTTCCAGACCAGCCTGGCCAATGTGGAGAAACCCCATCTCTACTAAAAATAATAAAAAAAAAATTAGCCAGGCATGGTGGTGGGTGCCTATAATCCCAGACACTTGGGAGGCTGAGGCAGGAGAATCGCTTGAACCCAGGAAGTAGAGGCTGCAGTGGGCCGAGATAGCTCTGGATGGAGATTGATCCAGCCTGGGTGACAGAGTGAGACTCTGTCTCAAAAAATAAAAATAAAAATAAATAAAAAATAGGCCAGGCACGGTGGCTCACGCCTGTAATCCTAGCAGTTTCGGAGGCCGAGGCGGGTGGATCACGAGGTCAAGAGATTGATACCATCCTGGCCAACATGGTGAAACCTCATCTCCACTAAAAATACAAAAATTAGCCAGACACAGTGGCGGGCACCTGTAGTCCCAGCTACTCGGGAGGCTGAGGCAGGAGAATCACTTGAATCCAGGAGGCGGAGGTTGCAGTGAGCCGAGATTGAGTCACTGCATTCCAGTCTGGTGACAGAGCGAGACTTTGTCTCAATAAATAAATAAATAAATAAAATGACAGACTATGGGCTGGGTGCAGTGGCTCACGCTTGTAATCTCAGCACTTTGGAAGGCTGAGGCAGGTGGATCTCTTGAGCTCAGGAGTTCGAGACCAGCTTGGGCAAGATGGAAAAACCTGGTCTCTACAAAAAATACAAAAAGTAGCCAAGTGTGGTGGTGTGCACCTGCAGTCCCAGCTACTCAGAAGGCTGAGGTGGGAGCATCCCTTAAGCCCAGCAGTTCAAAGCTGCAGTGAGCTATGATTGTGCCACTGTACTCCAGCCTGAGTGACAGAACCACACCCTGTCTCAAAAAAATAAAATAGGCTGGGCGTGGTGGCTCATGCCTGGAATCCCAGCACTTTGGGAGGCCGAGGTGGGTGGATCACCTGAAGTTCAGAAGCTCGAGATCAGCCTGGCCAACATGGTGAAACCCCATCTCTACTTAAAATATAAAAAATTAGCAGGGCATGGAGGCAGGCACCTGTAATCCCAGCTACTCAGGAGGCTGAGGCAGGAGAATCACTTGAACCCAGGAGGCAAAGGTTGCAGTGAGCCGAGATCGCGCCATTGCACTCCAGCTTGGGCAACAAGAATGTAACTTCATCTCAAAATAAATAAACAAATAAAATAAATGTCAGATTATGGCTTACAGATGCTAGGTAGCTGGCCCGAGGACTAGGAGCAGCTAGTAGCAGGGCTGGAATCTGATCCCAGGAAGTTTGGCTCCAAAGCCTATGTTCCTGATGACTTCACGACTTCACGACTTCACCTTACATTAATGAAGGACGTGTTTATGGCACCCACCAGGGCTCAAATAGCCTACCTGGGTGCCTTTCTGAAAATTAGAAGCAAGGTTCTTTCTTCCAGGAGGCAGCAGCCCTGTGTAGGTGAGCAAAGTCAAGGTTTGCCTCCAGTCCCCATTCACCACATTGGCTGGGCCTGCCAACCTGCACAACCATATTGGTGGACTTGCTGCCTATGCATGTGTGACTGTGTGCTAACTGCCACCGTACTTGGAGGAGACCTGTCAGGGCTTCTAAGAACCAGAGACACCCAATGCTGGACTGTCCCTTAGGGATCACACACAATCATCGTCATCATGGTCTCTGTAGCTGCCATTTGTGAATTTTTTTTTTTTTTTTTTTAAGACAGGGTCTTATTCTGTTGCCCAAGCTGGAGTGCAGTGGTGTGAACATGGCTCACTGCAGCCTCAACCTCCTGGAATAAAATGATCCTCCTGCCTCAGCCTCCTGAGTATCTGGGACCATAGGCATATGACATAATGCCTGGCTAATTTATTTATTTACTTTTGTAGAGATGGGGTCTTGCCGTGTTGCCCAGGTTTGAAATACTTACCATGTGCAAAGTATAATGCTAAGCATTTTATCTGTATCATCTCATTTCAACACTCAAAATGGCCACAGTGAGGCAACAGGCTTAGAGAAATCAAATACTCTAAACTCCTCCCTTTGAGGTAGAGGGAAGGTAGTGATGGGGTTATCTGCCTCAGATTTTGTTGCTAGCCAACCCAGCATTTGGACGAAGCTTAAGTTCAACTGCCCTGTGACTGGCTACTGCCCTGCAAGGCCTTATAGGAAGTGGAGAAGACCAGCTATGTGACCCCAGGCAGGTTACTTAACCTCTCTGTATCTGTTTCCTTGTCCGTACGGTGGGGACGATCAATAGTTCCTACCTTGTGGGGTTGTTATAAAAATTAAGCGAGCCAACAAGTGGCAATATCTAGTTCATAGAACTCAGTCCTGGAAAATGGTGGAGAGAAGCGGTGAAGAAAAAAAGGCATAAATTGGGCTTCATGGTAGGTTTGGTGGCTCTGTGGTTTTCAAGTTTTTTGTTTGTTCTTACCATTTCTACTCTTCAATGCCTGCGTGACCTCAGAGGTGCCACTGAGGTGGGGATCTGAGCATGGACACCAGACACGCCCTAAGTCTTGTGGTTCCCTCTGGCTGGAATGTTCTTTCCTCCAGATAACCTCATGCAGTGAAGCCCAGCTTCCTTTAAGCCTTGACTTAAGCCACCTTCCCGAGGCCTTCCCCGGCCACTCCCCACTTCCTAAAACTTCCTATCTCCCTACCCTACTTTATTTTACTCCTTAGCACTTAGTAACCCTTTTTTTTTTTTGAGACAGAGTCCAGTTCTGTCACCCAGGCTGGAGTGCAGTGGTGTGATCTGGGCTCACTGCAACCTCCTCCTCCCAGGTTCCAGCAATTCTCCTGCCTCAGTCTCCCGAGTAGCTGGGATTACAGGCGCCCAACACCACACCTGGCTTAT
>NW_012104920.1:1387820-1388395 GCF_000951045.1 Mandrillus leucophaeus | reverse complement strand
TTTTTTTTTTTTTTTTTTGACATGAGGTCTTGCTTTGTTACCCAGGCTAGAGTACAGTGGTGTTACCACAGCTCCCTGCAGCCTCGACCTCCCCCAGGCTCAGGTGATTCTCAAATTTCAGCCTCTCAAGTAGCACCACCCAGCGAATTTTTTGTATTTTTAGTAGAGATAGTGTTTCACCATGTTTCCTAGGTTGGTCTTGAACTCCTGGGATCAAGCAATTCACCGCCTTGGACACCCAAAGTGTTGGAATTACAGGTGTGAGCCACAGCACCCAGCCAGGGGTAGGGAATTTTGTCTGCTTTGTTCACTGCAGTATCTCAAGTCCTTAGAATAGGGCCTAGCACATAATGGGTGGTTAAAAACAAAACAAAAAAACAGGTAAATGAATGAACCTGTCCTCAAAGTCCATCCTCCAGGAACGAAGCCATTATCCATGACGGACTAAGTTGGCCCAGAGATAGGGATGACCATTATAACTTGACCACTTCTGGGCCAGGCACAGTGGTGCACGCCTGTAATCCCAGTACTTTGGGAGGCTGAAGCAGGCAGATCACTTGAGGTCAGGAGTTCCA
>NW_012104920.1:1381737-1387770 GCF_000951045.1 Mandrillus leucophaeus | reverse complement strand
CCCAGGCTGGAGTGCAGTGGCACGATCTCAGCTCACTGCAAGCTGTACCTCCTGGGTTCATGCCATTCTGCTTCAGCCAACTGAGTAACTGGGACGACAGGCGTCCGCCACCACTCCCAGCTAATTTTTTTTTTGTATTTTTAGTAGAGACAGGGTTTCATTGTGTTAGCCAGGATGGTCTAGATCTCCTGACCTTGTGATCCTCCCGTTTCGGCCTCCCAAAGGGCTGGGATTACAGGCGTGAGCCACCGCACCCAGCCAGGCCCGGCTAATTTTTGTATTTTTAGTAGAGATGGGGTTTCACCATGTTGGCCTGACTGGTCTTGAACTCCTGACCTCAGGTGATCTGTCTGCCTTGGCCTCCCAAAGTGCTGGGATTACAGAGCCCGGTCAACTGTTTATCTTTTTTTGAGACTGGATCTTGCTCTGTTGCCCAGGCTGGAGTACAGTGGTGGGATTGAGGCTCACTGCAGCCTTGACCTCCTGGGCTCCAGTGATCCTTTACCTCTCAGCCTTCTGAGTAGCTGGGACTACAGGTACCTGCCACCATGCCCAGCTACTTTTTGTATTTTTTGTAGAGATGAGGTTTCACCATGTTCCCCAGGGCTGGTCTTGAATTTCTGGGCTCAAGCAATCCGCCCAGCTCAGCCTCCCAAAGTGCTGGGATTATAGTGGAGAGCCACTGCGCCCAGCTCCTATTTCTTATTTATCTCCGGAATGTAAGCTCCAAGGGGTAAAAGGTAGGATTTTTTGGGGTTTTGTTTTGTTTTTGAGATGGCGTCTCGCTCTGTTGCCCAAGCTGGAGTGCAGTGGCGTGATTTCTCTCGGCTCACTGCAACCTCCGCCTCCTGGGTTCAAGCAATTGTCCTACCTCAGCCTCCCAAAAACCTGGAACTCTAGGCATATGCTACCACACCCGGCTAATTTTCGTATTTTTAGTAGAGACAAATACCATGTTAGCCAGGCTGGTCTCGAACTCCTGACCTCAGGTGATCCACCTGCCTCGGCCTCCCAAAGTGCTGGAATTACAGGTGTGAGTCACCATGGTCAGCCTTTTTTTTTTTTTTTTTTTTGACATGAGGTCTTGCTTTGTTACCCAGGCTAGAGTACAGTGGTGTTACCACAGCTCCCTGCAGCCTCGACCTCCCCCAGGCTCAGGTGATTCTCAAATTTCAGCCTCTCAAGTAGCACCACCCAGCGAATTTTTTGTATTTTTAGTAGAGATAGTGTTTCACCATGTTTCCTAGGTTGGTCTTGAACTCCTGGGATCAAGCAATTCACCGCCTTGGACACCCAAAGTGTTGGAATTACAGGTGTGAGCCACAGCACCCAGCCAGGGGTAGGGAATTTTGTCTGCTTTGTTCACTGCAGTATCTCAAGTCCTTAGAATAGGGCCTAGCACATAATGGGTGGTTAAAAACAAAACAAAAAAACAGGTAAATGAATGAACCTGTCCTCAAAGTCCATCCTCCAGGAACGAAGCCATTATCCATGACGGACTAAGTTGGCCCAGAGATAGGGATGACCATTATAACTTGACCACTTCTGGGCCAGGCACAGTGGTGCACGCCTGTAATCCCAGTACTTTGGGAGGCTGAAGCAGGCAGATCACTTGAGGTCAGGAGTTCCAGACCAGCCTGGCCAACATGATGAAACCCTGTCTGTACTAAAAATACAAAAATTAGCCGGGTGTGGTGGTACACACCTGTAATCCCAGCTACTCAGGTGGCTGAGGCAGGAGAATTGCTTGAGCTGGGGAGGCGGTGGTTGCAGTGAGCCAGAGATTGCGCCACTGCATTCCAGCCTGGGTGGCAGAGTGAGACTCTGCCTCAGAAAAAAAAAAAAAAAAAAAATAGGCCGGGTATGGCCAGGTCACACCTGTAATCCCAGCACTTTGGGAGGCCAAGGCAGGTGGATCACCTGAGATCAGGGACTGACCACCAGCCTGGCCAACATGGTGAAACTCGGTCTCTACCAAAAATAAAAAATTAGCTGGGCGTGGTGTTGGACGCTTGTAATCTCAGCTACCTGGGAGGCTGAAGCAGGAGAATCACCTGAACCTGGAAGGCGGAGGTTGCAGTGAGCCGAGATCATGCCATTACACTCCAGCCTGGGCAACAAGAGCGAAATTCCGTCTCAATAAAAAAAAAAAAAATTAAAAAACCATAAATAAGTTGACCACTCTGGAGTCCTCACAATTTGCCCCATACTCTTCTTGGGACCTCACACACACTGCCTCATTTAATGATATTCTCAGTACAGCCACCCCCAGTAGGTATTTATATTATCCCGTTGCCCAGGTTGGAGTGCAGTGGCATGATCTCGGCTCACTGCAACCTCCGTCTCCCAGGTTTAAGCAATTCTCCACCTCAGCCTCCAGAGTAGCTGGGATTCCATGCCCAGCTAGTTTTTGTATTTTTAGTAGAGACAGGGGTTCTCCATGTTGGCCAGGCTGGTCTTGAACTCTTGACCTCAGGTGATCCCCCTGCCTGGGCTTCCCAAAGTGCTGGGATTACAGGCATGTGCCACCACGCCCGGTCATATTATTCTAATTTTACAGAAGAGGAAACCAAGGCTCAGAGAGGGATATACCTTGCTCAAGATCGCACAGCTTGTAAATAGCAGTCAAGATTCGAATCCAGGCCCGGCTGACCCCAGATGCTCAATCTTTCCCTCTGCCATACTGCTAGACCTGGCCCTGAAGAGGCCTATGGCCCGCCAGCTGGTTACATAAACCACCGCACAAGGTCTCACGTGCTAAGTGCTAAATGTGTCATGTCTGACTCCACCCTTTCCCTCGCTCCCACATCCAGCAGTCATCAAGTGTGGCTGAAACCGCGGCCGAGCTTGGGAATGGCTCTGGAAATCTTCCCTTCGATAGCTCAGGTCCTTGTTAACATTCACATGGTCCAAGGCTATAGCCTCCCAGCTATCCCCTGGCCTCCAGGCTTACCTTCCTCCACCCAGCCCTCCTCCCACCGAGGGTCAACGTCCCTAACCACAGTTCAGGAATATCACTCCTGGGCTCAAAACCTCCACTGGTCCCCACTGACTCTAAAATAAAATTCAGATTCTTCTACCAGGCAGTCAAGGGCTCTAGTCTAGCTCCAATCTTCCTTTTTAATCTTGCCTTGTGTTATCCTCTTCAAACACACAGTAATCAGTGTGAGCCGGGCGTGGTGGCACGTACCCATAGTCCCAGCTGCTCAGCAGGCCGAGGCTAGAGGATTGCTTGAGCCCAGGAGTTTGAGTCCAGCCTGGGCAACAGAGTGAGACCTCACCTCTAAACAAATGAATGAAACCCCAGACACCCAGTGTGCCCTCCAGCTTCTACATGACCCACACCTGCACGCCTTTGCCTGTGCTGGCTTGTCCTGTCAGAAATGCTCTTTCCCCAAGCTTGTCAAAATCCCTCCAAAACATTAAGATCTAACTCCAAGGCCACCTCCTTCTTGGCCCTCCCTGACTGACAAGATGAGGACAATCTCTCCTTCCTCTGACTCATCAACCTTTTGTGCCCCTATGGCCACCATCCACCTTATGCAGCAGCAGAGACTCAGGTTCTCATGGCCTCAGCTGGGGCTCCCTGAGCATCTGGGTCTTCTGAAATGGACTGCTGCACAGATGCTAAGTTCTGCAGTAACTGGGGAGAAGAGTGTTGGAGGCAATTGCACAGAAAGGACCATCCACTGAATGTTCCAGAAGGTAGCAGAGTACAGTAGTTAAGAGCATAAGATCTGCAACCTGATTGCCCAGGTTCAAATACAGCTTCACCTCTCACTAGCTAAGTGACTTGGGACAAATTACTTAACTTCTCTGGCCCTCAGCTGCCTCACTTGAAAAAGGGAGGTAATTACAGTGCCTACTTCATGGTGTTGGTCGGAGGACTGAGTGGCCACACGTAAGCGCCCTGAAGACAGTGGCTGGTGCACGGTCAGTGCTAAGCAAGTGTGTGCTGCCATTATTATCAGCCAAGCCCCGAGAAGGGAATTCCCAGTCCTGACGGAGGGCTGACAGGGGCTGTGCCAGCCCCCAGACTGCAGCCACTTTCGGGTCCGTTTCCCACGTGCTTTCGGAAGATATGCAGGGCAGGCAATCAGCTCCATTCCGCAGATGAGGAACTGAGCTTCCTTCAGATCAAGTGCCAGTGCGGGAATGGTAAAGACGCCAGAGCTCCTCAGCCCTGGGCCATGGCTCCTTTCTCTTCACCAGGCTGTCACTGTGCACCTGTTGTGCAGGCTCCCCCAGGCGGCCACCCCCTCCCAGCCCCCCATGCCGGAGGGCCTGTCCACAGCACCCTCCCTTCCCCTACGTACACACATCCTTCCAGTGGGGCCAGGCACAGTAGACAGTGGTGTGCAGGCTTGGAATGCACTCGCACACACACCCCTAGAAGGGCCCAGGCCCCAAAGGTGAGGAAAACCTGTTCTGAGGAATCTGCCTAGTGAGCGAATTCCGTTCCGAGGCCCTTCCACCGTCGCAGGAGTGGGGCCCAGTGTGCGTCAGAGATACCCACAAGGGGGGCAGACAGAGGGAGAGGGTGAAGCAGGAGGAGGCTGAAAACTTCACGTTTCTTTTTTCCATTTTAGTGACAAGAGTCACACCCAGCCTTTACATAAACATGGCCAAGGAGCCGCTCTGTCTAAGCTTACTTCCCTTGTGGCCGCCCAGCCTCTCCTCCGGGTGACCCTGACATGCTGGGCAGGCTGATGAGGGGCAAACACACAGACCCTGCAAAGATTAGCTGGGCCGCCTGACAACACCCATGCCTCCCGCCGGCCGCCATGCGCTACCCTGCATTTATCTCCCGCCTTCCTCATACCAAATCCCCTCCGCAGCCCCACCACCACTTAAGCACACAGACGGCAGGCACGCATACACAGCCTGCTTGCGGCTGGCCTCTTGGGTCTGAGGCCCACACTACCCTTGTCACGCCACCTCCCTCCCCACATGTGTTTTCTGACCAGCTTGCCTCCCAGCCCAGCAGCCCGGACAGGCTCCTACAAACAACGTCACAAAAGAATCCTGTGGAGAATGTTGCAAACGCAGAACCTTCCCCTTGCTTGGCTGCCCATGATCCCACAAACACAAGTGGCGCATTCCACCCCGAACCCCTCACACCAATGCCAGCTGACCCACAGGCCCGAGACACACCCTGGGGTTCCTCACTCCAGATCTTCCGGATCTGAGTTCTAGACGCGCAGCCCCCATGCAACACGCTCATGACAGACACGCAAACCCATCCATCGCCCTCTTTACCACTGGACCACACCTCAGCAGAGCAACAGAAATGGGACCCAGACGTGACGCCTTCTGACTAAAAGGCCCACAACCGCCCCCTCCAAAAGGGCACATACACTGCATCCTGGCACCCTCCGCAACACATACAGCATGCCAGCTCTGCAGAAAACAGTTCATAAACAGGTCATAGGTGCAGCACAAGACGCACATGCGAGAAAACACATGCTGTAGAAAACACACAGCCCCACATCGAACAAACTCTGCACCAGCATGCTGTGCCCTGCTCAGAATGCCCATCTGTCACCCAGAGCCACAGGGCTCGTCTTGTAACTCTGCCCCACAACACTGGACACCCCTTCTGGCTTTCTACCTCCATGGCCCAGGGAGGGCCCTACCCAGACCCCTGGCTGCCAGCAAACGGTGGTGCCCAGGAGAGGTTTACCTTGCCCCACCACACAGCACGAGACACACGATCTCCAAGACTCACAGCCACAACCCTGCCCCGACGGCGCGGTGGTTCCGGGGCCCCAGCTCGCCCTGCGCACCCCGCACACCCCAACTCTGGGGCGCTCGGCGGCCCACCCCTCCCCCTCTCTGCCTGGCTCCTACGCCATCGCCCTCCCAGCAGCTTGCAGCGCTTGCCCGGGCTCACACCCGCCCCACCCCACCCCCAACCTGCCCCACGGGGGGAGGGGGACATTAGGCTGCAGAATTAACCCTTCAAAGGGGGAGTGAGCGCCGCCCCTTCCACGGCCCCAGGCGATCGCGTCCCCCGGCCGCCGCTCGCTCGGA
>NW_012104920.1:1355548-1380782 GCF_000951045.1 Mandrillus leucophaeus | reverse complement strand
CCGGGCGCGGGCCGGATTGCAGCACCCCGGCAGGGGCGCAAGACCACCGACCCCCAGGGAAAGGGCTCCCTCCGCCCTTCTCCCTGCACGCCCTTCACTCAGCGGTGCACACTGCCTGAAAGCATTTAACACACAGGCTCTCAGGGTGCAGACATGACATGGCAGACTCATAATCAGGCCCAGTGGGACCCACAGACTCAGGGTCAGCACACTCAAAGAGGGCCAGCCCTGGACACACACACACACACCCTCTCCAGGAATGCGCAAGAACGCTCAGCAGGCCGCGGAAAAGGAAGGCCCTGGCCATGCACACGGGGCACACATTAACGCCCACCAGCGCAAATGAACACACGAAGCTGGCTGGGTACTTTGTCCCCACCAGCAGATAGATCCACATCTGTATCCTTGAACATAAATGCAGAAGCCTTGTTGTCGGCCTCTGGGGACAGCATCAACAAAACACCAGGTGGAAGCACACACAGAAAAAAACACATTCCTGAAACTCCACAGGGACAATCCCAAGAACTCCTCCCTGGTGCTGGAAAATTAAAAACTAAGGAGATAGAGGAGCCAGGCTTCAGAGCTCCTTGCCTTAAAACCTCTCTGAGGCCGGGCGTGGTGGCTCACGCCTGTAATCCCAGCACTTTGGGAGGCTGAGGCGGACGGATCATGAGGTCAGGAAATCGAGACCATCCTGGCTAACACGGTGAAACCCGTCTCTACTAAAAATACAAAAAAATTAGCCGGGTGTGGTGGCGGGCGCCTGTAATCCCAGCTACTTGGGAGGCTGAGGCAGGAGAATGGCGTGAACCCGGGAGGCGGAGCTTGCAGTGAGCCGAGATGGCTAGATGGTGCCACTGCACTCCAGCCTGGGCTGGGCAGGGTGGGTCATGCCTGTAATCCCATCACTTCAGGAGGCTGAGGTGGGGTGGATCACTTGACGTCAGGAGTTCCTGAACAGCTTGACCAACATGGTGAAACCCCATCTCTACCAAAAAAAAACAAACAACAAAAAATATAATTAGCCGGGTGCAGTGGCTCAGGCCTGTAATCCCAGCACTTTGGGAGGCCGAGGTGGGCGGATCACCTGAGGTCAGGAGTTCAAGACCAGCCTGGCCAACATGGAGAAACACCGTCTCTACTAAAAATAAAAAATTAGCTGGGTGTGGTGGTGCATGCCTGTAATCCCAGCTACTTAGGAGGATGAGGTAGAATTGCTTGAACCTGGGAGGCGGAGGTTGCAGTGAGCCGAGATCGCACCACTGCACCCCAGCCTGGGCAACAAGAGCGAAACTCCATCTCAAAAAAAAAAAAAAAAAAAGAAAAATTAGCCAGCTGTGGTGGCGGGCGCTTGTAATCCCAGCTACTTGGGAGGCTGAGGCAGGAGAATCGCTTGAATCTGAGAGGTGGAGGTTGCAGTGAGATGAGATCACACCATTGCACTCCAGCCTGGACAACAAGAGTGGAAACTTCATTTCAAACAAAAAAAGAAAGAAAAGAAGCAGAGTTAGACTCAGTGGGAAAATAGGCGCACTACCACCTCAGGAGGGTTCCAGGGAAGAACCCCACCCCCACTCCAACCAGGTCACAATGGCTGGAGCTCTGAGGGGCCCAGGCTCCCTGAGCCAGGAGGAGAGAGGAGAAAGTCCAAGGAAAGATGGTGAGTGTGGGGGCCAGGGGCCCAATACTCCCTCCCTATAGCTCCTGGTTGCTCCATTTCCCCTCCTTTCCTAAAACTTAGCTGTCTCAGAGATACCCACAAATAGAATTCATAATGGTGTACCCAGGTGTCTCTGGAACTTGTGGCATCACACAGATGCATAGCATCTGAGGCTTCCTCCCCTTCCTCAATCCAAGAGGGCATCCTGGTTCCTTTTTCTCCTCCCAGGAACAACTTACCTAGGAAATGATACTCCAGGACTGCTCACTCCTTGCTTCCTGCTGCAGACCTACATTATACCATCTCACTCATCTCTTAGGTCCTTTCTAGCTCCCAAGATTTCCTCCCAGCCCCCATCCTCGCATCTGCCCTGCCCCAGGTCACCCGGGCTGTGGCTACTGTCTACCCTGAGCTCCTTTCTCCCTAACAGGCTGGCAGTCACCCCTACTTCAACCTGCCCGACTTCACGCAGCCATCGCCGCCCTCCACTCCACCCAGCCTCCCCTCGCACCAGCGCTGCCAGCCCTCTGATGCCACCAAGGGTCTGCTGGTGGCCCTGTTGGGTGGGGGCCTGCCTGCTGGCTTCGTGGGCCCCCTTTCTCGTATGGCTTACCAGGCTTCCAACCTGCCCTCGCTGGAGCTGCTCGTCTGTCGGTGTCTCTTTCACCTCCCTATTGCCCTGCTACTTAAACTGCGTGGCGACCCACTTCTGGGACCTCCTGACATCCGAGGCCGGGCCTGCCTCCATGCCCTGCTCAACGTCCTCAGCATTGGATGTGCCTACAGTGCGGTTCAGGTGGTGCCCGCTGGCAACGCTGCCACTGTTCGCAAAGGTTCTTCCACCGTCTGCTCCGCCCTCCTCGCCCTCTGCCTTGAGAGCCAGGGTCTCAGTGGCTACGACTGGTGTGGACTGTTGGGCAGCATCCTAGGACTAATCATCATTGTGGGACCTGGACTAGGGACACTGCAGGAGGGGACCACGGGTCTCTACACCGCCCTGGGTTATGTGCTGGCTTTCCTGGGAGGCCTGACGCTGTCCCTGGGGCTTCTGGTCTATCGTTCTCTGCACTTTCCCTCCTGCCTCCCAACAGTGGCCTTCCTATTTGGCTTGGTGGGGCTGCTGGGCTCTGTGCCAGGCCTCTTCGTGCTGCAGACCCCCGTGCTGCCCAGTGACCTTCTGAGCTGGAGTTGTGTGGGGGCAGTGGGGATCCTCGCCTTGGTCTCCTTCACATGTGTGAGCTATGCGGTCACCAAGGCCCACCCTGCCCTGGTGTGCGCTGTCCTGCATTCTGAGGTGGTGGTGGCCCTTATACTGCAGTATTATATGCTCTATGAGACTGTGGCACCTTCTGACATCATGGGGGCAGGGGTTGTGCTGGGCAGCATTGCCATCATCACAGCCCGGAACCTCAGCTGTGAGAGGGAAGGGAAGGTGGAGGAGTGAGATAGAACTTGGGAGCCCGGGGGTTGGGAGGGGCAGGGGTAAATAGAGGCAAAGACTGAAGACGAACATGGGAGGACAAGTGACTGGAAAAGAACTGGTGTGGGAGAGGGTACCTCTCAGAGTCAAGGGTGACTTGGGGACTTGGTGGAGAGTGACTACCTGGAAGACCTGGAGCCAGCCTGGGACCAAGGGATGTGGAGTCCAGGCTGGGTCCTGGGAATCAGGGCATAACTAAGGGGTAAAGTCTGAGGAGCAGATCCACGGCAGGCAGGCCGTGGGCCACGGGGAGGACTTCACTCAGCAGCAAAGAGAAGAGCATTGGGGCTGGAGTGTTCCGGCAAAGACACAGCCAGCAGCTGCGCTGGGGGAGGGGAGCGTGCCTCCCCACCCCTCCCCTCACGGCGAAGGTTTCCTTTTCTCGTGCTTGTGCCCCCCCCTTGGGGTGGTGACGTGACATTGACATCAAACAAGGATTACTCTGAATGTGGCTGTGCAGTGGTGTCGTCTCTGCTTTGGAGGGAGAGTGGAAGTCCTACGACCGTTCTCATTGGAGAATCCCTTGGGATCCCCGCCCTCCATTTTATTCCTGAAATATTCTACAGTGTGAAGGATTTCCTAATGTTCAGATGCCTTGACCCCAAATCCCTCAGGACTTTCGTGGCCCGCCCCATGGCTAATCTGCTTTTCTCGGATTGTCACGGTCCCGTGATCTCTCCCGGACAGTGGCCAGGCTCCTTCCAGAGCAGGCCTCCGAGCTGAAGTCTCTTCGAGCGGCTCAGGCCATGGATCTAGGACCATGGCTCGGTACGGCGCGGCACTAGAGGCCAGGAGATGCCCACTCGTCTCTGGGGGCCGTTTGACCAACATCGGCTACTTCCGGACAAGCCACTGGTCCCGCCATCTTGGCTTGTTCATGCATATTCAGCAAGAGAACTGCATATTCATGAGCAACCGCCCTCCCCCGGGAGCCCACTCGGGAGGACCCGCCCCACCCCGCCTCCATTACCGATTCGCAGAGCAGACCATTTTCCAGCTGGGGGGGTGCTACGAATGAGAGGCTTTTGCTGAAGATGAAACCGTTGTCCAAACTAGAATGAAAGCGGCCCAATTTTACCCTCGAGTCTTCAAACCTTAAATCTCAGTGCAGAAGGGAGCAGCGAGGAGAGGCGGTGGGATTAAAGAAAAAAATTCCTCTCTCCCAGTCACTTCAAAATGTCGCCCAATCAGCGAGCGGGGGGAGGACCTACGACTCTGGCTCGCACCCCGTGCGGGCCTGCGCAGGCGGCCCCGTAGCGCAAGGGAGGGCGGGAAAGGAAGGGGCGGGGACGCGAGGGCGAATCTATAAGAGGCGTCGTTCGGCGAGTTCGCTGCTCAGAAGCGCCGAGAGCGCGGCCGGGACGGTTGGAGAAGAAGGCGGCTCCCGGAAGGGGGAGAGACAAACTGCCGTAACCTCTGCCGTTCAGGAGCCCGGTTACTTATTTATTCGTTACCCTTTTTCTTCTTCCTCCCCCAAAAACCTTTTCCTTTTCCCCTTCTTTTTTTTTCCTTTTTGGGAGCTGAACAATTTCCGGTAAGGGAAAGAAGGGCTCCTTTCGCTCCTTATTTCCCCGCCTCCTTCCCTCCCCCACCTTCCCCTCCTCCGGCTTTTTCCTCCCAACTCGGGGAGGTCCTTCCCGGTGGCCGCCCTGACGAGGTCTGAGCACCTAGGCGGAGGCGGCGCAGGCTTTTTGTAGTGAGGTTTGCGCCTGCGCAGCGCGCCTGCCTCCGCCATGCACGGGGGTGGCCCCCCTTCGGGGGACAGCGCATGCCCGCTGCGCACCATCAAGAGAGTCCAGTTCGGAGTCTTGAGTCCGGATGAACTGGTAAGAGGCTCTGCCCTCCCCTTCCTCCCTCCTTCCCTGGCGGGCGGGGCCGGACGGGGGCTGCGGAAACTTGGCGCTTTCTCGCTGCCTATGGGTGACGGGCCAGGAGCATGGCTCAGCAGCTGCCAAGGCTGTGCAGGCGCCAGTCTCGGGCCTCCCAGAGTTGTATTTTGCAAAGAATTGAGCAAACTTAGCGCTTTGTCCGAGACAGGGGGCTGGCCGGAGGGTAAGAAGGAGAGAGAGAAGGGTGACTGATTTCCCACTCCAGAGTTACCGACGTTAAAGGCGATCAGACGAATCCTAGGGAGTGTTTACAAGTTTGGTTAAGAAGCCAAACCCCAGGTAGCTTCCTCCTCTTCTGTAATACAAATATTAATTGAGTGCCTGCTGTATTGTAGACAGAAGAGACTCTGGGGTTACAGAGGTGAACACGACAGACCAGGACCTTAAAGAGCACTGTCTGTGGGAAAGGGCAGGCGGTAAACACGAATACAATAAATGAACAAGATAATTCAGTTAATGGCAATTGTCTCGAGTAGAGTGAAACGGGGTAATGCCACGGAGAGTCTCTGAGCTGGGGCTACTTTATTTTTTTTGTTTTTATCTTATTTTATTTTTTTGAGACTGGGTCTTGCTCTGTCGCCCAGGCTGGAGTGCAATGGCAGGATCTCGGCTCACTGCAACCTCCGCCTCCCGGGTTCAAGCGGTTCTCCTGCCTCAGCCTCCTGACTAGCTGGGATTACAGGCATGCGCCACCATGCCCCGTTAATTGTTGTATTTTTAGTAGAGGAGGGATTTCGCCATGTTGGCCAGGCTGGTCTCGAACGCCTGCCCTCAGGTGATCCCCCCCCCCCTTTTTTTTTTGGTTTTTGGTTTTTTGTCTTTTTGAAACGGAGTTTCGCTCTTGTTTCCCAGGCCGGAGTGCAGTGGCTGAACTCCTGACTTCAGGTGAACCACCCACCTCGGCCTTTCAAAGTGCTGGGATTACAGGCGTGAGCCCCCGCGCCCAGCCGAGGTGGGGCTACTTTAGATGGGATGGTGTTAGGGTCTGAGAAGGCCTGTCTGAGAAGACTTTACCCGAATGATGAGAGGCAGCCAGTCATGGAAGCCGTAGTTTCTATGGCGAGAACTTTTCCGGCAGAGGAAATAGCAAGTGCAAAGGGCCTGAGGGAGAAATGAACTTGAGCTTGTCCTAGAGGGTGAAAGGCGGCCGGTGTGGCTGAGGTTTAGTGGATGAGACAAGAAGAGTGTTACAGAAATTGGCTGGAGAAGCATGGGATATTGTATGTTATGTTAAGGAGTTAGGACTTAATTCTATTTTCAGTAGGTAGTCATTGGACAGTTATAAACAGGAGAGTGACAGCAAACTCGCATTGGAAAAATTACTGCTGTAGTTGCTCTATGAAGAACTGATGCGGGAGGAGGAGAGACCAGAGAGAGGAGGGCAGTCCTAGGGGAGAGCTATTGGTGACTTGGACTTCTTCCCTTGTGGAGCTAAGTAGAGGGAGCCCACTGGCTGGAAAGAATGGAGTTAAGTGGCTGTTTGTGGATAGAGACCATTTTGCTGGAAGAAAATTCAGCTATGTGAGGAGTCAGAACGTCCTGACCTCACACCATACCACAGAATCAGTTCCAGATGAAGTTAAGACTTAAATCTAAAAAAACCCATAAAATACTAGAAAAAAATAGAAGGCTTTTGCAGGGCTCATACCAGAGACAGAAGTCCTTAATAGTAGTTAATTATAGGTAAGTTTTATGGAATGCCTAAAATGAGCTAAACGTTATGTATAAGGAAGACCAAGGCAGATTTCACTACGTAAAAATAAGAGCCACTTCTGTTTACAGAGGCACTGTGGCAAAGCTGAAAAACAGATCAGGAAACAATACTTGCAATTATGCAGACAAGGTTAAATTTATCGATGTACAAGGAACACTTACAAATCAGTAAAGAAAGTACCTATCTACTAGAAAAATGGGTAAAGGAGATGAATAGGCAGTTCACAGAAGTAGTGCAAATGGCTAGCAAAGAGTTGGCTTTCTAATTAAAAAGATCCAGATTAAAATAAAATTATTTCTCTTATCCAACTTTTTTTCCCTGCTGCAAAAATATTGGGAAATAGACATGCTTATACATTTTTGGTAGAAAGATAGATTGGTAAAACCTTTTTGGAGGATGGTCTGACAGTTTTTTTTTGTTTTTTTGTTTTTTTTTTTGAGACGGAATCTCACTCTTGTCACCCAGGCTGGAGTGCAGTGGCACAATCTTGGCTCACTGCAACCTCCACCTCCCGGGTTCAAGAGAGCCTCCTGCCTCAGCCTCCCGATTAGCTGGGATTACAGGTGTGTGCCACAACGTCTGTCTATTTTTTTATTTTGTATTTTTGTATTTTGTATTTAGTATTTTGTATTTTGTATTTAGTATTTTTGTATTTAGTAGCTATCTGGGGTTTGGCTTCTTAACCAAACTTGTAAAGACTCCCTAGGATTCGTCTGATTGCCTTTAACATCGGTAACTCCGGAGTGGGAAATCATGTTACCCAGTCTGGTCTTGAACTCCTGACCTCAGGAGTTCAAAGGGGACCCGTCCACTTTGGCCTCCCAAAGTGCTGGTATTACAGGCATGAGCTGCCATGCCTGGCCTCTGGTCTGACAATTTTATCAACTTTTAATATGTGAATCATTTGATCAAGCATTACCACTTACAAAAATTCATCCTTAGGTTAAAAAAGCTTAATTCTCCCTTTCCCAGTTTTGCATGGTTTAGTAAATGTTTCTCCATCCATTTGCTCAGGCCAAAAACCTAAAAGCCATCTTTGATTCTCTTTCTCGCAATCTCCACTTAGTCCATCTGCCAGAGTGTCAGTTCTACTTTTGAAAATATGCCTGGAATCCAGCCATTTATGACCATCACCACCACCGTGTCCCACCATATTCCACCTTACTGTCATCTTTCCTGTGGAGTGCTATAGTAGCCCTAGTTGGTCTTCCTACAGTTTCCAACAACAGCTAGAGCAGGCTAGAGAGAGCTCTTCATCCCTTCCCTTCCCTGCATGGAATCCTCTCCAGAGGTTTCAGGACTCCTTATTCTGACCTATAAAGTGCTGTTTTATTTGGCTCCTGCTTGCCTCTCCATCTCATTACTAGTCTCTTCTTTGCTTTTCTTGAACCATGCTGACTGCTTGCTCCTCTAACACTGCAAACTTATTCCCACCTCAAGGACTTTATTATTCACTATTCCTCCTGCTTGGAACAACGTTGCTCAGACCGCTTCTCTGCATACCTGTTCCTTTATAGCTGTTCTCTGTTGAAATTGAATTTTTTTTTTTTTTTTTTTTGACACAGGGTCTCCCTCTGTCCCCCAGGCTGCAGTGCAGTGGCTCGATCACAGCTCACTGCAGCCTCTTGGGCTCAATAGATGCTTCCAGGCCAGGTACAGTGGCTCACGTCTGTGATCCCAGCACTTTGGGAGGCCGAGGTGGGCAGATCACGAGGTCAGGAGTTTGAGACCAGCCTGGCCAAAATAGTGAAACTCTGTCTTTACTAAAAATACAAAAATTAGCTGGGTGTGTTGGCACACCCCTGTAATCCCAGCTACTCAGGAGGCTGAGGCAGGAGAATCGCTTTAACCTGAGAGGTGGAGGTTGCAGTGAGCCGAGGCCGTGCCATTGCACTCCAGCCTGGGCGACAGAGTGAGACTTGGTCTCAAAAAAAAAAAAAGATGCTCCCACCTCAGACCCCCAAGCCCCATCTCAGTAGCTGGGACTATAGGCTTGTACCCCCATGCCTGTCTAATTTTTAAATTTGTTGTAGAGATGGGTTCTCACTGTGTTAACCAGGCTGGTGAACTGGGCTCAAGCGATCCCCTTGCTTGGCCTCCCAAAGTGCTGGGATTCCAAGCATGAGCCACTGCGCCTGGCTGATGTCATATCTTTAGGAGCGCTTCCCTGACCACTCTGTTTAAATAGCATCCCCTGCCCTGCCCTTGCTTTCTCTGATCATTCTCTGCTATATTTTCTTTCACAGCCTGTCACTCCAGAAAGGATTAGTTTTTCTGTCTTTTGCTTCCTTGCTAGAGAATGGATTTCATGAGGGACCTTGTCTGCGTTATTCATGTTCCCTCAGTATCTCAAGTAGTGCCTGGCACATGATAGACATGTAATAAAAATGAGTTGAATAAACAAGTGAATGAAATAATGGGACAAATATGCATAGATAATGTAGAAGGACTTTTATTGCAACATTGTTTGAAAGTGACAATTATAAATCAGTATTTACTAATAGGAATCTTGGTGAATAACTTAGGGTGTATTTTTACTATGTAAGAGAAGAACTTCCCAATAGGGTCCCACACGGTGCTGTTGCCCTGAGACACTGTGGCACACATTCACAGTGGGTACAGTGAGGTATTTTAAGTTTCCAAGAGAAGCACAGGTACATTTGTCAGATACCCTGAAACTCCTAGCTCCTGATAGTTCCATTTCAACATTAGATGGTGCCAAATCCGTTTCTATGATGTCATATTTTTGTGAAGCTGGGTTTTTAGCAGTTGCTAAGTACAGGCAAAAATCAGTTTGTAGAAGAAATAAAGGTGGTGCTGTTTAGTCTGATTTCCAAGGTTTGAGAGGTGCACTGCCTAACGGTCGCCATAAGTGAGTGAGATGGTTATTTGGGAAAGAAAGAAGAATGTTATTTTGTTTTAATATATTAAAATAGTATTTTCAACTTATGTGTATTTTTTCAAATGGCTAGTTGTTTCTTTTTTTGTTTGTTTGTTTGTTTGTTTGTTTTTGAGATGGAGTCTGGCTCTGTCGCCCAGGCTGGAGTGCAGTGGCGTGATCTCGGCTCACTGCAAGCTCCGCCTCCTGGTTTCATGCCATTCTCCTGCTTCAGCCTCCTGAGTAGTTGGGACTACAGGCGCCTGTCACCACGCCTGGCTAATTTTTTGTGGCTAATTAAGTTTCTAGGACATAAATGCTTAAGTTGTTTGCGCCTAGGTGCTTAATAAGTCACTGTCTTTTCTTTGAGACGGAGTCTTTCTCTGTTGCCTAGGCTGGAGTGCAGAGGTGAGATCTCAGCTCACTATAACGTCTGCCTCCTGGGTTCAAGCTATTCTCCTGCCTCAGCCTCTCAAGCAGCTGGGATCACAGGCACTCGCCACCACACCCGGCAATTTTTGTATTTTTGGTAGAGATAGGATTTCGCCACATTGACCAGACCAGTCTCAAACTTCTGACCTCAAGTGATCTGCCCACCTTGGCCTCCCAAAGTGCTGGGATTACAGGTGTGAGCCAGCGCGCTCGGCCGTGGCTCTCGTTTGACCTAGTGAGTGCTGTGAGAGTTACTGAAATGGAAGGGCACTGTGGGCTGATAATGTTAGGGAATCTGTGGATAAATGAAAAAGTTACTCAAGAGTGTGCAGAGTCAAGGCCTTATGTTAAAATGGGAACATATTTACATTTTTTTTAAAGCATGGAAAAAAAATGGGTGCTGTGACTCATGCCTATAATCCTAGCACTTTGGGAGCCTGAGGCAGGAGGATCACTTGAGGCCTGGAGTTCAAGACCAGCCTGGACAACAGAGCAAGACCCTATCTCAATTAAAAAATAATAATAACAAATGAACTGAGCACAGTGGCTCACACCTGTAATCTTCGGGAGGCCAAGGTGGGCAGATCCCTGAGGGTCAGGAGTTCAAGACCATCCTGTCCAGCATAGTGAAACCCCATCTCTACTAAAAATAACAAAAATTCGCTGGGTGTAGTGGCGGGCACCTGTAATCCCAGCTACTTGGGAGGCTGAAGCATATGAACCACTTAAACCTGGTAGGCAGAGGTTGTACTGACCCGAGATTGAATAATAACAAAAGTATGAGACACTGTTGACAAAGGTCTACCAGAGTCATTTCTGGGGTGTAGGATTGTTGGGCTTTGGTAGTGCTCTGTATGTCTGTGGTTCATATGATGTCTGTATTTTGAGGGACCAACAGATGGTTCAGTTTTGGGTAGAAGGATGGGTGAGGGTGAGTGAGGGGCCTCCTGTTGTGAAATAGGTGGTATTTTAGGCTAAAATGTTTTACAGAAGTCTTGGGGGTCAGAGTATGTGGAGGTACAGAGGGCTCTTTGAATTGGCTTTGAGATAGAGCTGTTGTCCTTGCTATTAGAAGATGGATTTAGATGTTGCTAGGTGAGGGTAAGGTTGCAAGGAGGTACTAGAGCTTTGTACAGCATGTGCACAAAATTTTGGGAAAAGATGGTGCTGGATTTCATTCGCAGTAGTTGACCCCTATTTATTAAAAACAACTCTCTGGCCAGGCGTGGTGACTCACGCCTGTAATCCCAGCACTTTGGGAGGCTGAGGCGGGCGGATCACAAGGTCAGGAGATAGAGACCATTCTGGCTAATACGGTGAAACCCCGGCTCTACTAAAAATACAAAAAATTAGCCAGGTGCTGTGGCGAGTGCCTGTAGCCCCAGCTACTCAGGAGGCTGATGCAGGAGAAAGTCGTGAACCCAGGAGGCGGAGCTTGCAGTGAGCCAAGATCGCATCACTGCACTCCAGCCTGGGTGACAGAGCCAGACTCCATCTCAAAAAAATAAATAAATAAAATAAATAAAAACAGCTGTCTACCATGGAATGCATAACTTATTTATGTCCTGACTTATTTAAATAAGGATTTAAAGCAGTATTCTTTTTCCTTTTTTTTTTTTTTTTTTTTGATATGGAGTATAGCTCTGTTGCCCAGGCTGGAGTACAGTGGCACCGTCTCTGCACACTGCAACCTCTGTCTCTCAGACTCAAACGATTCTTCTGCCTCAGCCTCCCGAGTAGCAGGGACTACCGGAGTGTGCCACTACACCCAGCTAATTTTTTTTTTTTTTTTGTATTTTTAGTAGAAACGGAATTTTACCGTGTTGTCCAGACTGGTCTTGAACTCCTGACCTCGTGATCCGCCTGCCTTGGCCTCCCAAAGTGCTGGGATTACAGGCGTGAGCCACTGGACCCGGCCTGATTTTTGTATTTTTATTAGAGACAGGGTTTTACCATGTTGGCCAGGCTGGTCTCAAACTCCTGACCTCCGGTGATCTGCCTGCGTTGGCCTCCCACAGTGCTGGGATTATAGGCTTGAGCCACTGCGCCTGGCCAGTAATGTATTCTTTTAGGTAGAGTGTGGGCTACATTGATGAGTCAGAAGATGATCCCTGTGTTCAAATTATTTCTTGTGAGGGATTTCCTATGTATGCAGCAAATAGTTGCTGAGCCCTCACCGTATGTTGGTTACTGTGCTAGGTGCTGAGGATATGAAAAGAAAACATGACCCTTGCCCTCAAGGATTACAGTCCAATGGGAGAGACAGATGTGTCACCAAGTAATTAAAATTGGGCTGAGAACCTTGCTGGGGTGTGCATAAGGCTAGGAAGAATTAGAGAAGACTCATAAGGAGGTGACCTCTGAACTGGGTCTTAAAGAATAAATGGAAGTTTACTCCCAAGGGGGCATGTGAAGCAAAAAGAATTTTGAGAAATCTATTGTATTTAGAACATAAATGTGGGAGGTGGGTAGGAGAATGTGGTACCAAGTAAAGCTGTAAAAGAGACTTGAAGCCAAGTTATAATAAGGACCTTGTTAGTTTTGCTAAAGGCAGAGGAAAGAGAATGAGTATTTACTGAGATTCAATGACAGCCCTTTTGTTCTGTGACCTCAGGGACAGAACCCAAAGAGAACCCAGCCTGACTGGCCACCCCCTCAAGTGTTTAACCTTTATCCTGTAGGCAGTGAGAACCAGTGTTGGCCGAAGGGTTTGGGGCTAAAGCAGTTATAATTTAAAATATAATTTAAATTATATAAATATATAATTTAAAATGACAGTTTGAGACTAGGTGCAGTGGCTCACACCTGTAATCCCAGCACTTTGGGAGGCTAAGGTGTGTGGATCGCTTGAGGCCAGGAGTTTGAGACTATCCTGGCCAACATGGTGAAACCCTATCTCTACTAAAAATACAAAAATTAGCCAGGCGTGGTGGTGGGCACCTGTAATCCCAGCTACTTGGGAGGCTGAGGCACAAGAATCACTTAACCTGAGAGTCAGAAGTTTCAATGAGCCAAGATTGCGCCACTGCACTCCAGCCGGGGTGACAGAGCAAGACCCTCTCTCAAAAATAAATAAATAAATGAATAAATAAATAAATAAATGAGAGTTCATGAACTTGGTGGTAGAAGGATAGCTCTTCTCATTAACCAGGATATGCATGTCTGCTGTCACCCTCTGACCCAGTCTCAGAAAGCCTGGAAGCAGAATTAGTTATTAGAAGGGTGGTTGGCTTGGTCGGCCTAGACTTTGAGCAGACAGAGGTTGAAAATGTTGAACGGGATCTCTCCTAGGCCCCTCTGCAGTGTCTGTTCTGGAGGCCAGATTTGTACTGCTTTTTTTTTTTTTTTCTTTTGGTCTCTCATTCAAGGTGAGCAATCTGCTTCATGTTTCTCACCAGACACAAAGCAGCTGATGAGGTTCCAGCTTTGCAAATGTAGTCATAAATGTAGTCATACTTGAGGACTGTCTCCCTGAGATTTCGTCAGGTCATGTTGATGAGAGTTTTGAACCTGTCTGAGGCTGAGAGGTGTTCAGAACTACTTCAGCTTTGCATCTGTAGAGCATTTTGGTTTCTACCCAGCAGTGGCCAATCAGATCTATTATGAGGGGATTACTGGTTTGACTGTCAGAAGGTAACCTCTCTTTTTCCAGGTTTTTTGAGGGTACCTCCCTGCAGTGGAGAGTCGTAAGCAGCAGGTCAATTTAACAGACATTTATCAGGAGCCTGCCACGTTTCAGGCAGGCACATGGGATTCAGGATGGTTGAGGGATTCTGCCTGCCGGAGAGGTGCTTATAGTTATAGGAAAGACAGACACCTATAGGTCATTTTATTGCATTGTTGTATGTGCAGTGACAGAGGGGCTGTGGAAGCACAGAGGAGGGGTGCCTGTCTATTTTGGGGAGGCTGTGAAAAGGCTTCCTGGAGGAAGCTGTGCCTGAGCCAAGTCTTGAAATAGGAGTTTTGCAGTGGGAAAAGCATTCCAAGCAGAGGCGCTAGCATATGAAAACCCCAGAGGAGGCCAGGTGTGGTGGCTCACACCTGTAATCCCAGCACTTTGGGAGGCCGAGGCGGGCGGATCATGAGGTCAGGAGATCAAGACCATCCTGGCTAACACGGTGAAACCCTGTCTCTACTAAAAAATACAAAAAATTAGCTGGGCATGGTGGCGGGCACCTGTAGTCCCAGTTACTTAGGAGGCTGAGGCAGGAGAATGGCGTGAACCCAGGAGGCGGAGCTTGCAGTGAGCCGAGATCGCACTACTGCTCTCTAGCCTGGGCGACAGAGCGAGACTCTGTCAAAAAAAAAAAAAAAAAACCCAGAGGAGTGCAGCACGGGTTGTGCTGGGTGATAGGGAACTCCAAGGGATTGGTACTGAGGAGTGAACAGGAAGGTGTGGGGCACCAGGGAAATGAAGGTTGAGAACATCATAAAATCCTTTGGTAAGCTGTCCTGCTGAGTTTGGATGTCAGTCTGAGGACAAAAGGGTATGCATGATTACATTTTTATTTTATTTTATTATTTATTTTTATTTTATTTATTTTTGGCACACATTTTCATTTTAGAATGAGCACCCCAGTTGTCGTGTAGAAGGACTGGAGAGAGAGAGGCTGGTGACCTATACGAACGCTCTGTTGTAGACTACAAAGGAAGGGCCTGAACTAGGGCAGTGGTGGTGGGGATGGAGAAGAGAGGCAAGATTCAAGAAACACTTAGGAGGCCAGGCATGGTGGCATATGTGTGTAATCCCAGCTAAGATCCCGCCACTGTACTCCAGCCTGGGTGACAGAGCGAGACTTCTCAAAAAAATAAATAAATAAAGGAGGTAAAAGTGACCAGTACCTGGTGAATGATTGAATAATAATAATAATGTCCATTCAAAAAGCACCAATTACATCCTGGACTTAAGCTAGCTAATTAAGTCCTTAATGGTTACATAGTTAATAAGTAGTAGAGTCAGAATTCCAAATCAAGGGTCCCTGAGAGCTAAGTCCATGTTCTTTGAACTGTTTTATGCTTGAAGGTAAGGAAAAGTAAGCATAGGTTTCTGAATCTGGGGTGGAGACTAAAAGAGAGGCTTTTGTGGAAAAGGGAGTTTGCTTTTAGACATGTTTAATTTGATTTTTTGGTGGAATGTTTGCAGGGAGTTCAGTAGGTAGTTAAATATGTGAACCCAAAGTCCAGAAGAAAAGTGAGGCCTGGCTGGAGTTAGAGAGTTGAGAATGAGTATCCAAGCATACGTTGGAGATACTGTGAGTTTGGTTCCAGCCCACCGCAATGAAGCAAATCACATGAAGTTTTTTGGTTGCCCTGTGCATATAAGTTATGTTTATACTATGCTGTAGTTTACTAAGTGTAAGTGTGCGATAGCATTACACCTTTTTTTGTTTGTTTGTTTGAGACAGAGTTTTGCTCTGTCACCCAGGCTGGAGTGCAGTGGCATGATCTCGGCTCACTGTAACCTCCGCCTCCCAGGTTCAAGCGATTCTCCTGCCTCAGCCTCCTGAGTAGCTGGGATTACAGGTGCCCACCACCACGCCCGGCTAATTTTTTTGTATTTTTAGTAGAGATGGGGTTTCACCATGTTGGCCAGGCTGGTCTTGAACTCCTGACCTCAGATGATCCGCCCGTCTCAGCCTCCCAGAGGGCTGGGATTGTGGGTGTGAGCTGCCACACGCAGCGTATCTGCTTCTGAGTTCTTCTGTTTCCTCTACTGAAATGTCCCCATCAAGTCCTGGCTCTACCTTTCTTGGGATTCCAGCTATTCACTTTTGCTTCAAATCATTTCCACCAACCTGTCTTCCTAGCACATGTTTCTCCAGTCTTTTAATAAAATCTCCGGCCAGGCATGGTGGCTCACACCTGTAATCCTAGCACTTTGGGAGGTGGAAGCAGGCGGATCACAAAGTCAAGAGACCATCCTGGCCAACCTGGTGAAACCCTATCTCTGCTAAAAATACAAAAATTGGCTGGATGTGGTGGCGCTCACCTGTAGTCCCAGCTACTTGGGAGGCTGAGGCAGGAGAGTTGCTTGAACCCCGGAGTCGGAGGTTGCAGTGAGCAGAGATTGAGCCACTGCACTCCAGCCTGGCGACAGAGCGAGACTCCATCTCAAAACAAAACAAAACAAGAAATAAAATCTCCATCTGGACACGAAAAGGTTCAAGCAGGTCAGGCCTTGAGAAGGAGGGCATGACGAAGATGAGGGTAAAGAGACAGGACTGCATCTCTGAGTGCCTCATTTCTTACCAGGGGCTTGAGTTGGTGGGGCATGTGTTGGTGCAGAACACCTGGGCTGTCATGGCCAGGATACAGGTACAGAGAGGCTCCTGCCAGGATCTCAGATTCATGAGCTTGATTTCTGCTTGGGAGGAACAAATAAAGCATTGTTTTGTTTTTTTGTTTTTTTGTTTTTCCTGAAACAACTTTTATTTCTTTTTGTGGCTAAATCCTGTGAATGTCAGAGACCTAGAATTCAACCCAGATTGAAGTCTGGGGTTCATGTCCTAGTGGCAGGTGATTTGTATGGAACCTTGGGTCGACCATTATCCAGTGTGAGTGCTTTTCCTGCCTCAGTGACTGGAATAAGCCTCTGACTTGGAATATTCAACTTTGGCCTTTTCAGAAGTGTATACACACTAATCCCCCATTCCCCTCACTCCAGGCTGAACTTAGTTCTTCTGTAAGTAGTTCAGGGTTTTCCCAGACCTTAGTCCAGAGCTCCCCAGCCACAAAGGCTAGAAACTAGGAACGCTCTTCAGTTGTTGGCCTTTCTTTGTTTGCAGAAGCGAATGTCTGTGACGGAGGGTGGCATCAAATACCCAGAGACGACTGAGGGAGGCCGCCCCAAGCTTGGGGGGCTGATGGACCCGAGGCAGGGGGTGATTGAGCGGACTGGCCGCTGCCAGACATGCGCAGGTCAGTGCTGGGGACTGGGTGGGATCCCAGAGGGAGGTGGGTTGGGTCCTCAAAGAAAACTAGAGTCAACACCTGGAGGCCTCTGAGATGAGTGGGAGCTGGGAGGAAAGCACTGGGTGTATGTCCCACAGGAAACATGACAGAGTGTCCTGGCCACTTTGGCCACATTGAACTGGCCAAGCCTGTGTTTCACGTGGGCTTCCTGGTGAAGACAATGAAGGTTTTGCGCTGTGTCTGCTTCTTCTGCTCCAAACTGCTTGTGGACTCTGTGAGTGGGGAACAGGCTCTGATCTGGGTGGGGGGGGTGCTTGGTAGGGGGACAGCTTCAACTGACCCTGCTCTGCCCTGTCCCCAGAACAACCCAAAGATCAAGGACATCCTGTCTAAGTCCAAGGGACAGCCCAAGAAGCGGCTCACACATGTCTACGACCTTTGCAAGGGCAAAAACATCTGCGAGGGTGGGGAGGAGATGGATAACAAGTTTGGTGTGGAACAACCTGAGGGTGACGAGGATCTGACCAAAGAAAAGGTGACTGGGACTGGCAGAGACTTTTGGGAAGGAGGGGTCAGAGGCCTGGAGGGAGGAAACTGGAAGGGAAGGATGCGGCGGAACAGGAGGGATTGGCCTGGTGTGGAGGGAAATGACCCAAGCTCTGGACTCTGATGGTCCCTGTCTTTCCTTGGAAGGGCCATGGTGGCTGTGGGCGGTACCAGCCCAGGATCCGGCGTTCTGGCCTAGAGCTGTATGCGGAATGGAAGCATGTTAATGAGGACTCTCAGGAGAAGAAGATCCTGCTGAGTCCAGAGCGAGTGCATGAGATCTTCAAACGCATCTCAGATGAGGAGTGTTTTGTGCTGGGCATGGAGCCCCGCTATGCACGACCAGAGTGGATGATTGTCACAGTGCTGCCTGTGCCCCCACTCTCCGTGCGGCCTGCTGTTGTGATGCAGGGCTCTGCTCGTAACCAGGTCAGTGGCTCCAGGGCTCTGCCTGTTAGCTGGAGGGTGAGGTGTCTAAAGGGAGGAAGCGCTGTAGGTGAGGCTGGGGTGTGCCTGGGGGATAGATGGATGGACCTGGGTTTGAAAATCCCCTGCCACTTACTAGCTGTATGGCCTTTAATGAGTCCCTTCACGTGGTTAAAGGCCACAAAGGTGTTTCTGAGTCTATAAATGATAGTGGGCAGTCCTGCCTCTGGGGCGTGTGAAGATGAGAGCTGTGCTGTGTGCCTGGCACGTGCCTGCCAAGCGCTGGCAGTGGTGGCTGGACCATGATGATTCTGACTTCCTGCCTCAGGATGACCTGACTCACAAACTGGCTGACATTGTGAAGATCAACAATCAGCTGCGGCGCAATGAGCAGAACGGCGCAGCGGCCCATGTCATCGCAGAGGATGTGAAGCTCCTCCAGTTCCATGTGGCCACCATGGTGGACAATGAGCTGCCTGGCTTGCCCCGTGTGAGTCAGCATGCTCCCCACCCCTCTGTGGATTGGAGCCAGGGTGGGGGTAGCATGAGGCCTCAGAGCTCTGGAAGAGGGCCCAGTGCTGACTTTCTGGATTGCCCCCACCCTGTGTTTTTTCCTCACAGGCCATGCAGAAGTCTGGGCGTCCCCTCAAGTCCTTGAAACAGCGGTTGAAGGGCAAGGAAGGCCGGGTGCGAGGGAACCTGATGGGCAAACGAGTGGACTTCTCGGCCCGCACTGTCATCACCCCCGACCCCAACCTCTCCATTGACCAGGTCGGCGTGCCCCGCTCCATTGCCGCCAATATGACCTTTGCGGAGATTGTCACCCCTTTCAACATTGACAGGTGTGTCTCCGTTGGAAAGCCCTTCCCAGAATGGCTAGGGAAGACATGGCCTCAGTGGCAAGGCTTCGAGAGTCTGCTCATCCTACTTCGGGTGTGGGTTTGGAGCGAGGAGGAGTTGAAGTTCTGAAGTTTAACTTCCACTCAGGGCTCTGGGGTGAGGGTGGCTGCAGGGGCTTTTTAGGAAGCATTGAGTTCATTGCACCTCTTTCTTTCCTAGACTTCAAGAACTAGTGCGCAGAGGGAACAGCCAGTACCCAGGGGCCAAGTACATCATCCGAGACAATGGCGATCGCATTGACTTGCGTTTCCACCCCAAGCCCAGTGACCTTCACCTGCAGACCGGCTATAAGGCACGTAGCAGGCCAGGGCCTCTCTCAGCCACCTGAACAGAAAGCTTTCTGAAATGGGGCAGGCTGGGATAGGCCATCTGAGTCTGTCTTGTTCATTGGGATCCAGACTTGACTGTCTTGTTAAAGGCTACTGCTGCCTAGGTGTACAGGGAGCTGCTGGCCTCTGGCATTCAGGGTGGGGGTGGCATAAACCCAGGGGCAGCATGCACATGGCAAGGAAGAGGGATCTGTGGAGCAGCAGTGCAGAAGGCTTTATGTTCGAAATGTCTCTTTTTTTTCCCCGACTGAGTTCCTTGAGATTGATGGATGCTGTGTATCATTCATCCCTGATAACCTGGTGTGTGGCCCAGGGCCTTGTCCAGAGGAGTGTTATTAAGTGTTTCAAGTGAATTAGCACCGTGGTATCATCTCTCAGTTTGCAAAGGACTTGATTTATTTAAGAAGAAGACAGTAGTGCTCTATCACCCAGGTTGGAGTGCAGAGTGCAGTGCTATGATCTTGGCTCACTGCAACCTCCACCTCCCAGGCTCAAGCGATTCTCCTGCCCCAGCCTCCCGAGTAACTGGGATTACAGGCACGCGCCACCACGCCCAGCTAATTTTTGTATTTTTAGTGGAGACGGGGTTTCACCGTGTTGACCAGGCTGGTCTCAAACAAGTGACGTGCCCGCCTCAGCTTCCCAGAGTGCTTGGATTATAGGCGTGAGCCACCGCGCCCGACCTGCAAAGGATTTTAGGTCCATTGTCCTTTCATTCATAGATACCTCCTTCACTGAGACCTTTTCCTTACCTCACCTCCCTAGGTGGAACGGCACATGTGTGATGGGGACATTGTTATCTTCAACCGGCAGCCAACTCTGCACAAAATGTCCATGATGGGGCATCGGGTCCGCATCCTCCCCTGGTCTACCTTTCGCTTGAATCTGAGGTCAGTCCCTGGCTGAGGGAAGCAGGTTGGAACTGGGGGGAGGCCAGTGGCGGGTGCCAGGCCGGGTGGCTCCTCGAGGTTTTGCTGCAGACATCTTCCCAACCCTGACTTTTCTCTTTCACTGTAGTGTGACAACTCCATACAATGCAGACTTTGATGGGGATGAGATGAACTTGCACCTGCCGCAGTCTCTGGAGACGCGGGCAGAGATCCAGGAGCTGGCCATGGTTCCTCGCATGATTGTCACCCCCCAGAGCAACCGGCCTGTCATGGGTATCGTGCAGGACACACTCACAGCAGTGCGCAAATTCACCAAGAGAGACGTCTTCCTGGAGCGGGTGTGTGTCCAAATGGAAACCTGGCTCACGTGGGCGGTGGGGCTCCTGGATGCAAGGTGGAGGCTGGGAGGAAGAGCTGTGTGTTTTTTCCTGACTTACCCAGCAGTGGTCTGTGAGATTGCCTTTTCTGGTGGGCGAACAAAAAGGGGGTTAGGAAAACTCAGAGGCCAGAAAGGTGTAAGGCATTAATTCCCCATTTAATTCCTTAAAATTTTTTTCTTTTTTTTCTTTTTTTTTTTTTTTGAGACAGTCTTGCTCTGTTGCCCAGGCTGGAGTGCAGTGGTGCGTTCTCAGCTCACTGCAGGCTCCATCTCCTGGGTTCCTGCCATTCTCCTGCCTCAGCCTCCTGAGTAGCTGGGACTACAGGTGCTTGCCACCACGCCCGGCTAATTTTCTGTATTTTTTAGTGGAGACGGTGTTTCACCGTGTTAGCCAGGATGGTCTCAATCTCCTGACCTCGTGATCTGCCTGCCTCGGCCTCCCAAAGTGCTGGGATTACGGGCGTGAGCCACTGCGCCCGGCTAATTCCTTAAAATTTCATGTAATACCTGGTATTGTCTGTAAAGGAAAGGTAAACAGAAAAATAAGTAGGACCTTGTTAAAATTTTATTTTTGTATTTTAACCTTCACTTATTTTCTAATTATTAAAATAAATTTATGCTTATTAAAGAACAAAAACAAAAATTTCACTATTACAATGAATTTTTAACTAAAAGTTTTTGCGACTGGGCATAGTGACTCACACTTGTAATTCTAGCACTTTGGGAGGCCAAGGCAGGCACATCATTTGAGGCCAGAGGTTGGAGACAGCCCTGACCAACATGGAGAAACCCCATCTCTACCAACAATACAAAAATTAGCCAGACGTGGTGGCAGGTGCCTGTAACCCCAGCTACTCGAGAGGCTGTGGCAGGAGAATTGCGTGACCCCAGGAGGCGGAGGTTGCAGTGAGCCCTGATCGCACCATTGCCCTCCAGCCTGGGTAACAGCGCAAGACCCTGTCTCAAAAAAAAATAAAAGTTTGGAAAAAACTTCTCCTGTCATCTTTGCCTCCAAAATCTGGCTTTCTCCCTTGGGCAGGGAAACCTCCCCAGCATTTCTCTCTCATCCCTGAGATGTGGGGCCTGCAGTCTGACTTCCTGTCTGCGTTACTCTTTGTCTCACAGGGTGAAGTGATGAACCTCCTGATGTTCCTGTCAACGTGGGACGGGAAGGTGCCACAGCCGGCCATCCTGAAGCCCCGGCCCCTGTGGACAGGCAAGCAGATCTTCTCCCTCATCATACCTGGTCACATCAATTGTATCCGTACCCACAGCACCCACCCCGATGATGAAGACAGTGGCCCTTACAAGCACATCTCTCCTGGGGACACTAAGGTAGGGCCTGGCTTGTGGTTATGTGAGGACAGAATCTGGACATAGGAGCCAGCACCAGAGCGGGGGACCTGAGTGGGTGCTTTGTCCTTAGGTGGTGGTGGAGAACGGGGAGCTGATCATGGGCATCCTGTGTAAGAAGTCTCTGGGCACGTCAGCTGGTTCCCTGGTCCACATATCCTACCTAGAGATGGGCCATGACATCACTCGCCTCTTCTACTCCAACATTCAGACCGTCATTAACAACTGGCTCCTCATCGAGGGTGAGCATGGAGGCGTGGTACCAGGACCTTTCTGTGAATTCTCTAACTTCTTACTGTCCTTCCATCCCTTTCTTTCCTCCTTGGATTTGGTGCCCCCTGCTTCTACTGTTGGCTATAATTCCATTCCATGTTTCTTAGAGGTCCAAAGGGGTTTGCTGATGCCTTTCCCTGTCTCTAGGTCATACCATTGGCATTGGGGACTCCATTGCTGATTCTAAGACTTACCAGGACATTCAGAACACTATTAAGAAGGCCAAGCAGGATGTAATAGAGGTGAGAGGGAAGGCCACCAGAGATGGAATAAGGGGTTTCCAGGGACTTTGAAGTTAGCATCATCAAGAGCAAAGGGAGTGTAAAGTTAGAGGGAAGGGGCGGGGAGTAGGGATTGATGTCTCACCAAGAGCTCTGCCTCCAGGTCATCGAGAAGGCACACAACAACGAGCTGGAGCCCACCCCAGGGAACACTCTGCGGCAGACCTTTGAGAATCAGGTGAACCGCATTCTTAATGATGCCCGAGACAAGACTGGCTCCTCTGCTCAGAAATCCCTGTCTGAATACAACAACTTCAAGTCTATGGTCGTGTCTGGAGCTAAAGGTTCCAAGATTAACATCTCCCAGGTGAGGAGCCTTGTCTTTCCACATATGGGGCCACACTGAAGTTTGGGAGGAGGAAGGAAGGTGTTTGTATGTATTAGGGTCAGGAGGATCACGGGAGTTGGGAAGAAATCTTGGGAACTGTTATTCTTAAGGCAGAGGGAATTCAGTACACCCCACCTTTCTGTTTCCCAGGTCATTGCTGTCGTCGGGCAGCAGAACGTGGAGGGCAAACGGATTCCATTTGGCTTCAAGCACCGGACTCTGCCTCACTTCATCAAGGATGACTATGGGCCCGAGAGCCGTGGCTTTGTGGAGAACTCCTACCTAGCCGGCCTCACCCCCACCGAGTTCTTTTTCCACGCCATGGGGGGTCGTGAGGGGCTCATTGACACGGCTGTCAAGACTGCTGAGACTGGTGAGGCTTTCCTTGGGGGTCTTCCTTGGGCTGTTACCAGGGACTGCTGCAGGCTGAGAAACCCCTGACAGGTGGGGAGTGGAAATGCTCAGTCTCCTATTCCCAGGGTATAATTCTGGCCCTTGTGGAAAGAATAGAGACTCAAGAGTAGGCAAACACCCTTGTTTGGATTGCTGTGCAGCATTCCGCAGTGCAGGGATAGAGCTTTCCAGGGCTCTACTGGCCTGTCCCATTGGGGTGGTGCCTGCTGGGCTTTTTGTCCATCTAGTGGTAGACACTGAGTTTTCATTCAAAGGCCCTAGACAAAGGGAATACTAGCTGACTCTTTTGAGAGTCAGGTAGGTTATGGCCCCAGCCTGGGTCTTTGGGCTTTGTCATCCCCTTTTTGCCTTGGGTCCTACAACTGATTACCTCCCTCCAGGATACATCCAGCGGCGACTGATCAAGTCCATGGAGTCAGTGATGGTGAAGTACGACGCGACTGTGAGGAACTCCATCAACCAGGTGGTGCAGCTGCGCTACGGCGAAGACGGCCTGGCAGGCGAGAGCGTTGAGTTCCAGAACCTGGCTACGCTGAAACCTTCCAACAAGGCTTTTGAGAAGAAGTGAGGAGGCGGGCAGGCGGGTGGTTCCCGCCCCTGGGGCTCAGGGCCTGAGTAGTAGGATTCCTATACCTATTCCAGAGAGATAGCCTGGTATGTGTCTTGCACTAGAGCTTACCTTTCAACGTCCTTTTCCCACCTATCTGAAACAGCTTTGTGACACGGGGGAGGAGGTGGATGGAGGTGGATTTAAGATCAGTCCCCATTTTGTCCCTGCCGATATTATAAAGCAGATGCAGAGGGGTGGGCCTGTACTTAGGTCCCACTGGCAGTCCTTGGGCCTGAATTTTTCTCTGTCCAAGATTCTTGCCTCCAAACCACTGTACCTGGTCGGCTGTGCACGTTTGGGAACCTTAGAGCGCATTTTGTGGGGACCAAGGTCCCAGAGCCTACCTGCCCACTGGCTACCCCTTGCACTTCCAGGTTCCGCTTTGATTATACCAATGAGAGGGCCCTGCGGCGCACTCTGCAGGAGGACCTGGTGAAGGACGTGCTGAGCAACGCACACATACAGAACGAGTTGGAGCGGGAATTTGAGCGGATGCGGGAGGATCGGGAGGTGCTCAGGGTCATCTTCCCAACTGGAGACAGCAAGGTGTGTGTGGCTGGGAAGTGCTAACACTAGAGATGTGCCTCCCTGGATGACTGTCCCCAGACACAACCCTCCCTCCATATCCTCCTCCCTCAGGTTGTCCTCCCCTGTAACCTGCTGCGGATGATCTGGAACGCTCAGAAAATCTTCCACATCAACCCACGCCTTCCCTCCGATCTGCACCCCATCAAAGTGGTGGAGGGTGAGTACCTGCTTAGGGGTCTCCCAGCCAGGCTGGGGGATAGGAGACTGCTGGGCCCTGGTCTGATGATCTCCTCACCTCTAATTGGTCCCCAGGAGTCAAGGAATTGAGCAAGAAGCTGGTGATTGTGAATGGGGATGACCCACTAAGTCGGCAGGCCCAGGAAAATGCCACGCTGCTCTTCAACATCCACCTGCGGTCCACGTTGTGTTCCCGCCGCATGGCGGAGGAGTTTCGGCTCAGTGGGGAGGCCTTCGACTGGCTGCTTGGGGAGATTGAGTCCAAGTTCAACCAAGCTATTGTGAGTGTTGTTTTCCTCCTTTTACCTGTTGACTTCTGTGGTTTCCAAGAAGAGCCCACTTCAGTCCACAATCACCTAATAATAGTTGTCATTCATGGAGAGACTACTGTGTACCTTACCAAGTCCTGTGTTTGGGCCATTATCCCTTTGTACCATCATGGCTTTAAAACACTCCTAGCGGGGGAGGGTTTGTTAGTCCCACGTTGCAGAGAAAAACTGAGGTTTGGGCTGGACGCGGTGGCTCATGCCTGTAATCCCAGCACTTTGGGAGGCCGAGGCAGTCGGATCACAAAGTCAAGAGATGGAGACCATCCTGGCCAACATGGTGAAACCCCGTCTCTACTAAAAATACAAAAATTAGCTGGGTGTGGTGGCGTGCGCCTGTAGTCCCAGCTACTCTCGGGAGGCTGAGGCAGGAGAATCACTTGAACCCTTGGAGGCGGAGGTTGCAGTGAGCTGAGATCATGCCACTGCACTCCATCCTGGTGACAGAG
>NW_012104920.1:1351357-1355498 GCF_000951045.1 Mandrillus leucophaeus | reverse complement strand
ACTTGAACCCTTGGAGGCGGAGGTTGCAGTGAGCTGAGATCATGCCACTGCACTCCATCCTGGTGACAGAGCGAGACTCCGTCAAAAAAAAAAAAAAAAAAACTCAGGCTTGGAGAGAGAGACTGGATTGTATGATGGTCATATAGGAAGTAAGTGGCATGACTAGGATATGACATAGAATTCTTTTTTTTTTCTTCTTCCCTACACTCCCTGCTGTGTGCAGAGTCTAATTTAGATAAAGATAGGGAATTAGGGCTGGGTGTAATGGCTCACGCCTATAATCCCAGCACTTTGGGAGGCTGAGGTGGGTGGGTGGATCAGGAGTTCGAGACCAGCCTAACCAACATGGTGAAATACAAAAATTAGCCAGGTGTGGTGGTGCGCGCCTGTAATTCCAGCTACTTGGGAGGCTGAGGCAGGAGAATCGCTTGAACCCGGGAGGCGGAGGTTGCGGTGAGCCGAGATTACACCTTTGCACTCCAGCCTGGGCAACAGAGCGAGACTCTGTCTCAAAAAAAAAAAGGAGTAAATAGAAAAAAAGATTTATAGATAGTGGAATATGCTTTCACTGGCTTTAAGGATTTTATAGGATAATAAGAGGGTAAAGCACTGTCATAGGTGTACCTCTGAACCTGTTTACTGTAAGTCAACTTTTATAAATTAAATAATTAAAAATGTATTAGGGAACACCATAGAACATGGCTGAAAGAAATTTAAAAAGACCTAAATGAAGCTGGGTGCTGTGGCCTACTCCTGTAATCCCAGCACTTTGGGAGACTGAGGTGGGCAGATCACCTGAGGTCAGGAGTTCGAGAACAGCCTGACCAACAGGAAGAAACCCCACCTTTACTAAAAATACAAAATTAGCTGGGTGTGGTGGCATATGCCTGTAATCCCAGCTGCTCGGGAGGTGAGACAGGAGAATCACCTGAACCTGGGGGTGGAGGTTGCAGTGACCCGAGATTGCGCCATTGCACTCTAGCCTGGGCAACAAGAGTGAGACTCTGTATTTTTTTTTTTTTTTTTTTTTTAAAACCCCTAAATGAAAGACCTCTCGTGTTCATGGATTGGAAGACTTAGTATTGTTGAATAGCACTACTTCCCAAAGTGAGCTGTATAGATCCCATATAATCCCTATCAAAATTCCAATTGGTTTTTTTCACAGACATTTACAACTTGATGTTAAAATTCATATGGAAATGCAAAGGATATAGTATAGCCAAGACAATATTTAAAAGTAACAAAAGTTGGACAACTCACATTCCCTGATTTCAAAACTTACTACAAAGCTACAGTAAGCAAGACAGTGTGCTTCTGTCATAAAGATACATATAAAGACTGATAGAGTAGAATTGAGAGTCCAGAAATAAACCCTCACATTTATGGTCACTTGATTTTTTGCAAGAGTCCCAATTTAATTAAATGGGGTAAGAATACTCTTGTTAGCAAATACTGCTAGGGCAACTAGATACCCACATGCAGAGGAATGAAGTTGGATTCCTACCTCATACCATGTACAGAAACTATCTCAAAACGCCTAAATTCAAGAGCTGACACTATAAAAATACTCTTAGAAGGAAACTTGAATAAGTCTTCATGACTGGCTTAGGCAGTGAATTCTTAGGTATGACACCAAAAGCATAAGCATCCAAAGGAAAAAATAGATGAATTGGACTTCATCAAAATTTAAAACTTCATGGTTCATAGTACACTATCAAGAAAGTAGAAAGATAACACAGAGAATGGGAGAAAATATTTGGAAGTCATCTGATAAGGGCCATACATATAGAATATGTAAAGGACAATATAGCAGGTCAACAATAAAAAGTCTCAATGGATTTCAATACTTGTTTCCTGGGTGGGCGCGGTGGCTCACGCCTGTAATCCCAGTACTTTGGGAGGCTGAGGCGGGCGGATCACCTGAGGTCGGGAGTTTGAGACCAGCCTGACCAACATGGAGAAACACCATCTCTACTAAAAATACAAAATTAGCTGGGCTTGGTGGCGCATGCCTGTAATCCGAGTTACTCGGGAGGCTGAGGCAGGAGAATCACTTGAACCCGGGAGGTGGAGGTTGCAGTCAGCCAAGATCGTGCCATTGCACTCCAACCTGGGCAACAAGAGTGAGACTCCATCTCAAAAATAATAATAAAAGGCCAGGCACGGTGGCTCACGCCTGTAACCCCAGCTTTGGGAGGCCAAAAGGGGGTGGATCCACGAGGTCAGGAGATAAGAGACCATCCTGGCTAACATGGTGAAACCCCGTCTCTACTAAAAAAAAATACAAAAAATTAGCCGGGCGTGGTGGCAGGTGCCTGTAGTCCCAGCTACTCGAGAGGCTGAGGCAGGAGAATGGTGTGAACCTGGGAGGCGGAGGTTGCAGTGAGCCAAGACCGCGCCACTGCACTCCAACGAGCGAGACTCTGTCTCAAAAAAAAAATAATAATAAAATTTAAAAACATGTTTCCCCGAAGAAGAGTACTACTTATGTAAATGATCAGTAAGTGCATGAAAAGATCCTCAACATCATTAGCCATCAGGGATATGCACATGAAACCAGAGCGATGTGCCACTTCATGTCCACTAGTGTGACTGTAATCCAAACACAGATAATAACAAGTGTTGACAAGGATGTGGAAAAATTAGAACCCTCATACATTGCTAGTAGAAAAGGTACAACTGCTTTAGGAAGTTAAACATAGAGTTACCATATGGCCCAGCAGTTTCATTCCTAGATCTATATATATACACACACACACACACACACATACACACACACACACACACACAGTCAAGAGAACAGAAAGCATATGGCCACGCAAACATTTATACACAAATGTTCATATCAGTGTTACTGTAGTTAAGCAGTGAAAACAACTTAAGTGTCCACTGATGAATGTGTAAGCAAAATGTGGTAGATCGCATATCCATTCGAGGGAACATCATTCAGCAATAAAAAGTAATGAACAGGCTGGGCGTGGTGGCTCACGCCTGTAATCCCAGCACTTTGGGAGGCCGAGGCAGGCAGATCACTTGAGGTCAGGAGTTCCAGAACAGCCTGCCCAACATGGTGAAACCTCATCTCTACCAGAAATAGGAAAATTAGCCAGGTGTGGTGGCACACGCTTGTTATCCCAGCTACTTGGGAGGCTAAGGCAGGAGGATCACTTGAACCTGGGCAGCAGAGGTTGCAGTGAGCTGAGTGAGATTGCATCACTGTACTCCAGCCTGGGCAACAGAGGGAGACCGTCTCAAAAAAAAAGTAACAGCCAAGCACACTGGCTGATGTCTATAATCCTAGCTCTTTGGGAGGCTGAGGTAGGAAGATTGCTTGAGCCCAGAAGTTCAAGACCACCCTTGGGCACATGGCAAAACCCCATCTACAAAAAAATTTAGCCGGGTGTGGTGGAGTGCCCCTGTAATCACAGCTACTTGGGAGGCTGAGGTGGGAGGATCACCTGAGGCCAGGAGGTTGAGGCTGCATTAGTGAGCTGAGATCATGCTACTGTACTTCAGCCTGGGTGACAGTGAGACTCTAAGAAAAAAAAAAAGTAATGAGCTGTCAAGCCACAGAAAGACAGTGATAAGCCAGATGCGGTGGCTCGTAACTATAATCTTAACACTTTGGGAGGCCAAGGCAGGAGGTTCACCAGAGCCCAGGAGTTGGAGACCAGCCTGGGCAACATTAACGAAATCCTGTCTCTACCAGTGATGAACTTTAAATGTATATTTACTTAGTGGAAGAAGTTAGTCTGAAAAAGTTAGATACTGTGTGATTACAGTTTAATTTCATATGTGACTATCTCATAACACATATGGGGAGCTTCCTATTTAGCTGTTATAGAATGAATATTTACCCGGTAATTTTAATACAGGTTTAGAAGTTTGAATCTTGGCCAGGTGCAGAGGCTCACACCTGTAATCCTAGCACTTTGGGAGGCCGAGGCGGGTGGATCACTTGAGGTTGGGAGTTTGAGACCAGCCTGACCAACATGGTGAAACCCCGTCTCTACTAAAGATACAAAAAAATATTAGCTGGGTGTGGTGGCACACACCTGTAATACCAGCTACTTGGGAGGCTGAGGCAGGAGAATTGCTTGAACCTGGGAGGCAGAAGTTGCAGTGAGCCAAGATTGCGCCA
>NW_012104920.1:1349031-1350207 GCF_000951045.1 Mandrillus leucophaeus | reverse complement strand
CTACTAAAAATACAAAAAATTAGCCGAGCGCGGTGGCCCGCGCCTGTAGTCCCAGCTACTCAGGAGGCTGAGGCAGGAGAATGGCGTGAACCCAGGAGGCGGAACTTGCAGTGAGATGAGATCTGGCCACTGCACTCCAGCCTAGGGGACAGAGTGAGACTCCGTCTCAAAAAAAAAAAAAAAAAAAAAGCCTTTAGAGCTACTCGGTTCTCTGTGTCATGGACTTCTCTCTGTTCCCAGGATATTCTGTGCCGCCTGGAGCATACAACGTTGAGGAAGGTGACTGCCAACACAGCCATCTACTATGACCCCAACCCCCAGAGCACGGTGGTGGCAGAGGACCAAGAGTGGGTGAATGTCTACTATGAAATGCCTGACTTTGATGTGGCCCGAATCTCCCCCTGGCTGTTGCGGGTGGAGCTGGATCGGAAGCACATGACTGATCGGAAGCTGACCATGGAGCAGATTGCTGAAAAGATCAATGCTGGTAAGCCTAGGAGGGCAGGCCTGGCTCAGGAGCCCCACTGTCTGTGCTACCACCTGTCGTGTTCACTGCACTTGAGCCCCTAAAGAGCTACCCACCCTCACTCCGTCCACGTACCAGTTCCGCCCATCCAAGGCATCCTCCAACTCTCCAGGTCCCCTCTGCACTCCCTTTCTCTTCTCAGTGTGCCCCCTTCCCCTTTCCGAGGGCTTTTATGAAAAAGGAAGTTTCTGTGAGGAGGAGTGGGGAGCCAAAAGAGCCTTGCTCAGAGGGAGCTGCGAATGGACAGTGCCTGGGGCCAGTCCTGTTAGCTGCAGCCTTTCTCATGGCTCCTCGCCCCACCAGGTTTTGGTGATGACTTGAACTGCATCTTTAATGATGACAACGCAGAGAAGCTGGTGCTCCGTATTCGCATCATGAACAGCGATGAGAACAAGATGCAGGAGGTAATAGGGGATCTAGAAAGAAGTTGATGTGTCACGTGTAGAACTCATGAATCATGTTAGGGACCAAAGAAAAGAAGATGCAGTCAGCACTGAGAGGGGCCGGGCGCGGGGGCCAGGCCTGTAATCCCAGCACTGAGAGGGGCTGGGCGCAGGGCCCCGGGCCTGTAATCCCAGTACTGTGGGAGGCTGAGGTGGGTGGATCACCTGAGGTCAGCCTGACCAACACGGAGAAACCCCATCTTGTGT
>NW_012104920.1:1342615-1343816 GCF_000951045.1 Mandrillus leucophaeus | reverse complement strand
AAAAAAAAAAAAAAAAAAGAAATTTGGATCTCAGATGGTATAGTAGCTTTCTTTGGATGTGCTGCATACCAGGTGCCAAATGGTGTCCTATAAATGGAAGCTCTTGTGTGAGGAAGGGGATGATCAAATAGGAGTTTCTTTTTTTTTCTTTTAGAGTTTGTCTGCCTTTTCCAAACTCATCTACCCATGTCCTTTAAGGTTACAGTTCTGGCCCTGACTGTGATAAGCCAGGTGCGGATCCGCATCCTGCTCTCATTAACCGAAAGAGAGGCGTTGGCTTTGTCTGATGCTAACTTTTCCTCTTTTCCTTAGGCCCATCCTGGGGAAATGGTGGGAGCTCTGGCTGCACAGTCCCTTGGAGAACCTGCCACCCAGATGACCTTGAATACCTTCCACTATGCTGGTGTGTCTGCCAAGAATGTGACGCTGGGTGTGCCCCGACTTAAGGAGCTCATCAACATTTCCAAGAAGCCAAAGACCCCTTCACTTACTGTCTTCTTGTTGGGCCAGTCTGCTCGAGATGCTGAGAGAGCCAAGGTAGGGATCCAGGGGTGCTGGGCTTCTTGGCAGGAAGAAAAGAACAACTCAACTGGGCGCGGTGGCTCACGCCTGTAATCCCAGCACTTTGGGAGGCCAAGGCGGGTGGATCACCTGAGGTCAGGAGTTGAAGACCAACCTGGCCAACGTGGTGAAACCCCGTCTCTACTAAAAATATAAAGATTAGCTGGGCGTGTTGGCGCGTGCCTGTAATCCCAGCTACTAGTAGGGGCGGAGGCAGGAGGATCGCTTGAACCTGGGAGGCAGAGGTTGCAGTGAGCTGAGATTGTGCCACTGCCCTCCAGCTTGGACAAGAGCGAGACTCCATCTCAAAAAAAAAACAGAAGAACTCTTCCCGTTGAATAAAGGGTTTTGGATTCCCTTGATAAGGAGAGTTAGAAGAGGCCTTTAGAGGCCGGGCATGGTGGCTCACGCCTGTAATCCCAGCACTTTGGGAGGCTGAGACGGGCGGATCACGAGGTCAGGAGATCAAGACTATCCTGGCTAACACAGTGAAACTCCGTCTCTACTAAAAATACAAAAAATTAGCCGAGCGCGGTGGCCCGCGCCTGTAGTCCCAGCTACTCAGGAGGCTGAGGCAGGAGAATGGCGTGAACCCAGAGGGGCGGAGCTTGCAGTGAGTGGAGATCGCGCCACTGCACTC
>NW_012104920.1:1332953-1341630 GCF_000951045.1 Mandrillus leucophaeus | reverse complement strand
GATGCAGTCAGCACTGAGAGGGGCCGGGCGCGGGGGCCAGGCCTGTAATCCCAGCACTGAGAGGGGCTGGGCGCGGGGCCCCGGGCCTGTAATCCCAGTACTGTGGGAGGCTGAGGTGGGTGGATCACCTGAGGTCAGCCTGACCAACACGGAGAAACCCCATCTTGTGTTACTAAAAATACAAAATTAGCCAGCCATGGTGGTGCGTGCCTGTAATCCCAGCTACTCGGGAGACTGAGGCAGGAGAATGGCTTGAACCCAGGAGGCGGAGGTTGTGGTGAGCCAAGATCATGCCATTGCTCCAACGTGGGCACAAGAGTGAAACTCCGTCTCAAACAATAAACATTGAGGGGTGGGTCGTACCCACCTAATTTCGGGGTAGGGAATGTTGATGAGCAACGATTCTCAAAACCCACAGCACCGGCTGAGTAGATAAAACAGCTGGTGTTGAAATAGGAGATAGGAGTGCCTCCCTGTTGTCCTGTCCCCTGGCTTTCCTCCCCCGAGCCTCCTGCAGCTTGCTTTGCTTAGGGAATACAAACCCCAGCCCTGAGACAGGGGCCAGATTTGGGGGCAGGTTGCATAGTAGGAATTGCTATGTCCTAGGGGAAGTCGTGTGACAGGCATAACAAGACCCATGAAAAGGCTGAATCAGTGACTTCACTCCTGGGCATGGCTCCTGCGATATTTGTTTAGCACATGTTGGTGCCTGATGCTTTAGTAATAAAAACTGAAGAACTCAGGCCGGGCGTGGTGGCTCAGACTTGTAATCCCAGCACTTTGGGAGGCCGAGGCGGGCAGATTACCTGAGGTCAGGAGTTGGACACCAGCTTGACCAACATGGAGAAACCCCGTCTCTACTGAAAATACAAAATTAGCCGGGCATGCCTGTAATCTCAGTTACTCGGGAGGCTGAGGCAGGAGAACCGCTTGAACCTGGCAGGTGGAGGTTGCAGTGAGGCAAGATGGCGCCATTGCACTCCAGCCTGGGCAACAAGAGTGAGACTCCATCTCAAAAAAAACAAAAAAAAACCTGAAGAACTCACTAACTACTGAACCTGCTGTCAGAAAACAGTTATAAAAGCATTGATAGGTCTTGATGGAATAACAATATATGGCCATTAAAAGAGATCACTGTCATGCCAGCGGCAGCCTAGGTGAACATGCGGTTAAGTGCTGGAGCAGGGAATGGTGTGTGTTTGGGTACAGTGGTTGGAGGACGTGACACTTTGATGGAGCCCGCCTCTCGCTAGGCAGGACTGCACCAGAGTGGAAGTTGTGATAGGTTGGTGGGATTTGGGTGCCTTTCCTTAGGCTGCTTTTAATATTGTAAAATCAGGATAAAAAGTCTCACTGGAGAATTGCTGGAACCTGGGGGGTAGAGGTTGCAGTGAGCCGAGATCGTGCCATTGCACTCCAGCCCAGGCTGATAACAGCGAAACTCCGTCTCAAAAAAAAAACTGTCCCACTGGAAGTGTGAGGGGCAGAGCCTGGTGACTGACTTGTTAGGCCCTCAAGGAGGCTGTAGTTGGAGGTGAGAGCTGGGGAAGAGACCAGAGGATGCCGAGTGCTGACCTCACTCTCGCTGCAGGAGGAAGAGGTGGTGGATAAGATGGATGATGATGTCTTCCTGCGCTGCATTGAGTCCAACATGCTGACAGATATGACCCTGCAGGGCATCGAGCAGATCAGCAAGGTCAGCCGTCCCCTCTGCCACCGCCTTCCTCCTCCCGCTCCCGGACTCCCCGCCCTGCCCACCCTGAGCACGCTGTCTTTCCCACAGGTGTACATGCACTTGCCACAGACAGACAACAAGAAGAAAATCATCATCACAGAGGACGGGGAATTCAAGGCCCTGCAGGAGTGGATCCTGGAGACGGACGGCGTGAGCTTGATGCGGGTGCTGAGTGAGAAGGATGTGGACCCCGTGCGCACCACGTCCAATGACATCGTGGAGATCTTCACGGTGAGCCCTAGTGTGCTGCCCAGCGGCCTTTCGTGGATCTCTGGCTCTCAGGCCCCTCATTCTGTGCTGTCCATTCACAGGATTTCCTCAGGCTCAGACTTTTTCTGCCTGAATCCATTTCTGAGTGTGGGATGTCCTGGCTCCTGACCCCCTCCCTGGATCTGGGTGGTGGCAGAAGCAGGAAAGAGAGCAGAGTTGCTCAGTCCTGACCCTCCCGTCTGCTTCCCTCCCCTGTGCCAGGTGCTGGGCATTGAAGCTGTGCGGAAGGCCCTGGAGCGGGAGCTGTACCATGTCATCTCGTTTGATGGCTCCTATGTCAATTACCGACACTTGGCTCTCTTGTGTGATACCATGACCTGTCGTGGCCATTTGATGGCCATCACCCGACACGGAGTCAACCGCCAGGACACAGGACCACTCATGAAGTGTTCCTTTGAGGAAACGGTAACAGTGGAATTTATGAATAGGGCAGAAGGAGGGAGCAGTGTGGGAAGAAGGGCGCCCACTTTGGGCGGCTGGGCTGTGGTGATGGGCAGCCAGGTGCTGTGTGTGGTGGGGTCTCATGGGGCCGGTCTGCTCTGTTCAGGTGGATGTGCTTATGGAAGCAGCCGCACACGGCGAGAGCGACCCCATGAAGGGGGTCTCTGAGAATATCATGCTGGGCCAGCTGGCTCCAGCCGGCACTGGCTGCTTTGACCTACTGCTTGATGCAGAGAAGTGCAAGTATGGCATGGAGATCCCCACCAATATCCCCGGCCTGGGGGCTGCTGGACGTGAGTATGAGGCCCTAGCTGCCCAGTACCTGCCTGCATTGGCGAGGCGGTGGGGCAGGCCATGGGTGGGAGGGTGTCACTAGTCTGTTGTTGCTGTTCTTGCTCCTCACGATTGCCTGTGTGCCTCTTTGCAGCCACCGGCATGTTCTTTGGCTCAGCACCCAGTCCCATGGGTGGAATCTCTCCTGCCATGACGCCTTGGAACCAGGGTGCAACCCCTGCCTACGGCGCCTGGTCCCCCAGTGTTGGTGAGTAACCTGATCCAGGAAGAGGGCCCTCTAGGTGGTTCAGAGGCGGGTGAGCTGGGATCATGAACAGCAGCCATTGTTGGAACTCTTGAAGGCCGCAGAGGGCTATTGAAAGGTGGGCAGGAAGAATTGGGGGCATTTGATCTTCAGCTCTGGCCTTAACTTGCTTTTCTCACTCTATAGGGAGTGGAATGACCCCAGGGGCAGCTGGCTTCTCTCCCAGTGCTGCATCAGATGCCAGTGGCTTCAGCCCAGGTTACTCCCCTGCCTGGTCTCCCACGCCCGGCTCCCCGGGGTCCCCGGGTCCCTCAAGCCCTTACATCCCTTCACCAGGTGAGCTGTCGCCATCTGTCGGGCCAGGTTTGTTTCCTCCTCAGTTCTGGGTGAGTCTGTCCATTACTCATCTCCTTTGTTGGCTGTTTCCCCACAGGTGGTGCCATGTCTCCCAGCTACTCGCCAACATCACCTGCCTATGAGCCCCGCTCTCCTGGGGGCTACACACCCCAGAGTCCCTCTTATTCCCCCACTTCACCCTCCTACTCCCCTACCTCTCCATCATATTCTCCAACCAGTCCCAACTATAGTCCCACATCACCCAGCTACTCACCGACCTCTCCCAGCTACTCGCCCACCTCTCCCAGCTACTCACCCACCTCTCCCAGCTACTCACCCACCTCTCCCAGCTACTCGCCCACCTCTCCCAGCTACTCGCCTACCTCTCCCAGCTACTCGCCCACCTCTCCCAGCTACTCGCCGACATCTCCCAGCTACTCGCCGACATCTCCCAGCTACTCGCCAACTTCCCCCAGCTATTCTCCCACTTCTCCCAGCTACTCACCAACCTCTCCAAGCTATTCACCCACCTCCCCCAGCTACTCACCCACTTCCCCAAGTTACTCACCCACCAGCCCGAACTATTCTCCAACCAGTCCCAATTACACCCCAACGTCACCCAGCTACAGCCCGACATCACCCAGCTATTCACCTACTAGTCCCAACTACACGCCTACCAGCCCTAACTACAGCCCAACCTCTCCAAGCTACTCTCCAACATCACCCAGTTATTCCCCGACCTCACCAAGTTACTCCCCTTCCAGCCCACGATACACACCACAGTCTCCAACCTATACCCCAAGCTCACCCAGCTACAGCCCCAGCTCGCCCAGCTACAGCCCAACCTCACCCAAGTACACCCCAACCAGTCCTTCCTACAGTCCCAGCTCCCCAGAGTATACCCCAACCTCCCCCAAGTACTCACCTACCAGTCCCAAATATTCACCCACCTCTCCCAAGTACTCTCCTACCAGTCCCACCTATTCACCCACCACCCCGAAATACTCCCCAACATCCCCTACTTATTCCCCAACCTCTCCAGTCTACACCCCAACCTCTCCCAAGTACTCACCTACTAGTCCCACTTACTCGCCCACTTCTCCCAAGTACTCACCCACCAGCCCCACCTACTCGCCCACCTCTCCCAAAGGCTCGACTTACTCTCCCACTTCCCCTGGTTACTCGCCCACCAGCCCCACCTACAGCCTCACCAGCCCGGCCATCAGCCCGGATGACAGCGATGAGGAGAACTGAGGGCTCGTGGGGTGCGGCAGCGGGCTAGGGTCCAGGGCAGCTTGCCCATGCTGCTGTGCAGTTCTTGCTTCCCTCGTGGGGTGTCACCCCGAGCCCAGCTCCCTTGTACATAAACGCCGTGTGGCAGAGCTCTTGGTGAACTTCTGGATCCCATTTCTGATGCAGATTCTTGTCTCGTTCTCCACTCATGCTGTCAGAACCCACTGGCCCAGTGGTGTTCTCATTCCTACCCCACCCACCCCTTGCCTGTCCCCAAATTGAAGATCCTTCCTTGCCTGTGACTTGATGTGGGGGCGGGTAAAGGGCATTTTAACTTAGGGGTAGTTCCTGCTCTGAGTGGTTACAGCTGATCCTCGAGAAGAACAAAGCTAAAGCTGCCTTTTGTCTGTTATTTTATTTTTTTGAAGTTTAAATAAAGTTTACTAATTTTGACCAAAAGTGTGACCATGGAGTGCTTCATTGGGATTCAGGGGACCCACAGGCCCTGCCTCCTGCCTCCTGCCTCCTGCCTCATGCCTGGGCTGCTGCTGATCTGTTAGCGGGAGGGGACCTTCCAGTCACTGAGCCCGCGCACAGCCCCTGCTCTGTGCTGAGTTTGTTGTAGTCACAACAGATGCAGCTCTTGTCCTGCATTAAGGTGATACTAGCCATAACAGCTTTTTAACCTGTTTTACTGATCGTCATAAATAATTTGGAAAGTGTAGAAAGGTATAATGCAGAGGGGGAGAAATGATCACCCTTAATCCCACCACTAGGAGGCATACTTTCTTTTGTATTTTTTTCCTACACTTTTCTTGAGTCACTAACAAATGAACAAAAATGTACTTTTATTTTGGCCTCAAACCAAGAATGAAAAGATGATATAGATGCTGTAATACAGAAGCTGAAGTTAAAGGATTTGGGGGTAATATGTTGGTTTTAGCTGGCCATTTTTTCCCCTTTCATTAGCACCTTAATGTGGGTATCAATGTTCTACGTCCTCTGCAAGTCATTTCTGGTTTATTTTAGGTATTTTTATTTTATTTATTTTTGAGACAGTCTCGCTCTGTCACCCAGGCTGGAGTGCAGTGGCACAGTCTCGGCTCACTGCAACCTCTGCCTCCCAGGTTCAAGCAATTCTACCTCAGCCTCCCAAGTACCTGGGATTACAGGCGCCCACCACCATGCCCAGCTACTTTTTGTATTTTTAATAGAGATGAGATTTCACCCTGTTGGCCAGGCTGGTCTCAAACTCCTGATTTCAGGTGAACCGCCCACCTCGGCCTCCCAACGTTCTGGGATTACAGGCGTGAGCCGCTGCGCCTGGCCTATTTAGTCTTTGCTCTCATTCCTGAAAGTGAGTTCCCCGTGACGTCATTCCCCTTCCGCCTAAAGAACTTTTAGTATTTCTTATAGAGCAGCATTGCTGGTGACAAATGATCTTAGTTTTCTTTTTGTTGGGAAATGTCTATTTTGCCTTCATTCCTAAAGAATATCTTCGCTGGAGATAGGCTTCTGGTGTGACAGGTTTATTTTTTTCTTTTAGCACTTTTTTTTTTTTTTTTTTTTGGTTTAGGAGCAGAGGTTTAGTACGCAAAAGATAGAGAAAGGAGAACAACTCACTCTCCCTTGTGGGAGAGGGGCTTCTGAAAGGGAAGTCCTTAAGATGTCCTATCTTCCGGCCCTCACAGTTTCTAGTGAGAAGTTCACAGTCTTTGGGATCATTATTTCCTGTTATTTTTCTCTAAATCCTTTCAAGATTTTCTTTTTATCTCTGGTTCTTTGGTTTTTGACAGTTTGGCTTTGGTGTGTGTATTGGAGTTCTCCAGAGAAGCAGAACCCCTGGGGGAGATAGATATGTCTCTTCTGTGCTAATAATCACATTACTTTTATATGTGATTATATATATACAGATGTTTTTGTTTTTTCTATTTATTGAGCTTCCCCACAGCAAAAATGAGCGGTTTTGTCATGGGAATTGGCTCAAACGATTACAGGGACCAAGAAGTTTCACAATCTGCCATCTGTAATCTGGAGAACCAGGAAGCTGGTGGTGTAATTCAGTCTGAGTCCAAAGGCCTGAGAACTGGAGGTGGGGTGGTGGTGGTAGTGGTGGAGTGGCAGTGGTGGTGCTGGTGTAAGTCCTAGAGTCTAAAGACCCAAGAATCAGGAGCTCCTAGGTCCAAAGGCAGGAGAAGTTGGATGTCTGAACTCAAGGAGAGGGCTCACCCTTCCTCTTATCTTTTTGTTCTTTCCAAGCCCTCACTTGATTGGACAATGCCCAACTACACTGGTGCAAGAGAACCTTACTCAGTCTACCGATTCAAATGCCGATCTCTTCAAGAAACACTCTCATCGACACACCCAGAAACAATGTGTTTCCAGCTCTCTGGGCGTTCCTTAATGCAGTCAAGTTGACGCATAACATGAACCATCACCGTGTGCCCAGGCATAGTTTTCTCAGTTATCCTGTTTGGGTTTCCCTGAGATTTTTTGATTCTGTAAAATTGTCTTTTAGTGTATTTGGGAAGTTTTTAGACATTCTTTCAAGTATGTTTTTCTGTCCTATTCTTTCCTTCTGAGAATTCAGTAGCATGCCTACTAGACTTTTTGATTTCCCACCCCTACAAATTTTTGAGGCTCTTAATCATTTTTGCAAATTTTTCTCTCATTCTTTTTTTTTGAGATGGAGTTTCACTTTTGTTGCCCAGGCTGGAGTGTGATGGCGCGATCTTGGCTCACTGTGACCTCCGCCTCCTGGGTTCAAGCAGGTCTCCTGCCTCAGCCTCCGGACTAGCTGGGATTACAGGCATGCGCCACCACACCCAGCTAATTTCGTTTTGTGTTGTTTTTTTTTTTTTTTGTAGAGACGGGGTTTCACCATGTTGGTCAGGCTGGTCTTGAACTCCTGACCTCAGGTGGTCCACCCACTTTGGCCTCCCAAAGTGCTGGGATTACAGGTGTGAGCCACTGCGCCTGGTCTGGGGGGCACATTTTAATCAGCAAAACCATCAACAAAAACCTTAAAACTATGAAAAACATGTCATTAAGTAGATTGAAAATAGAAAACTAGAAGAAAATAGAAAACTAGAAGGTAGAGCTCTCAGCCTTGTCTTTCCTCAGTGGTGAGCATGTGCATTGGGTGACTCAAATTTTTCACCAGTTTGCTCATGTCTGCAAATGGCCACAAATATTGATTTTAAAGTTATAAATAAATTTTAGGAAGTAGGTGAATTTGCAAATATTAAATCCACAAACAATAAGAATCAACTGTATGTATGTATCTTCTCTTTTTCTCTCCCTTTCTCCATTTTTTCATTCATCCTAAGAATATATATATAATTTTTTTGAGACAGGTTTTCACTCTGTTGCCCAGGCTGGAGTGCAGTGGTGCAATCTCAGCTCACTGCAGCCTCAACCTCCCAGGCTCAAGCGATCCTCCCACTCAGGCTCCTGAGTAGGCAGAACTACAGGTGTGAGTCACCACGCCTGGCTGATTTCATTTTTTGTAGAGACAAGGTGTCACTATGTTGCCCAGGCTGGTCTTGAACTCCTGAACTCAAGCAATCCTCCCTCCTTGGCCTCCCAAAGTGCTGGAATTACAGGCATGTGTCACTGTGCCCAGCTAGGTTGTTCATTTTTGTTTTTCTTTTTTATTATTATTATTTTTGGGGGGTGGAGTTTCGCTCCTGTCACCAAGGAGTGCAACGGCACAGTCTCGGCTCACCTCAACCTTTGCCTCCTGGGTTAAATCGATTCTCCTGTCTCAGCCTCCCAAGTAGCTGGGGAGTACAGGCATGCACCACCACACACGGCTTTTTTTGTTTGTTTTGTTTTGTTTTGTTTTGTTTTGAGATGGAGTCTTGCTCTGTTGCCCAGGCTGGAGTACGGTGGCGTGATCTTGGCTTACTGCAGCCTCCACCTCTTGGGTTCAAGTGATTCTCCTGCCTCAGCCTCAGAAAACTCTGTTGCCCAGGCTGGAGTGCAGTGGCGCCATCTCGGCTCACTGCAACCTTTGCCTCCTGGGTTTAAGCAATTCTCCTGTCTCAGCCTCCTGAGTAGCTGGGATTACAGATGCCACCAGGCATGCCACCATGCCCAGCTCTTTTTTTTTTTTTTTTTTT
>NW_012104920.1:1323104-1330563 GCF_000951045.1 Mandrillus leucophaeus | reverse complement strand
AAAAAAAAAAAAAAAAAAACCCATCTTATGAAAAGGATCAAAACAAGACAATTGTCTGTGAATAACAAAATGTCCAGGGTAGTTACAGTTAGAAACACAATTGACAAAGAAGTTTGATTATCTCTGTTATATTTACAATAACATAACAACCTTAATTATGACTGATAGCATATGCTTTAGACATTAGAATTTTAGAAATCCCACACAATTTTGGAATATACATTAGTATTACTCACCAGAATATAACCTAAAGAAGATTGAACACCATTTTGGCAATCCCATGTAACTAAACATGTCAAATAATTCTGTTTACCTCTCTTTTGGATATTCCAGGTGCTCTCTGTAGCATTCAAAAGCCAGGCATCAGGAAAGGCAATTTTGTAACTGAAGTTTAATTTTGGGAAGCCTGTTAAATGTGTTAGAGATTTAAACACTTGATGTTATGAAATAGAATTCCAAATTACCACAAGTTATTTATTTTGCCAAAATGACTCAGAAATTTAAAAAAGCAAACACCTTTTATAACCTTTTACAAATGTTGTTAAAGAGCAGATTAGTGTACTAAGAGTACCTTGTTGTGCTTTTATTTCAATGCTCAATTTACAGAAAAACCATATAATACCCTTTTGAATTTAGTCAATATGTTCACACATAGAATTTCTGGGGTTTTTTGTTTTTCTTTTTGTTTTTTTGGTTTTTTTGAGACAGAGTCTCACTCTGTTGCCCAGGCTGGAGTGCAGTGGTGTGATCTCAGCTCACTGCAACCTCCATCTTCTGGGTTCAAGCAATCCTCCCACCTCAACCTCTCTAGTAGCTGGGATTACAAGCATGCACCACCACGCCTGGATAATTTTTGTATTTTAGTAGAGATGGGGTTTTGCCATGTTGGCCAGGCTGGTCTCAAACTCCTGACCTCAGGTGATCTGCCTGCGTCAGTCTCCCAAAGTGCTGGGAATATAGGCATGAGCCACCATGCCTGGTCTTCATTACTTCTTGAAGCATGGTTTCCTTAGTTCTTTGAACATATTTATAATAAGTGCTTTGAAATCTTTTCCATTAAATCAAATATCTGGGCTCTCTCACAGGCAGTATTTGTTGCCTATTTTTTTGCTCCTGTGTATGGGTCGCACTTTCTTTTTTCTTTGCAAATCTTATAATTTTTTTGGTCAAAAACTGGACATTTAAAATAATATATTAGGCTGGGCACAGTGACTCACGCCTATAATCCCAGCACTTTGGGAGGCCACGGTGGACGGATCACCTGAGGTCAGGAGTTAAAGACCAGCCTGGCCAACATGGGGAAACCTCATCACTACTAAAAACACAAAAATTATCCTGGTGTGGTGGTGCGCACCTGTAATCCCAGCTACTTGGGAGGCTGAGGCAGGAGAATCACTGAAACCTGGGAGGTGGAGGTTGCAGTGAGCTGAGATCACATCACTGCACTCCAGCTTGGGTAACAGAGTGAGACTTTGTCTCAAAATAATAACAATAATAATATTATATTAGCAACTCTAATTCTCTTTCCTCTGGGTAGGGCTTGTTTCTGTTGTTATTTGCTTGTTTGTTTAGTGACTTGGCTAGATTATTTAAGTGAAGTCTATTTCCCCCATATTGTGACGTCTTTGGTGTCATTCTTCAGAGGATGTAGCCTTGAGTGTACCTATAGTCACAGTAAGAGAATAGTGGTTTTAGCAGGGCTCTCTTCGTCTCTTTCCCCACACCCAGCTCTTAAGCTCCACTAATTGCAAGCTGATTGCTCTGTTATTTTTGACAATATCCTGGGGCATAAATTCCTCCATAGTCTGATTCAATTAAATTCTGGCAGGGATGGTTTCTGAGGCCAATCTTTGAGGTTTGTTCTGACCCCAAGACTGCTCTTCTTAGGATCTTTCCCCCTTGGTTCTCTCTGGTGAACTAGCTGGCTTATGGCTTAACTTGTTGCTCTTAAGACAAACTAGAGTTGACCCTTGAAGAACCAGTGTCTCTAAACGTTACAGACACTGACCCCTCTTCACAATCAAAGCCCATGTATACTTTTTGACTCCCTCTCCCCACCTGCAAACAAAACAAAACAAAACAAAAACAGAATGAAAAAACAAAGAACCGGGCTCATGCTTGTAATCCCAGCACTTTGGGGGGCCGAGGTGGGTGGATCATGAGGTCAGGAGTTCAAGACCAGCCTGGCCAACATAGTGAAACCCTGTCTCTACTAAAAATACAAAAATTAGCCAGGCATGGTGGTGTGTGCCTATAGTCCCACTTACTCGGGAGGCTAAAGCAGGAGAACTGCTCGAACCCGGGAGGTGGAGGTTATAGTGAGCCAAGATTGCACCACTGCACTCCAGCCTGGGCAACAGAGCAAGACCCCTTCTCAAAAAAAAAAGCAAACAAAAACAAAGAAAGAAAGAAAAACGGTGTGCGTAGTGGCCTGTGCCTATAATCCTAGCACTTTGGGAGGTTGAGGCAGGCGTATTGCCTGATCTCAGGAGTTTGAGTCTAGCCTGGGCAATAAGGCATGACTCCGTCTCTATAAAAATACAAAATTAGCTCAGCATGGTGGCATGCACCTGTGGTCCCAACTACTCAGGAGGCTGAGGCAGGAAGATTGCTTGAGCCAAGGTGGTCAAGGCTGCAGTGAGCCATGTTCGCATCGCTGCACTCCAGCCTGGGTGACAGAGAGAGTCCTTGTCTTCTTTTTTTTTTTTTTTTTTGAGATGGAGTTTCACTCTTATTGCCCAGGCTGGAGTGCAATGGCACAATCTCGGCTCACGGCAACCTTGGCCTCCTGGGTTCAAGTGATTCTTCTGCCTCAGCCTCCCGAGTAGCTGGAATTACAGGCATGCACCACCATGCCCGGCTAATTTCGTACTTTTAATAGAGGTGGGGTTTCTCCATGTTGGTCAGGCTGGTCTCAAACTCCTGACTTCAGGTGATCCACCTGCCTTGGCCTCCCAAAGTACTGGGATCACAGGTGTGAGCCACCGTGCCCGATGAGACCCTGTCTCAATAAAAAAAAAAAAAAGAAAGAAAGAAAGAATGAAAAAAGTTTTTTGACTCCCCAAAAACTTAACTACTAATAGCTTCCTATTGACTGGAAGCCTTACCAATCACATTGCAGACTAACATGTATTTTTTATGTTGTATATATATGCTATATTCTTAAAATTAAGCTAGAGAAAAGAAAATGCTATTAAGAAAATCATGGGGTGGACATGGCGGTTCATGCCTGTAATCCCAACACTGGGAAGTCAAGGTTCGAGGATCGGTCAAGCCCAGGAGTTAGAGACCAGCCTAGGCAACATAGCAAGACCCCATCTCTACAAATAATTTAAAAATTTGCCAGGCATGGTGTCATGTGCCTGTAGTCCCAGCTACTCTGGAGGCTGAAGCAGGAGGACCACTTGAGTCCAGGAGTTCAAGGCTGCAGTAGGATATGTTGGTGCCACTAAGCTGCAGCCTGTGTGACAGATAAAATCATAAGGGCTGGGCGTGGTGGTACCGTGGCAGGCCAGGTCTCACTAATGCGGGCCTCCATAACAACTGGTTCAGTACTGATTGAGTGGTTAAGTTAAATATTAAAAGCCAGTGCCTTTATACAGAAGCTGGAATGTAACAAAAGCCCACCAAGAGTTTTGCCCAGGCCTTTCCTGGGTCTTAAAGCATGACAAAATCACGAAGGAATTCTTCACAGGACCCATTTAGGATTCAATAAATTTTATTGTGGATCTGAAGAAACTCTCCAGGCCTCCACAAAAAAGTTTACGGGGGGTCTGAAGGAACACCCCAAACCTCCGTGATTTAGCAGGAAACAAGATAAGGGTAATCGCCCCAGCACCTGGACCCATTTAGATTAAGTAAATCTACTGAGGCTCCAGAGGCGTGTCTTCAGGACTCAGACCTTAGTTACAGATTAAAAGAAGTTAACCGGCTCGGCACGGTGGCTCACGCCTGTAATCCCAGCACTTTGGGAAGCCAAGATGGGCGAATCATTTGAGGTCAGGAGTTTGAGACCAGCCTGACTAACATGGCGAAACCCTGTCTCTATTAAAAATACAAAAAAAAAAAAAAAAAAAAAAAATTTAGCCGGGCATGGTGGCGCATGCCTGCAGTCCCAGCTACTCAGGAGGCTGAGGCAGGAGAATCACTTGAACCCAGGAGGTGAAGGTTGCAGTGAGCTGAGATCATGCCACCGCACTCCAGCCTGGGCGACACAGTGAAACTCTGTCTCAAAAATATATACATAAGGAAGTTAATCACGTATGTCTTTAGATGAATGCACACTTACACGTAGACATATAGGTCAGAAGGTATATAAGCTCTGGAAAACTTTGTAATTTTGAGTTTGTCTGGTGATAATTTCCAGGCCTTCTCCCTGTAACAGGTTGCACAAATAAAAACTGTCTTCCTCCCCAGTTCATCTGCATCTCATTACTGGGCCACGAGAAATAGCAGCCCAACCCTCAGTTTGGTCTGGGAACAATAGTATGTACTTATAATCCCAGCTACTCAAGAGGCTAAGGCAGGAGGATTGCTTGAGCCCAGAAGTTTGAGACCAGCTTTGGTAACATAGTGAGACCCTGTCTCTTGAAACAAACACACAGAAACATATATACGTGTGTGTGCATGTGTGTGTGCAGGTGCGTGTGTGTGTATGTGTGTGTGTATAAATAAAACAGGAAAAATATAAGAGACAGGAATAATACAAGGTGGTCACAGGAGAACAAAAATTTCAGGCAGGCTGGGCATGGTGGCTCACACTGTAATCTCAGCACTTTGGGAGTCCAAGGTGGATGGATCACGGGGTCAGGAGTTCAAGACCAGCCTGGCCAAGATGTTGAAACCCCATCTCTACTTTAAAAAAAAAAAAAAAATTGCCAGATGCAGTGGTGGGAGCCTGTAATCCCAGCTACTTAGGAGGCTGAGGCAGGGAATTGCTTGAACCTGGGAGGTGGAGGTTGCAGTGAGCTGAGATTGCGCCACCGCACTCCAGCCTGAGCGACAGAGTGAGACTCCATCTCAAAAAATTCTAGGCAGCATTTTCAGATGACTAGGGGCTATGGGCTGATAAGAACCTAAAAAACAGGGTGTGGGCCAATCTGGCTAAGACAGACTGGACCCAACATGGTGCTGGGTTCAACCTAGGTTTCACCTAGGACCTCATTATATGCTCATTAACGTACTAAACACACACCCACCAGCGCTGGAACAGTTTTGAGAACACCCATATTTGGTGTAAAAATGGGTAGCATCACATTTCTGAGAAATCTCCACCTTTTTTTGAAAATTCATGAATATTGTACCCCTTGATTAAAGAAATCCATAAAGGTAGCAGTCCCCAACTCGGTTACTCAAGACTGTGTGAGTACACCTGTATTCCCCTTTCTTGAGCATGTACATCTCCGCACTTTCACTATTTTCCAGCTCATCCTTGAATTCAATGATGTCAAAAGCCGGGACACTGGCTGGGGTCAAGGTCCCACCAGCATTTAGGGATCTCCTCCAGCCTTCTGGTATCATAAGAAAGTGAAAATAGGCCGGGCGCAGTGGCTCAAGCCTGTAATCCCAGCACTCTGGGAGGCTGAGACGGGCGGATCACGAGGTCAGCAGATCGAGACCATCCTGGCTAACCTGGTGAAACCCCGTCTCTACTAAAAAATACAAAAAACTAGCCAGGCAAGGTGGCAGGCGCCTGTAGTCCCAGCTACTCGGGAGGCTGAGGCAGGAGAATGGCATAAACCCGGGAGGCGGAGCTTGCAGTGAGCTGAAATCCGGCCACTGCATTCCAGCCTGGGCGACAGAGCGAGACTCCGTCTCAAAAAAAAAAAAAAAAAGAAAGTGAAAATATATTTACCATTCATCAAGTGGAAGTGGATCATCACAAAGGTCTTCATCCATATATTCACGTTGAGTAGGCTGAGGAGGAAGAGGAGGAAGAAGAAGGGTTGATCTTGCTGTCTTAGGGTGGCAGAGGCAGAAGAAAATCCACATATAGCTGGGCGCAGTGGTTTACACCTATAATCCCAGCACTTTGGGAGGCCAAGATGGGCAGATCATGAGGTCAGAACATCGAGACCACCATGGCCAACACGGTGAAGCCCCGTCTCTACTAAAAATACAAAAAAAAAAAAAAAAAAATTAGCTGGGCATGGTGGTTGCGCACCTGTAATCCCAGCTACTCAGGAGGCTGAGGCAGAAGAATCGCTTGAACTCGGGAGGTGGAGGTTGCAGTGAGCCAAGATTGTGCCACTGCACTCTAGCCTGGGCGACACAGTGAGACTCTGTCTCAAAAATTAAAAAAATCCACATATAAGTGGACTTATGCAGTTCAAATCCATGTTGTTCAAGGGTCAATTGTACCAGCCTTCTCTTATCTGCTTATCACCAAAATCTCCATTATTTTAGCATGCATCCATAGACTTGATCTTCCGTCCACTCTATTTCAAATAAAGTCAGTTTGTTTGTAGACACTGTCAGATCTTCACGTTCTTATGGACTGCCTCTCCCCCTAGGCAAAATTTCTGAGCCACTACCCTGGATGTTGGGCGGGGTGGTAACCAATCTTCTCAGCTTGCCTTCCTTGGCATAGAGCCTCTGCCCAGTGAGTGAGCTAGGGCAAGGACAATCAGGGTTCCAGTATTCTTGGCCCACCATAGGTGGGGTGAAGCCTCTGTCCACTGTATCCCCTGATTGGGAGTGGAGGGGAGAGGCAGCCCTATCTTTTTGCTTATACCTGTGCAGACTGGCACTTCCATCAGACAGAGCTTAGTGGGAGTGTGGGGTGTGGATAGAGAGTAACTTATGGAGCAAGTTTCAGCCTCTCATTGTTCTTAACAAATTTTATTCAGTTTTTCTTTCTTTCTTTATTTTTTTCTTTCTTTCTTTCTTTTTTAGACGGAGTCTCACTCTGTCACCCAGGCTGGAGTGCAGTGGTGCGATCTGGCTCAGTGCAAGCTCCGCCTCCAGGGTCCACGCCATTCTCCTGCCTCAGCCTCCCGAGTAGCTGGGACTACAGGGGCCCGCCACCACGCCCGGCTAATGTTTTGTATTTTTAGTAGAGATGGGGTTTTACCGTGTTAGCCAAGATGGTCTCGATCTCCTGACCTTGTGATCCCCCCACCTCAGTCTCCCAAAGTACTGGAATTACAAGCGTGAGCCATCGTGCCCAGCCTTTTGTTTTTTTTTGATACAGAGTCTCGCTCTGTCACCTAGGCTGGAGTGCAGTGACGTGATCTCGGCTCACTGTAACCTCCCCGTCCCAGGTTCAAGCGATTCTCTTGCCTCAGCCTCCCGAGTAGCTGGGACTATAGGCGCGTGCCACCATGCCTGTCTAATTTTTTGTATGTTTTTTTTAGTAGAGACGGGGTTTCAACGTGTTAGCCAGGATGGTCTCAATCTCCTGACCTCGTGATTCACCCGCCTCAGCCTCCCAAAGTGCTGGGATTACAGGCGTGAGCCA
>NW_012104920.1:1317764-1319044 GCF_000951045.1 Mandrillus leucophaeus | reverse complement strand
TTTTTGAGACAGAGTTTCGCTCTTGTTGCCCAGGCTAGAGTGCAGTGGCGTGATCTTGGCTCACTGAAACCTCCGCCTCCCGGGTTCAAGCGATTCTCCTACCTCAGCCTCCCGAGTATCGGGGAATACAGGCGCCTGCCACCCCGCCCGGCTAATTTTTTGTATTTTTAGTAGAGACAGGGTTTCACCATGTTGGCCAGGCTGGTCTTGAACTCCTGACCTGAGGTGATCCGCCCACCTCGGCCTGCCAAACTGCTGGGATTACAGGCGTGAACCACCACACCCGGCCAAGATTTATTTTCAAACTATTGTAATTAAGATGGCCTAGGGCCGGCTCGGTGGCTCACGCCTACAGTCCCAGCAGTTTGGGAGGCCAAGGTGGGCAGATCACTTGAGGTCAGGAGTTTGAGACCAGCCTGGCCAACATGGCTAAACCCTGTCTTTACTAAAAATACAAAAATCAGGCCGCATGCAATGGCTCACACCTGTAATCCCAGCACTTTGGAGGCTGAGGCAGGCAGATAACCTGAGGTCAGTAGTTCGAGACTAGCCTGGCCAACATGGCAAAACCCTGTCTCTACTAAAAATACATAAATTAGCCAGGCTAATTTACAGGTGGCGGGCGCCTATAATCCCAGCTACTCAGGAGGCTGCTATCAAATGTCGCTTTATTTTATTTATTTATTTATTTATTTATTTATTTAGAGATGGAGTCTCACTCTGTTGTCCAGGCTGAAGTGCAATGGCGTGATCTCGGCTCACTGTAACCTCTGCCTCCCGGGTTCAAGAGATTCTCCTGCCTCAGCCTCCCGCGTAGCTGGGACTACAGGCGCCTGCCACCACGCCCGGCTAATTTTTGCATTTTTAGTAGAGATGAGTTTTCGCCTTGTTAGCCAGGCCTGGTCTCAAACTTCTGACCTCAGGTGATCCACCCTCCTCGGCCTCCCAAAGTGCTGGGATTACAGGCATGAGCCACCGTGTTCGGCCAAAATCAACCGTTTTAAGGTGAAGAGTTTGGTGGCATCTAATATATTCACAATGCTGTGCAATCATCACCTCTAGTTCCAATCATTTTCATGCCTCAAAAGAAAACCCTGTACCCCAAAGCAGTCACTTCCCACTTCCCTTTTCCCAGCCCCCAACAACCACCAATTTTCTTTCTGTCTCTATAATCTGGGTGTTTTCGGCTGGGCGCGGTGGCTCAAGCCTGTAATCCCAGCACTTTGGGAGGCCGAGACGGGTGGATCACGAGGTCAGGAGATCGAGACCATCCTGGCTAA
>NW_012104920.1:1310402-1317104 GCF_000951045.1 Mandrillus leucophaeus | reverse complement strand
CAGAGGTTGCAGTGAGCCAAGATGGCACCACTGCACTCCAGCCTAGGTGACAGAGCCAGACTCCATCTCAGAAAAAAAAAAAAAAAAAAAGTGAAGTTAGCTAGGCATGGTGGTGCGTGCCTATAATCTCAGCTATTCGGGAGGCTGAGGTCGGAGGATTGCTTAGCCTGAGTGTCTAAGGCTGCAGTGAGCTGTGATCATACCACTACACTCCAGCCTGGGCAACAGAATAAAACTCTGTCTCGAAAAACAAACAAACAAACATACAAAGTGCAAACAAGCCTTGGCATCCACCAGAAGCCCAAATACAAAGCTGCCACTAGTGTGGGTACCAGTGTCATCTGGCTGCCCTGAATCTGATCCAAATATCTAGGGAATTTCCTATTGTTGATGCCAACACCCCAGCATGTGGTGCTTTTTAAATTTTTTAAAATGTATTTAAAATTTATTTTTATTCTTAATTAATTAATTAATTTTTTAGACGGAGTCTCACTTTGTCACCCAGGCTAGAGAGCAATGGTGCAATCTCTGCTCACTGCAACCTCTGCCTCCTGAGTTCAAGCAATTCTCCTGCCTCAGCTTCCTGAGTAGCTACGATTACAGGCATCGTCCACCATTATGCCCGGCTACTTTTTGTGTGTTTGGAGAGACGGGGTTTCACCATATTGACCAGGCTGGTCTCAAACTCCTGACTTCAGGTGATCCACCCACCTCGGCCTCCCAAAGTGCTGGGATTACAGGTGTGAGCCACCACACCTGGCCTTTATTCAGTCTTCTTGAATAAATGTTTCTTAATTTGCAGTATCCTCTTAGGACAATTACTTTAAATGGCTTTTTAAATTTCTTTTTTTGAGACAAGGTCTCGCTCTGTCGCCCAGGCTAGACTGCAGTGGTGCGATCTTGCCTCACTGCAACCTCTACCTCCCAAGCTCCCAAGTAGCTGGGATCACAGGCATGTGTCACCATGCCCAGCTAATTTTTGTATTTGTTGTAGAGACTGGATTTCGCCATGTTGCTGAGGCTGGTCTTGAACTCCTGAGCTCAAGCGATCCACCCTCCTTGGCCTCTCAAAGTGTTGGGATTACAGGCATGTGCCACCACGCCCGGCTAATTTTGTAATTTTAGTAGAGATGGGGTCTCTCCAGGTTGGTCAGGCTGGTCTCTCAAACTCCTGACCTTGGGTGATCCACCCGCCTCGGCCCCACAAAGTGCTGGGATTACAGGCATGAGCCACAGCGCCCGCCCTATTTTTTATTTTTTAAGGCTGGTCAGTGAAGCAGTGGGAGTGGAGAAGGTACAAATAAATCTGTAACTGGTTGTGATCGATTAGTTATAAACACCAGTGCACTCAGACCAGCATATGGTGCTTTGACACACAGAACTCAAGCTCTCTCTGACCTTCCCCGCTCACCACCATCTCTCCCAAAGTGGAGTTCCTTTATCTGCCTAAAATCCAGACCCACCAGAAGGAACAATTGTTTTTTTCTTCCCTTCTCTGTAAACCAAGAATGTAACCTAACGGGAACAAACTCTTTCACAAAATAATGTACAAGTTCATCTCTGTTCCCCGATCCATTCATTCTTCCTAGTAGTCCCCTCAACAGAACTCCGCTTCTCCCTCCTCCCATAACCTGTTTGGCCAGTACGGTATGTAAGCTTCACAACCACCCTGGGAGGTGGGCAATCACTCTGTGGTCCTTCCCCATGTACACCTTAATAACATTTATGTGCCTTTTCTCCAATTAATCTACCTTTTGTGAGTTGATTTTTCAGTAAACCTTCAGAGGGCAAAGGGGAAGTTTCCCTTGGTCCCTAGACTGTCATATGCATGTTTCCAGAAGGTAGAGGCTTCCACCCTCTGCAGGGGCCCCAAAGCCAGAACTGTACTTTCCCAGCATTCCTTGCAGCTGATGGGGAGCCTGTGACCAAGGATAAACTGGGGAACCAAGCCCCCTCAGACTTCGATTTGGGGGCAAGTGAGGCCAACAAGGAAATAACAAGAAGATCCTCAATCCTAGGGGTGGCAGCGGACTCCAGCATGCAGGGCCAGTGGTGCTGGCTGTCCTGGCATGAGTGTTTGTCCTGCAGGGCCTGAAGGGGCTATGTCCTCACCAGACCAGCTCTACAGTGAGCTTTGGCCCCTGTTCATGCTGCAGTTGCCTTAACCCAGCTTGTTTCCTGAGCCTGGTTATCCTGCCTTCCTGATAGTTCTGGGAGGCACCTGTGGCCTTTCAATAACCTCCTTTTCTGTTTAAGTCTAGGGATGCTTTTTGTTGATTTCAACTGAAAAGCCTAACAATTCAGCCACAGACAAGGCCGGAGGTGGAGGCTTCAGTCCTACTTGTCTCAGTGTTACAGCCTAACAGATTCTTCTTGTTTGCTGCACAGATTAAGTCAATTCACTGAGACAGTGGTGTTGCAGTAGAGAGTTTATGATGAGGCAGCCAAGTGGAAGGACAGGAGATTTTTCTCAAATCTACCTCCCCCAAGAAGTTGGCAGTTAGGGTTTTTAAGAATAATGTGGTGTTGGGAGCTAGGGAATGGGTGCTGCTGGTTGGGTATGAAATAATAGAAGTATCCAAACTGTCTTCTCCGCATTGAGTCAGTTTTTGGGTGGGGGTCACAGTGATACAGAAGGGCTGGGCTCCCAGATAAACCCCACCCTTAAGCCTGGAACTCTAGCCCTAAGTGAAAACAGCTGACCCTATTTTCCCACCCAAATGTTGCCTTTTTGGCCTGCTCCACCCCTATCCTGTGCCCATAAGAGACTTCAGCTGGCAGAGCAACACAAACAACTAAGTATTGAGGATACAAGCAGCTCAGTGGCGAGCAGAGCGGCATCCGAGCACCAGAGACTACAGATAGACGCGGCTAACTTCAGGAAGTGGCCTGATTCTTCCTGGCTGCTGGATGGACAGAACCTGAGTGCTGAGCAGGCAGCGGCTGCCACCTTGACCCTCCACCGAGCTGGTTGGTATTTGGCTGTCCCTGGATGGCAGAGCTGAAAAAGCATTGGTTGTAACACTCTTGGATGCTGCTGTGGGGCTGTACAGAGCCTGCTCCCACCAGAAAGGAGTGACTGGCTGGTTCCAGCATTTGTTCGTTCCAGTTACCCCACTCACTTGCTCACGTGCTCCCCTCCCACGAGGAGTGACCAGCGGCAGGCTGAGTTAAAGGAGCCACTCCAGTTCCTGCCTATGAGGCGGGTCAAGGAAACTATCCCATCTCATCTGGATGGGCTGAGTTGGCTCCTTGGTATAAGTCACAATCCAGGTGGCTTCCGTTGGTCTGTCCACATGCAAATGTCTGAAAAATATCTGAAAAAGACCAGTCTTAGGTTTTGATAATAGTGATGTTATCTATAGAAACAACTAGGGAAGTTACAAATCTTGTGACCTCTGGCTACATGACTCCTGAACATCAAGGAATTATAGAAGAATGGCTGGTTATCATTTAACTATGCCTACATTTAGCAGAATTCATGCCTCTCCCATAATCCTATCATTGTGGCCTTTCATTAGTCTTACAAAGGTGGTTTTAGTCCCCAGAGGGGTGAGTTCTGGGAAGGGACTGCTGTCATCCTTGTTCAACGTTAAACTATAAACTAAATTCCTCCCATAGTTAGCTTGGCCTAGGCCCAGCCAGATTTCTTTTCTTTTTTTTTTTTTTGAGACAGAGTCTTGCTCTGTTGCCCAGGCTGAAGTGCTGTGGCACGATCTCGGCTCACTGCAACCTCTGCCTCCCAGGTTCCAAAAATGATTTTTGTGGAGAATAAGGTCTCACTGTGTTGTCCAGCCTGGTTTTGAACTCCTGGGCTCAAGTGATCCTCCCACCTCTGCCTCCTAAAGTGCTGGGACTATAGGCGTAAGCCACCATGCCCAGCCTAGGTTTCAATTAGATTTAGATTGAAGTTAGTTTTGAAAACACACATTTTGAAAATTGTTGATAATTCCCTTCTTCTTTGCAAAACATTAATTATTTGTTTATTTACAATGGATGAGACATACATATGGGAATAAGAGTGTATGGTGAAAATTCTCTCTCACCAGACCCCACATACCCAATTTCCCTTCCACAGAGGCCAGTTTCCGTGTCTTCTTCCAGAAACATAGGCCGTGCAAATACGAGCTCTGTGAGTGTATGTTTACATGTCTCTTTGTATTCTTGCTTTATTTGCTTAACAATATATCTCAGAGCTTGTTTCTTTCATAGCTGCATGTATGCATTTGGTTTTGTCATATATATTGTATATATGACATAAATATATAATATACGACAGATATATGACATATATATCATATACTATATGTTATATAGTATATGTTATATAGTATATGATATATATGTCATATATGTCATATAATGTTATATATGACATATATGTGACATATATTGTATATGTGACATATATATGATATATTTTATATATATATATTTTAGAATCTCCCTCTGTCGCCTAGGCTGGAGTGCAATGGCTAGATCTCAGCTTACTGCAACCTCTGCCTCCCAGGTTCCAGCGATCCTCCTACCTCAGCCTCCTGAGTAGCTGGGATTACAGGCATGCGTGACCATGCCCAGCTAATTTTTGTATATTTAGTAGAGATGGGGTTTCTCCATGTTGGTCATGTTCATCTCAAACTCCTGACCTCAGGTGATCTACCCACCTCCACCTCCCAAAGTGCTGGGATTACAGGTGTGAGCCACCGCACCCAGCCTCTCCCTTTCGTCCTTCCTTCCTTTCTCTCTCCTTCCTTCCTTCCTTCCTTTATTTCTTTTTCTTTCTTTCTTTCTTTTTTTTTTTTTTTTGAGACAAAGTCTTGCTCTGTTGCCCGGACTAGAGTGCAGTCATGAGATCACAGGATCCTCCCACCTCAGCCTGCTAAGCAGCTGGGACTACAGGGACAGGCCACTGCGTCTGGCTAATTTTTAAATTGTTTGTAGAAACATGTTCTGGCTATGTTGCCCAGATAGCTGGTCTTGAATGCCTGGGCTTTAAGCAATCTTCCTGCCTTGGCCTCCCAACATGTTGTTTTTATTTTGTTTTGTTTTGTTTTATTTTGTTTTTGCTTTTTTTTTTTTTTTTGAGATGGAGTCTTGCTCTGTTGCCCAGGCTGGAGTGCAGTGGCCGGATCTCAGCTCACTGCAAGCTCTGCCTCCCGGGTTACGTCATTCTCCTGCCTCAACCTCCCGAGTAGCTGGGACTACAGGCGCCCGCCACCTCGCCCGGCTAGTTTTTTGTATTTTTTTAGTAGAGACGGGGTTTCACCGTGTTAGCCAGGATGGTCTCGATCTCCTGACCTCGTGATCCGCCCGTCTCGGCCTCCCAAAGTGCTGGGATTACAGGCTTGAGCCACCGCGCCCGGCCTTGTTTTGTTTTTGAGGCGGAGTCTCGCTTTCTCACCCCGACTGGAGTGCAGTGGCCCGATCTTGGCTCACTGCAAGCTCCGCCTCTGGGGCTCACGCCATTCTCCTGCCTCAGCCTCCCGATTAGCTGGAACTACAGACACCTGCCACCACACCCGGCTAATTTTTTGTAATAGAGACGGGGTTTCACCGTGTTAGCCAGAATGGTCTTGATCTCCTGACCTCGTGATCTGCCCGCCTCAGCCTCTTAAAGTGCTGGGATTTTAGGCGTGAGCCACCACGTCCGGCCCCAACGTGTTGTGATTATAGGCGTGAGTTACTGTGCCTGGCCTTGGATTTCTTTTTAGCCCGTTTTTCCATGTGAGACCCAGAGAGCTGGGGTGCCCACTCGAGGCCTTGCCAAAAGCCAGAAGCCAGTGTGGACCAGAACCCAGATTACCCATTTCTCATCCACCACTGGCCAAAGGGTTAATGGCTGTTAGCAGACCAATGTTTTTGTTTTTTATTGATTTGTGTGTTTACATTTGACTTCCCAAAAGGGTCTGAGGCAACTGCCATTGAGCTATCAGGACTTGTATTTGCTTTTACCACACTCCCTCCTGCTTGGAGGGAAGCCAGACAGTCCAAGCCAACACAGCCAAGCTAGAATGGAGTCAAGCTGCAGCCCAGGGCCGAAGCCAAGGGAGGCACCAAGAGCCAGGGGCCAAACCAGATCGATCACATTTGCCATCAGGCCAAGCACCAAGTCACCACCACGGCCAGGTGTGAGCTACAGGCCCAAGAGCCAGGTCAAGCAGAGAGTGTTCAGGGCACACCCCCCTCCCAGTCCCCAGAATATGGCCCCTTCTGATACTCAGCCCCGGCTCTGGGCTGAATCTTACCTGGAGGCAGATATGAAACGGATGGAGAGGCCGGGCGCGGTGGCTCACGCCTGTAATCCCAGCACTTTGGGAGGCCGAGGTGGGTGGATCATCTGAGGTCAGGTGTTTGAGACCAACCTGGCCAACATGGCAAAACCCCGTCTCTACTAAAAATAGAAAAATTAGCCGGGTGTAATGGCGCATGCCTGTAATCCCAGCCACTAGGGAGGCTGAGGCACGAGAATCGCTTAACTGTGGGAGGCGGAGGTTGCAGTGAGCCGAGATCGCTCTGTCGTCCAGCCTAGGTGACAGAGCAAGACTCCATCTCCAAAAAATAAACAAACAAAAAGAAATGGATGAGCCGGGCGCAGTGGCTCAAGCCTGTAATCCAAGCACTTTGGGAGGCCGAGACGGGTGGATCACGAGGTCAGGAGATCGAGACCATCCTGGCTAACATGGTGAAACCCCGTCTCTACTA
>NW_012104920.1:1305557-1308262 GCF_000951045.1 Mandrillus leucophaeus | reverse complement strand
GTGAGGCAGAATGTTGCGATGTTGGACCAAAATTAGACTGTCCTTGTGAACTTATGCAATATGTATCTATCCTATCTTTGTCTGCTGAAAGGCCGCTTCCAGGGATGCTGAGTTTACCCGGTGCCCAGATCTTAGTTGCTAAATATCCTTCTCCGTGAAAGGGCACCGTTCCTTGAAGAAATGGCTTCTGATCTCAGGGCTGGTGCGGAGGAAGTACAAGGTGCAGCTGGAATATCTTATTATGAAAGAAAGGAACGGAAGGAACAGAGGGAGGCAGGGAAGGAGGGGAAGGAAGGATGATAGCATTTCTATATGAAGTCTATTTGTGATACCAAACTTGGTAATAGAATGAATGAACCAGCTTAAATATAGCACATTTATGTTCTTAAAATAACCAGTGAAGGAAACTAGAAGCCAGAATGGGAAGAGGCCAAGGAAGGAGGGTTTCGGAATGAGAGCGGGAAACAATTGTAGAGGCTGCAAATAAGTAAGATGAGAGCCAAGGTGTATCTGCTGGATTTAGTACAAGAGAGACCCGTGGTGATGGCCAACCACGTGGAGTCCATGTTCACTGAGGAAGTGGGGAGAAGAGGACAGGAGGGTCATCAGTGAAGAGATGGTAGGTAAAGTCTGGGGAAGAGCCCAGGATGGTGGCACATAGCAACTCATCCTGGTTTTTTCCAGAACTGTCCTGGTTTTAGCATTGAAAGTCCCTCATCCTGGGAACCTCCTCAGTCCCCGGCAAACTAGGATGGTCACTGTCCACTCTCAGGTTTGCTAGTATCACCATATTCAGTAGTCACCACCAGACTGGGGAGGCTAGGCCATATTTATTCATTCAACAAACTTTTGCTGGCCCTGGAAATACAATGCCTGCAAAACATACACAGTCCCTACCCTTACAGACTACGTGAAATTCTTTATTTGCATTTAAGTGCTGTTTTTTTGAGATGGAGTTTCACTCTTGCTGCCCAGGCTAAAGTGCAATTGCACGATCTCAGATCACTGCAACCTCTGCCTCCTAGGTTCAAGCGATTCTCCTGCCTCAGTCTCCCAAGTAGCTGGGATCTCGGCTCGCTGCAACCTCCACCTCTTGGCTTCAAGCTATTCTCCTGCCTCAGCCTCCTAAGTGGGATTAGGCGTGCGCCACCACACCCGGATGATTTTTGTAGTTTTAGTAGAGACGGGGTTTCACCATGTTGGCCAGGTTGGTCTCAAACTCCTGACCTCAAGTGACCCACCTGCCTCAGTCTCCCAAAGTGCTAGGATTACAGGCGTCAGCCACCATGCACGGCCTTACATTTAAGGGATATTAATCAAGCTGGATATCCAAAAAGAAAAACAAAAAACAAAATGACAAAGCCTTTTTTTTCCTTTAGAATCATGATTAAAAATGTGAAAAGTAAGAAAAGTGTAAAAAGGCAGGAATAAAAAATATTGGCAGATTTCCTTTCAGTATTTTTCCTACATGTTTCCCAAGTTACTTCCTATCAGTGTCCTAAAAAATGCAAGTTAATTTTAACTTTGGCCGCAAACCAAGAACAAAAAGGTTAAGTGTATTGAATTAATTTTTCAAGCCAAAGTTAAAGGATCTGAGGATGATCTGCTGTCTCCAAGGCTCCAATGTCTGTTTTTTTCCTTTAGCAGGTGTGATCACACGCTGGCCGAGGTGGGTAGTGACTTTCCCTCGCCTCAGCAGGCTTCCTGCTGTACAATTTTTTTCTTTTTACAAATTAAAATGCTGCATTCACCTGATAATAAAAATCAAGTAGAGGCCGGGCGCGGTGGCTCACGCCTGTAATCCCAGCACTTTGGAAAGCTGAGGCGGGTGGATCATCCGAGGTGGGGAGTTCGAGACCAGCCTGACCAACATGGTGAAACCCCATCTCTTCCAAAAATGCAAAAATTAGCCTGGCGTGGTGGCAGGCGCCTGTAATCCCAGCTACTCAGGAGGCTGAGACAGGAGAGTCGCTTGAACCCAGGAGGCAGAGGTTGCAGTGAGCTGAGATCCGCCATTGCACTCTAGCCTGGGTGACAAGAGTGAAATTCCATCTTTTCTTTTCTTTCTTCTTTTTTTTTTTTTCAGATGGAGTCTCACTCTGTTGCCCAGGCTGGAGTGCAGTGGCGCGATCTCGGCTCACTGCAAGCTCCGCCTCCCGGGTTCTCGCCATTCTCCTGCCTCAGCCTCCTGAGTAGCTGGGCTACAGGCGCCCGCCACCACACCTGGCTAATTTTTTTTATTTTTAGTAGAGACAGGGTTTCACTGTGTTAGCCAGGATAGTCTCGATCTCCTGACCTCATAATCCACCCGCCTTGGCCTCCCAAAGTGCTGGGATTACTGGCGTGAGCCACTGTGCCCGGCCCACCTCGTTGCTGATTTCTAACTCCTGAGCTCAAGCCATCTGCCTACCTCAGCCTCCAAAAGTGCTGGGATTATAGGTGTGAGCCACTATGCCTGGCCTCTATTTATTTATATATAAAATTTAGTTAATACTGACTTTCTAATACAAAACATGAAATGTTACCTAAGCAGAATGTGTACGAAAAAAACGTGAATTTTGTTGTTGTTGCTATTTTTTGAGACGGAGTCTTGCTCTGTCACCCAGACTGGAGTGCAGTGGCGCTATCTCGGCTTGCTGCAACCTCTGCCTCCCAGGTTCAAGTGATTCTCCTGTCTCAGCCTCCCGAGTAGCTGGGATTAGGTA
>NW_012104920.1:1302672-1304717 GCF_000951045.1 Mandrillus leucophaeus | reverse complement strand
TATTTTTGTCATTTCTCTGGTGAGAGAAGCAGCTTGCAATTCCTCTTTCTCTCCTCACTTCCACATGTGACCTTTTCTCAGCTTCATGTTAACAAAAGTCAAAGGCAGGGCACAGTGGCTCATGCCTGTAATCCCAGCACTTTGGGAGGCCGAGGCAGGTGGATCACGAGGTCAAGAGTTTGAGACCAGCCTGACCAACATGGTGAAACCCTCTCTCTACTAAAAATACAAAAATTAGCCAGGCATGGTGGTGTGCATCTGTAGTCCCAGCTACTCAGGAGGCTGAGGCAGGAGAATCACCTGAACCTGGGAGGCAGAGGTTGCAGTGAGCCAAGATTGTGCCATTGCACTCCAGCCTGGGTGACAGAACGAGACTCCATCTCAAAAAAAAAAAAAGTTAAAATTGTGGGCCTTTGCAGTCTTTGCTGCCATTAAGTCTTCTGGATTTTTCTACAGGTTGACTCTAAAAGTTGAAATCCAGTCAAGGATATTTATATTATTATGGCCACATGAACATTGTTTCTCAATCCCATAATCCATGTGTCACTCAAAGGACAATGTGGCAAGCAAGCACTAAGGCCCTAAATTGATACTGTATCAATTAAATACAATAGTGTCATGTTATAACTTGTGTTTCATTTATTTTATTTTATTTTTTATTTTTATTTTTTTGAGAGATGAACTCTTGCTCTGTCGCCCAGGCTGGAGTGCAGTGGCACAATCTAGCCTCACTGCAACCTCTACCTCCTGGGTTTGAGCAATTCTCCTGCCTCAGCTTCCCAAGTAGCTGGGACTACAGGCGTGTGCCACCACGCCCAGCTAATTTTTGTATTTTTTAGTAGAGATGGCGTTTCACTACATGTTGGCCAGGCTAGTCTTGAACTCCTGACCTCAGGTGATCCACCCACTTTGGCCTCCCAAAGTGCTGGGATTACAGGTGTGAGCCACTGCGCTCGGCCTATTTATTTTATTTGTTATAGAGACAGGGTCTCACTCTGCTGCCCAGGCTTCGGTTCAATGGGGTGATCATAGCTCACTGCAACCTCAAATTCCTGGGCTGAAGTGATCCTCCTGACTTAGCCTCCAGATGGGACTACAGGGGCATGCCATCACACCTGGATAATTTTTCTTGTATTTTTTGTAGAGATGGAGAGGGGTTCTCACTATGTTGCCCAGGCTGGTCTTGAACTCCTGGCCTCAAGAGATCCTCTCGTCTAAGCCTCTCAAAGCTCTAGGGGTACAGGCATGAGCCATGAGACCCAACCTGTATTTATTTATTTTTATTTTATTATTTATTTATTATTATTATTTTTTGAGACAGAGTCTTGCTCTGCAGACCAAGCTGGAGTTCAGTGCCCAGATCATAGCTCATGGCAACCTGGAATTCCTGGGCTCAAGCGATCCTCCTGCCTCAGTCTCCCAATTAGCTGAGACCACAGGTGCACACCATGATGCCCAACTGTTTTATGGCTTTTTTTTTTCGAGATGGAGTCTCGCTCTGTTGCCCAGGCTGGCGTGCAGTCATGCAATCTTGGCTCATTGCAACCTCCGCCTCCCGGGTTCAAGCAATTCTCTGCCTCAGCCTCCCGAGTAGCTGAGATTACAGGTGCCCACCACCATGACCTGCTAATTTTTTTTTTTTTTGAGACAGAGTCTCGCTCTATCGCCCAGGCTGGAGTGCAGTGGCGCGATCTCGGCTCACTGCAAGCTCCGCCTCTTGGGTTCATGCCATTCTTCTGCCTCAGCCTCCCGAGTAGCTGGGACAACGGTGTACACCACCACACCTGGCTAATTTTTTTGTATTTTTAGTAGAGACGGGGTTTCACTGTGTTAGCCAGGATGGTCTCGATCTTCTCTTCTCATGATCCACCCACCTCAGCCTCCCAAAGTGCTGGGATTACAGGCGTGAGCCACTGCACCTGGCCTCATTTTTGTGTTTTTTTAGTAGAGATGGGGTTTCTACTAAACCCCACCTTGGCCTCCCAAAGTGCTGGGATTACAGGTGTGAGCCACCGCAACTGGTCCCAGCTGTTTTTTATTTACAT
>NW_012104920.1:1298002-1302622 GCF_000951045.1 Mandrillus leucophaeus | reverse complement strand
TTTTACAGGGTCTTACTCTGTTGCTCGTGCTGGAATACAGTGGTGTGATCACAGCTCACTGCAGCCTCGACCTCCCAGGCTCAGGTGATCCTCCCATCTCAACCTCCTGAGTAGCTGGGAATACAGGCATGCACCACCATGCCCAGCTCTCTTTAAGTATATTAGGTAGTACTCTGTTTCCTGAATTATCTGTTTCCTCCAATGTCAAATTGTTTGTTAATTTTGGTCTTTCTTTTTTGAGATGTCGCCCAGGCTGGAGTGCAGTGGTGTGATCTCGGCTCGCTGCAACCTCTGTCTCCTGGGTTCACGCAATTCTCTGCCTCAGCTTCCTGAGTAGCTGGGATTACAGGCGCCTGCCATCATGCCCGGCTAATTTTTTTTTTTTGTATTTTTAGTAGAGACGGGGTTTCACCATCTTGGCCAGGAAGGTCTTGAACTCCTGACCTCGTGATCCACCCGCCTTGGCCTCCCAAAGTGCTGGGATTACAGGTGCGAACCACCTCACCAGGCCAATTTTGGTCTTTTTCTTTTTTGAGACAAGGCTCTGTTGCCCAGGCTGGAGTGTAGTGTTGCAATCACAGCTCACTGCAGCCTCAAACTCCTGGGCTCAAACAATCCTCCTACCTCGGCCTCCTGAGTAGCTGGGACTACAGGTGTGGGCTAAATTTTTTAAACTTTTCTGTAGAGATGGGGTCTTGCTGTTGCCCAGACTGATCTTGAACTCCTGGCCCCCTGCCTTGGCCTTCTGGGATTACAGGCGTGAGCCACCGTGTCGGACCAATTTTGGTCTGTCTTTTGCATGCTGCTGGGTCTCCTCAGATGCTTGGCAATCATTGGTAATGATGGGCTTCAGAACGTGCAACCCCAAACAATGCACCTCATCATAGCGAGTGTTTTCAGCTGAAGGAATTTGAGAAACCCGCAGAAGCCGAAGGGTCTTTCTTACCGTCTCCTGCCCTTCTTCCCTGAACCAGGTCGTACAACCTGAAACTCCCTGTCCTTTTCCTGAAGCAGCAAATAATAGCCTCCCGTCAGAGGCGCCCTCCCTGCACCTGGAGGAAAGGAGCGTCCTTATCGCTGAAGACACAGGGACACAGAAGAATCTGAACCAACAGGCCTTCCTGAGTTCCCCACCTCCCCGCAGGAGGTGCCCGCACACGCACAGCCCCGTCGCTGCCACGGCCGCACACAACGGACCTCGCCCTGGTGGTGCACACCCGGGCTGGGCGCTCGGAGGTCGGGTGGGCGCCCATTCCGTCCGCTGCACGCACAGCGCCCAGCCAGAGGCTCGGAGTTTAATCACACACAGCGTCCGGCTTCCTGTCCCCAGCGCCCCCTCCCGCCCCGTTTCCCTTGCCCCTCCCTCTCCCCAGCCCGATCCGCCCGCCGGCTCCCCCTCCCCCGATCCCTCGGGTCCCGGGATGGGGGGGCGGTGAGGCAGGCACAGCCCCCCGCCCCCATGGCCGCCCGTCGGAGCCAGAGGCGGAGGGGGCGCCGGGGGGAGCCGGGCACCGCCCTGCTGGTCCCGCTCACGCTGGGCCTGGGCCTGGCGCTGGCCTGCCTCGGCCTCCTGCTGGCCGTGGTCAGCCTGGGGAGCCGGGCATCGCTGTCCGCCCAGGTGAGGCCCCGCTGCGCACCCCTTCTTGGGCACATCAGGAGCTGAGACTGCAGAGGGGCCTCTGGGGGCCGGGTGGGCTGAAGGCAAGGGGAAGGGAGGATGGGTGGAGGGCGAGATGTCAGGTGGAGAGGCACAGGGTGACGCTGCCTCCTTCCCAGCAGGAGCCTGCCCAGGAGGAGCTGGTGGCAGAGGAAGACCAGGACCCGTCGGTGAGTGGGCGTGGGCGCGGTCTGCAGGCTGCTGGGCCACGGGAAGTGTGCACAGCTGAGGCTACAGGTGTGTGCAACTGTGCCAGCCGCACACGAGGTGTGTGCAGGGTGTGTGTCTGTAGGGGTGTGTGTGCGTGGTGACAACTCTGTGTGAGGGGTTTGTGCTGGGGTTGTGCCACCTGAGTCTGAGGTGTTTATTGGCTGGGGGTGACCTGGATGTATGAGATATGTGAGTCTGCGTGGAAGAGGGGTGTGGTTGTGTACAGGGTGCATGTCCTCTATGCTTGGTGACTGGGTGTGGGCGTGTGTGCAATGTGTCAGCTGAGTGCAGGGTCTGCATTGGTTGTGCGTGGGTGGGAAAGTGTAGCTGGTCTAGAGGAAAGGGTGAGACCTGGGGCCTGACTCCCAGCCTCGCCTTTGCCCGGGGCCCCAGCTGTAGCTGGCTGAGGGGCTTAATCTGTCCCTAAGACTTCTGTGCCTATTGCTGGCTGGTGGCTCTCCTGACAGGCCCCGTCTGTCTCACTTTATATCTCTGGGAGTCCCTGGTTGAACCCTGCCCTGATTCCCCTAGGAACTGAATCCCCAGGCAGAAGAAAGTCGGGATCCTGTGCCTTTCCTGAACCGACTAGTTCGGCCTCGCAGAAGTGGTGAGTATCCCTCTATCCCAACCTCAGGAAGCTGGCAGAGCAAAAGCCATTATCCACAGGGAGAAACTGAGGCACGGAGGGTGAAAGGAGGCTCAGAGTCACGCAGCTAAGCAGCCAAGACTCAAACCTAGGGATTCTCGCCCTCCTGTGAAGCTGCTTCTGTCACATGGATGTACTCCTTCAGACCCTACCCCAAACAGGAAGGTGGGGTGGCCATGAGTTAGAAGAACTACTGGGATCCTGATGGAGACTAGGCTGGGGAGTCAGAGGCCTGGACCCCAGTAGGCAAAGAGACTTAGGAATGGGATGATGGGGTGGCTGAATGACCACGTGTCCAAGTCGGCATGCAACTGTCCTGACACCCACCTGTTATCTCAGTGTGATTAGTAGCAGCTTCCCGTTTCGCTCTCAGAAGTATCCCAGTGTGGATGACAAATTACAGTCACTCTATTTACCGAGGAAGATGAGGCCTGAGATTCTAAGGCCAGGAGTCTGGACAAGAATAAGGATGCCAGGCTCCCTGAGAGGGGAACGGGGCTGGGAGAGTGGCTCTGGGACCCCCAGTAGGGCCCGCTTTGTTCATCTGTCTTTCCTTAATCCTCAGCACCTAAAGGCCGGAAAACACGGGCTCGAAGAGCGATCGCAGCCCATTATGAAGGTGGGTGATGGGTGAGCCATACCCGGGAGAAGAGGAGCAGGTGGCAGAGGGGCAGGGCAGGTCTCATCAACCCTTTCCTGTGCTTTACAGTTCATCCACGACCTGGACAGGATGGAGCGCAGGCGGGTGAGACCCCATCCCCCCCACAGCACTGGCCTCCTGGGAAAAGGGCCCCTCAAAACCTTTGACCTCCAACTCCTTTCCCTGCCATCAGTCTCAGAACCACAGAAGCCAGTTCATGAAGGTCTTGGTTCTCTCTGTGACCCAGGCATGCGACCCCACGAACGACCCCTGCCTTTCCCCAGAACTCTGCCCAGCTCCCCCAGCAAATCACTGCCCCTGCTCTCTCCTTCAGCCCTCATTCTTCTCCAAGAAGCACTTTTCATTCTTTTTTTTTTCTCCTCCATATTCCATGTCCTGATGATCTTTTTCTCAAAATGCTGCTAGTGTCTGCTCATCTTTTCCATTTCTACCCCACCCTCTACTTCAGCACCATGACCTCAGAACCTCAAACGCAGCCTCTTGCTCCTTCCCCACTCCACACCCTCTGCACCCCTCCACTCCATCCGACCTGTGCTGCCATGCTGAGCCCCTAAACTTCATTTTTGTTATGATATTGGCTCTCTACATGGCTTCCGGTCTCTTCGTGGTCTGGTCTCAACCTAATTTCCCTGCACTCTTACGCTGTCCTCATGCTTGCTGGGCTGACACCCCTGCCCCCGGTGTGCCTCTTCTGGACTTTGCACATACCATCCCCTCACCCAGAATGCCCTTCCACTGTGAGAGGCAGGGAGGCATGAGGGGTGCTCAGCCGAGGGGTTCACAGCAGAGATGGTGAGAAGTGGATGGGTTCAGCCTGTGACCTGAAGATATTACTGACTTACGGGTTGGAGGTGAAGAATGAAAGAAAGGGAGGAATCACAGATGACGTCTAGATTTTTAATTTTTTTTAAGACAGAGTCTCACTCTGTTACCCAGGCTGGAGTGCAGTGGTGCGATCTCAGCTCACTGCAACCTCCACCTCCCAGGTTCAAGAGATTCTCCTGCCTCAGCCTCCCAAGTAGCTGTGATTACAGGCGTGTGCCACCACACCCAGCTAATTTTTATATTTTTAGTAGAGACAGGGTTTCGCCATGTTTTCCAGGCTGGTCTCAAACTCTTGACCTCCAGTGATCTGCCCGCCTCAGCCTCCCAAAGTGCTGGGATTACAGGCGTGAGCCACCGCACCCAGCCAGCTTCTAGATGTTTAACTTGGGTATCTCTGGGAAGAATGATGCCATTTCCTAAAAGGGGTTGACCAAGGAAGAAATAGGTGGGAAGTATGTAAGATAATTATTAATGTTGGGATGTCTAAAATAAACAAGTGGATAAATGACAATAAAGTAAATTCCACAAATGGATGACTGGACATTGTCGACTAGCTCAGGCTAAGTCAGGATGGATAAAGCCAGGAGTCGTGGCCATATGTGTGGCTTTTTTTTTTTTTTT
>NW_012104920.1:1288676-1297952 GCF_000951045.1 Mandrillus leucophaeus | reverse complement strand
TGAGACAGAGTCTCGCTCTGTCACCCAGGCTGGAGTGTAGTGGTGCAATCTTGGCTCACTGCAACTTCTGCCTCCTGGGTCCAAGTGATTCTCCTGTCTCAGCCTCCCAAGTAGCTGAGATTATAGGCAGGCGCCACCACACCCAGCTCATTTTTGTATTTTTTAGTAGAGACAGAGTTTCACCATGTTGGCTAGGCTGGTCTTGAACTCCTGATCTCAGGTGATCTGCCAGCTTCAGCCTCCCAAAGTGCTGGGATTACAGGCGTGAGCCCCTGTGCCCGGCCTATCGATGGCATTTAAAGCCACAGGATTGGATGAGACGCCAGGAGAAGGAAGGGCCCCACGAATGAAGCCCTGAGGCTCTTGGGCATCTCGAAGTGGAGCTAAGGGGAAAACCAGAGAGACTGAGAAGAAGCCGGACAGAGAGGAAGAAACTCAGGCAGGGTGGCATCCTGGATTGAGAGAAACCACTGTTTCAAGGAGGATGTGGCTGTCTGTGTTGAATGCAGCTGAGAGATCACATGAGATGAGAACAGAGAAATGATGGCTGGGTTTGGTAATGTGAAAGTCCTGCTGACCTTAAGGAGGGTGGTTTCAGTGGCATAGTTAGAACAGGAAGGCAGTGTGCATTGGGTTGAGAAGAAAATGAGAAATAAGGAACTGGAGGCTGGGACAACCTTTTTTTTTTTGAGTCGGAGTTTCACTCTTGTTGCCCAGGCTGGAGTGCAATGGCGCAATCTCGGCTCACCACAGCCTCCGCCTCCCGGGTTCAAGCAATTCTCCTGCCTTAGCCTCCTGAGTAGCTGAGATTACAGGCATGTGCCACCACACCTGGCTAATTTTGTATTTTTAGTAGAGATAGGGTTTCTCCATGTTGGTCAGGCTGGTCTCGAACTCCTGACCTCCGGTGATTCGCCCTCCTCGGCCTCCCAAAGTGCTGGGATTACAAGCATGAGCCACTGCACCTGGCCTAGGACAAGCCTTTTTAGATGTTTCTCTGTAACAAGGAGCAGAGAAGTAGGCCAGCAGGTGGAGGGTTGTGTGGATCAAGGAAAAGTTTAGTTCTGTGAATAATACTATTTTTATCTGAACTAACACATACTGAGGGCTTTCTTGAGATAGGCACTGTGTCTGGCACTTGTGTTTGGTCTTATCTAATCCTCACAACAACCCTAAAAGGAAGATACTCTAATTACCTCCATTTTACAGATGGAGGTTACACAACTTGTCTGAGGCCATGAGATACTAAGTGGTGGAGCCAAGATTTGAACCCAGCTAGAATGTGCCTGTGTACTGGACATGGTCTGCATGAAAGGCGAGGTGGCTGGTGCAGGGGTGAGGGGTCCATGCAGGGGCCACATCCAAAAAGGGGAGAGGGAAGTTTCCAGAAAGAAGAGAGGACACATCTCCCACCATTACCAGAGGGTCAAAGGAGCACAAGAGAACAGGTGGGTTTGTAGATTTGCTGGGGGGAGATGAGGGAGCCTTTGCTCGATGACTTCTAGGTTCTCTGGACAACTAGGGAGACGGAGACAGGAGATCTGAGGAGGAATGGTACAAAATCTCATCTTGCTGATTATGAAAGCAGGCTTCGTGGGGGAATGTAAGATTGCCAGGCAGGACAGAATGTCCAGGTGAGGTCTGTGGCTGGAGACAAATGATACCAGGCAAGCCCTCCGTGGTTCTGGCACACCATGCCCTTTGGCTACAAGCAGCCTTTGCTCAGGCTGGCTCCATAGCTAGGAATGTCCTCTCTTCTCTGCCCTCCCTACTCTTCATGCCCAGGTCAGCCTTCCTTCCCTCTGTATAGACCACTTATTTTGGCAGTTACCCAGACATTCATTCATTCATTGACTCAGCATGCATTGAAGACCTACTGTTTGCTAGGGGCCATGCTAGGTGCCCACAGCAACAAATATCCAGACCCCCCCCCCTTTTTTTTTTAAGACAGAGTCTCGCTCTGTCGCCCAGGCTGGATTGCAGTGGCGCAATCTTGGCTTACTGCAAGCTCTGCCTCCTGGGTTCACGCCATTCTCCTGCCTTAGCCTCCCGAGTAGCTGGGACTACAGGCACCTGCCACCACACCTGACTAATTTTTTTTATGTTTTAGGAGAGATGGGATTTCACCATGTTAGCCAGGATGGTCTCAATCTCCTGACCTCGTGATCCACTCGCCTCAGCCTCCCAAAGTGCTGGGATTACAGGTGTGAGCCACTGCACCTGGCCTCAGACCGATTTTTAAGGAGTCACTGTCTAGGAGAGGAAACAAGCATATAAATTTGTAATTACAGGTTGGGTGCAGTGGCTCACACGTATAATCCCAGCACTTTGGGATGCCGAGGCAGGTGGATCACTTGAGGTCAGGAGTTCGAGACCAGCCTGGCCAACATGATGTCTCTACAGACATACAAAAAAGAAAAAAATTAGCCAGGTTTGGTGGCACGTGCCTGTAATCCCAGCTACTTGGGAGGCTGAGGCAGAATCACTTGAACCCGGGAAGCGGAGGCTGCAGTGAGCCGAGATTGCACCACTGCACTCCAGCCTGGGCGACAGAGTGAGACTCCATCTCAAAAAAAAAAAAAAAAAAAAAAAATTCTAATTACAGTGGAATGTGACAAAAACAATAATGAAAGTGGCCAAACATACTGGGCAACACATGGGAAGACAGACACGGCTGTGGAGTCAGGGATTCCCTCCCTACATTGCAAGGTGCCACGGGGCCTTGAAGCAGGAGCATAAGACAAGACAGGCAAGGGGTCAAGGACGGTTGGTGGAAGCAGAAGCAGCCCCTGGGGCAAAAGCCCCGGGTTTGATCAGAGCATGATGAGGCTGGGGGACTCTTAAGTTCAGCATGGCAGAAGCAGAAAGTGCTGGAGGAGCGAGATGGGGATAAGGCTGGAGACAGAAGCCAGGCCACACGGTGGCATGTGGGAACTATTCTGAGGTGAGCCATCGGAAGGAGGAAGGCGAGGTGGGCTTACATCTGCATCTTAGAGACTCATTCTGTGACTTTGTGTAGGGAATAAACTGGAGGAAGCCAGACTGGAAACAGGGAATGCTGTGAAAAGCAGACGGAGGCACCAGATGGGGGAGACAGGGGAGAGAGCTATTTAAGAGGCAGGATTGATAGGAACTGTTGATCGATGAATGATATGGGTAAAGGAGAGGGAGCTCCGCTTGAGTATCCCCCTGGTGGCAGAACCAAATGTGGAAAACAGACAGTAAAGCAAGTGTGGGATGAGGGGAGTCAGCTCAGCGTTGGTCAAGATGAGTTTGAGGGGCTGTTGCTGTTCAGATGGCGCAGTTGGCAGGGTAAGGAAGGGAAGGAAACTTCAGTGCTGGAGACTCTGCAGAGCACAGGCTGTGGGAACCCATTGGTGGAAATAAAAATGCCCAGTGAGCATCACTTTTTTTTTTTTTTGGAGACACAGTCTAGCTCTGTTGCCCAGGCTGGAGTGCAGTGGCGCGATCTTGGCTCACTGCAACTTCCCCCTCCTGGGTTCAAGCAATTCTCCTGCCTCAGCCTCCCAAGTAGCTAGGATTACAGGTGCCTGCCACCATGCTTGGCTAGTTTTTGTATTTTTAGTAGAGACGGGGTTTCACCATGTTGGCCAGGCTGGTCTTAAACTCCCGACCTCCGGTGATCCGCCTGCCTCAGCCTCTCAAAATGCTGGGATTACAGGCGTGAGCCACTGTGCCTGGCTGAGCATGATGTTTTCAAGGTGCATCTGTGCCATAGCGTGTATCAGTACTTCACTCTTTTTATGGCCAAATAATATTCCATTATATGAATAGACATTTTGTTGATGGACATTTGGGTGTCATTTTATTATTTTTAGTTGTACTAATTCAAATAATGTTTGTTTACATCCTCAACATAAAAGAAGCAAATAGTATAGATATCCATGAAGTCAAACGTTTAAATCCCCTCATACTTCTCCTTCAGTTCTACTCTTCTCCCCAGAAGTGACTGCAGGTGACAATCTGCCCCGAATGTCTCTGGCCACATACATTAGATTTTTCCACATAACTTCCTAGTCAACTGTGGGCACTATAGGGGATGGATTCTCCCTTGCCCGGGGTGATCTATGTGTCTTCTGGGTAAAGTGGGCACTGAACGTTCATATGCTCAGTGGATCCCTGGGGAGTGTGGGGGAGTCCTGTAGAGAGACATTTCCTTATCTCTGAGCATCTGTGTTCAGGTGTGGACGGGACAGTGAGTGGCTGGGAGGAAGCCAGAATCAACAGCTCCAGCCCTCTGCGCTACAACCGCCAGATCGGGGAGTTCATAGTCACCCGGGCTGGGCTCTACTACCTGTACTGTCAGGTAAGCCCCACCTGGCTGCTGCATTGGTAACGCAGTAAGGGAGTGGCGAAGGGTTTGCCAGGAGAGTGGGGGACCAGCTACAAGGCTGGGAGGGTGAGTCGGGGTTTGGGTGGGATGGGATGCCTGCGTCACTGAGGAAATTGGAAATTGAGGCGAGGGCAGGCAGAGGCCTGGACTTGGCCTATTGTCCCCACCCCAGGTGCACTTTGACGAGGGGAAGGCTGTCTACCTGAAGCTGGACTTGCTGGTGGATGGCGTGCTGGCCCTGCGCTGCCTGGAGGAATTCTCAGCCACTGCAGCGAGTTCCCTCGGGCCCCAGCTTCGCCTCTGCCAGGTGTCTGGGCTGTTGGCTCTGCGGCCAGGGTCCTCCCTGCGAATCCGCACCCTCCCCTGGGCCCATCTCAAGGCTGCCCCCTTCCTCACCTACTTCGGACTCTTCCAGGTTCACTGAGGGGCCCTGGTCTCCCCACAGTCGTCCCAGGCTGCCGGCTCCCCTTGGCAGCTATCTGGGAACCCCAGTCCCCTGTGCCCCACCCTCAGCTGCTCTTTGCTCCAGACCTGCCCCTCCCTCTAGAGGCTGCCTGGGCCTGTTCACATGTTTTCCATCCCACATAAATACAGTATTCCCACTCTTATCTTACAACTCCCCCCACCGCCCACTCTCCACCTCACTAGCTCCCCAATCCCTGACCCTTTGAGGCCCCCAGTGATCTCGATTCCTCCTGGCCACAGACCCCCAGGGCATTGTGTTCACTGTACTCTGTGGGCAAGGATGGGTCCAGAAGACCCCACTTCAGGCACTAAGAGGGGCTGGACCTGGCGGCAGGAAGCCAAAGAGACTGGGCCTAGGCCAGGAGTTCCCAAATGTGAGGGGCGAGAAACAAGACAAGCTCCTCCCTTGAGAATTCCCTGTGGATTTTTAAAACAGATATTATTTTTATTATTATTGTGACAAAGTGTTGATAAATGGATATTAAATAGAATAAGTCATAGTCTCTCTCTTTATTGGGGCTCAGGGGACACTCCCAGGGTAGATGGGGGCCGTGGGAAGGGGGGCGTTACGGAGCGGCACAGCTGGAATTCCAGGATGATGTTCAGGCTTGGGAGCGGGGACCTCCATGCTTCTAACCCCCGGGTGCGAGCAGAGGTAGAAAGGCACACCGCCCAGGAAAAAATCAATCGTCCGCCCAAGGTACAGCAGAAGCGGCCTCCTAGGAGGCGGACTTCCTCCTCCGGGGGAATCCCTCCCTGGCTGGGAGGAGCAGGGGCCCTTCCTCTTGGTGGCCTCGGGACATTCAGCAGGTGCTGGCACAGGCCCTTGCTGGGAGGTGGGGTGGGCAGGAGCCAGCCTGGAGGAGGGGCTCAGAGTCAGCAAGCACACGGGAACCCGGAACCCTGTGTGCCGGGGAGGAATCCTGCAGTGGCCGGGGGGCTTGGGGCTGCTGCTTTGTCTCTTCGTCCAGAGCCTTATGTAAGAGCTTTTCTCGGGAAACAGGAAGTCCTGCTTGCCAAGTTCAGCACAGGGAGTAGTGCAGGCCTTATTCCAACACACCCGGCCCAGCCTTAACCCCAGAACTCAGCCAGTTTCTTGCTTCCGTGCCCCTGGTTCTCCTCCCCACCGAGCCCACCCCTCCTTTTCCACCTTCAGTCACCCCTAGTAAACTGCCCCAGTGATCTCTGCTGTGCCTGAGCCAGAGGGTCTTTCACCCTCGCCCTGACCCTGGACACTGCCCAGTTTGGCCCCCCATCCTGCTCCTGGCACCATGCCCTCTCGCCAGCCAACCTTCCCTCCCCCAACCCTGGGGCCGCCCTAGGGTTCCTGCGCACTGGCTGTTCCTCCTGGGTGTCACTGGCAGCCCCGTCCTTCCTAGAGGGACTGGAACCTAATTCTCCTGAGGCTGAGGGAGGGTGGAGGGTCTCAAGGCAACACTGGCCCCACGACGGAGTGCCAGGAGCACTAACAGTACCCTTAGCTTGCTTTCCTCCTCCCTCCTTTTTATTCTCAAGTTCCTTTTTATTTCTCCTTGCGTAACAACCTTCTTCCCTTCTGTACCACTGCCCGTACCCCTACCCGCCCCGCCACCTCCTTGCTACCCCACTCTTGAAGCCACAGCTGTTGGCAGGGTCCCCAGCTCATGCCAGCCTCATCTCTTTTCTCGCTAGCCCCCAAAGGGCCTCCAGGCAACATGGGGGTTCCGGTCAGAGAGCCGGCACTCTCAGTTGCCCTCTGGTTGAGTTGGGGTGCAGCTCTGGGGGCTGTGGCTTGTGCCATGGCTCTGCTGACCCAACAGACAGAGCTGCAGAGCCTCAGGAGAGAGGTGAGCCGGCTGCAGAGGACAGGAGGGCCCTCCCAGAAGGCAGAAGGGTATCCCTGGCAGAGTCTCCCGGAGCAGGTGAGTGAGGGGAGGAGGGTGTCTGCGAGAGAAGGATGGTTAGCATGGGGGGGTCTCTGGGCCTCCTGGTCTGCAAAGTTTCAAGGGGGTGCAAGAGAGGGTCTCCGGTTTGGAAGTCAGGGGCGCGGCCATTCCAGGAAAGGAAACTGTTAAAGGTTAATGCTTCTCATACCTAACAAATCCTGGAGGGCAGCCAGCACCAACACTCAGGTTGCTGGGAAAAGGTGCATGAGAGATTTGAGGCATTTCGGGGGCAGGGGAGGGCTGGGAAGGAAGGCTGGCTGGGACTCTTGCATCTTAATCTAACCCTGATCCTCTTTCCACGAGCAGAGCTCCGATGCCCCGGAAGCCTGGGAGAATGGGGAGAGATCCCGGAAAAGGAGAGCAGTGCTCACCCAAAAACAGAAGAGTGAGGCTTCCAGGGTGCAGCAGGGGTGGGAGGTGTGCAGCAGCATGGGGATTGTAAGCCCGAGTCAGGGTGAGGGTGGAGGCTGCCAACAGCACAACAGGGAAAAGTGGACACGGCTGAGATTCCCTCCTTCTCTCCTCAGAGCAGCACTCCGTCCTGCACCTGGTTCCCATTAACGCCACCTCCAAGGGTTAGCACTATTTTAAATATGGCTTTGGGGAGGGGCAATAACCAGCAACTCTCGGGCTGGCACTTGGGCTCAAGGGGTTCTTATAGGTGAAAGGGGAAGAACCAAAAAGGATCTGAGAGTGCCAAGAAATCCTGACCGACACACTTCTCACCTCCAGATGACTCCGATGTGACCGAGGTGATGTGGCAACCAGCTCTTCGGCGTGGGAGAGGCCTACAGGCCCAAGGATATGGTGTCCGAATCCGGGATGCTGGAGTTTATCTGCTGTATAGCCAGGTAACCCCGCCACACTCTGAGCTTCACAAGGGGCCTCTTTGGCGCGATACTGAGGGTTCCTGACCCCTCTATTCATACCAAACCTAGCAGACCCTTCATTCTTCCCTCGTTATTGCTCCTGAGGCCTCCCAGAACTGCGCCAGGCCATCCTGTTTTCTTCAACATCTCCCTTTCCTGCCAGGTCCTGTTTCAAGACGTGACTTTCACCATGGGTCAGGTGGTGTCTCGAGAAGGCCAAGGAAAGCAAGAGACTCTATTTCGATGTATAAGAAGTATGCCCTCCCACCCGGACCGGGCCTACAACAGCTGCTATAGCGCAGGTGAGAGCCGTGTGGGCAGCCGAAAGCAGGACATCTCTGACAGGGGGTGCAGTGCAGGGAGCTACCAATTGGAGGGAGGCTGGAAACCTAAACAGAGGCGGGCCTCTTCATTCTGAGGAGTGAAGTGCAGAATGCCTGGGTCCTTACAGGAGGTAGAGGAACGGTGGAGCTGGAAAGGCAGGGGGAAACAGGGCATCTGGATGGCTGTGCTTCACTGAGAATCTACTTTCTCTCTTTTCTCAGGTGTCTTCCATTTACACCAAGGGGATATTCTAAGTGTCATAATTCCCCGGGCAAGGGCGAAACTTAACCTCTCTCCACATGGAACCTTCCTGGGGTTTGTGAAACTGTGATTGTGTTATAAAAAGTGGCTCCCAGCTTGGAAGACCAGGGTGGGTACATACTGGAGACAGCCAAGAGCTGAGTATATAAAGGAGACGGAATGTGCAGGAACAGAGGCGTCTTCCTGGGTTTGGCTCCCGGTTCCTCACTTTTCCCTTTTCATTCCCACCCCCTAGACTTTGATTTTACGGATATCTTGCTTCTGTCCCCCATGGAGCTCCGAATTCTTGCCTGTGTGTAGATGAGGGGCGGGGGACGGGCGCCAGGCATTGTCCAGACCTGGTCGGGGACCACTGGAAGCATCCGGAACAGCACCACCATCTAGCGGCCGCTCGAGGGAAGCACCTGCCGGTTGGCCGAAGTCCACGAAGCCGCCCTCTGCTAGGGAAAACCCCTGGTTCTCCATGCCACACCTCTCTCCAGGTGCCCTCTGCCTCTTCACCCCCACAAGAAGCCCTATCCTACGTCATTCTCTCCAAATATCGGACCCCAGTTTCCATCACTATCTCCAAAGATGTATCTATTATGCGCCCGTCTACAGGGGGTGCCCGACGAGGACGGTGCCTTCGCAGTCAAATTACTCTTCGGGTCCCAAGGTTTGGCTTTCATGCGCTCCATTGCCCCGGTGTGGCAGGCCATTCCAAGCCCTTCCGGGCTGGAACTGCTCTCGGGGGGGCCTCGGATGTATCGTACGCCCTGGTGTTGGTGTTGCCTCACTCCTCTGAGCTCTTCTTTCTGATCAAGCCCTGCTTAAAGTTAAATAAAAGAGAATGAATGATACCCCGGCTCCATTTCCCCCACTGCCTCGCCTCAGCCCGGTCCTCGTACGGGGATCTCCCGCCCTCCTGGCTCTCCTGTGGCGCGCCCCGCGCCGGACCAAGGTACTAGGGGCGCCGCTAGGGTCAGGCCGGCGAGAGCGGAGAAGACAGAGCGCGGCGCAAAAGGGAAAGTGGCTGGGACGCCACGCGCGGCCGGGAGGCAGATGTGCGCAGGCGCAGTCCTGTGTACCGCTGTGGGCG
>NW_012104920.1:1281960-1288247 GCF_000951045.1 Mandrillus leucophaeus | reverse complement strand
CCCCGCTCGCGGTGAGGACGCCCCCTCCCCTCCCCCCAGCCCTGCCTTGGCCTCTCCCATTCCTGGGCCTCGCTTCCACCCAACCGGGGTCCAGAGGCCCGCAAAAGGGCTTCTTAAGGCCCGTGTGCGCCCAGCCATCCAAGCCCGTGGCACCGGACTGGTGCCGGGTTGCATTCTGGTCCCCGAGGATGAAGTAGGAGGGGGCTGGCCCGGCCTGGCTCGTGCGCTCCGTTCTGTCCCAGCGCCTTGATTCAGTTCCCTTTAAGTTTCCTTCAAAGTGCTTCCCCGTTCATCAGCCTCTGCCCCTGAACCATAGCCTTGGCATCCGCACCTGAGATGACCGCAGCCTTCCCACGCCCCCCGTTCATCCAGGGTGTTAGAGAACTCCCACTCCAGCCCACAGTTTCCACGTGCAAGTTGCATTCTCCTCAGGTACCACGGTTATCATGTCCCTGAGGAAAGAAATTGCCCTTATTGGGCCCTCAAAGGACAGCCCTGGTGGTATTAAAATAAAGACGTAGAACCAGGTATTGCTATTGGGTTTGGCCTGGGGATCTTAGAAATAAGATTTCTGAGGCCTGGTGCTTAGCCATTTTCCCTTGTCTCTGAACTGGGGAGAGATGATGGCATAGACCCTAAAGGGCCCCTTGTGGATTGCGTTAACTGGGAAGATCTTAAGTTTGGAGTTTTGCGTTTTTCTGCTTTTCTTTATTTGCATCTGAATCCAGAGGAGGCATGGCCAGGAAGAGAGGCAAGATCTGCGCTGGCGTGATGCTTAGATTTTGATATTATTGATCTTTGTTTTTCAGGGTACTGGAAGATGAAAGAGACTATACAAGGGACCGGGTCCTGGGGGCCTGAGCCTCCTGGACCCGGCATACCCCCAGCTTACTCAAGTCCCAGGCGGGAGCGTCTTCGTTGGCCCCCACCTCCCAAACCCCGACTCAAGTCAGGTGGAGGGTTTGGGCCAGATCCTGGGTCAGGGACCACAGTGCCAGCCAGACGCCTCCCTGTCCCCCGACCCTCTTTTGATGCCTCAGCAAGTGAAGAGGAGGAGGAAGAGGAGGAGGAGGAGGATGAAGATGAAGAGGAGGAAGTGGCAGCTTGGAGGCTGCCCCCCAGATGGAGTCAGCTAGGAACCTCCCAGCGGCCCCGCCCTTCCCGCCCCACTCATCGAAAAACCTGCTCACAGCGCCGCCGTCGAGCCATGAGAGCCTTCCGGATGCTGCTCTACTCAAAAAGCACCTCGCTGACATTCCACTGGAAGCTTTGGGGGCGCCACCGGGGCCGGCGGCGGGGCCTCGCACACCCCAAGAACCATCTTTCACCCCAGGAAGGGGGTGCGACGCCACAGGTGCCATCCCCCTGTTGTCGTTTTGACTCTCCCCGGGGGCCACCTCCACCCCGGCTGGGTCTGCTAGGTGCTCTCATGGCTGAGGATGGGGTGAGAGGGTCTCCACCAGTGCCCTCTGGGCCCCCCATGGAGGAAGATGGACTCAGGTGGACTCCAAAGTCTCCTCTGGACCCTGACTCGGGTAAGGTGGGAAAGGGGTGTGGGGTGGGGATGGGGGGAAAGGGGTTAGGGAGGGATAAGAGCCTGGAGCACCAGGAGCCTGTTGCCATGGTGAGAGTTGGGCTTGGGGAAAGTAGGATGGCAGAGTGACAGCTCCAGAAGAGCTGCAAAATATCTCCATTAAGCCCCACTTTGAGCAGAAAGTAAGCTTGGGAGTGAGCCTGGCTGTTTCCCAGTCAGAACTAGGAAACAGATTCCCTAAGTAGGTATCCTGTTGGTCTTGAGCGCAGATGCGAAAGGGGAGCTGTGGTTTAGAAAAATCCTGTCCACGCGAAATCCCTCGTCGGCGTCTCAGTATAAGAACCCCTGTGTGTACATCTCCAGAGAGTACCACTCCCACAGTGGTGGGATGGGATCTCTCCCGGTAGTGGAGTACATCATCTTACAGTTGTGAAATAATATTTCCCTTTCGGAGAACTCCAGCCAAACAATTTCAGGCTCTCTACGTCTTTATTACATATTCAACTATTCATTGAGCCATTACAATATGCTGGGTACTGTGCTAGGTGTTTGGCATATAGTGGTGACAAATATCCCTGAAGTTTTCATGTCTAATTGCTAATCCTTTTTCTTTCTTCTGTCTATGAGTAGGAACTCTCTCCGTCCCTGTAGAATCTCTTGGACATGTTTATCTCATGCTTATGGGGTCCCCGTTTCTTGGAGTGGGATTGACATTGGTGGATTCTGCTTCAGTGTATCCTTCTCGCGGTCTTCTTTGCATGCATGAGTTAACCGTGTGCATCCCATTGTCCTTTCCCCTAGGCCAATCTCTCATGCCCATTCCATTTCCCCTGCCTTATAGGCCTCCTTTCATGTACTCTGCCCAACGGTTTTGGGGGACCATCTGGGCCAGAAGGGGAGCGCAGCTTGGCACCCCCTGATGCCAGCATCCTCATCAGCAATGTGTGCAGCATCGGGGACCATGTGGCCCAGGAGCTTTTTCAGGGCTCAGATTTGGGCATGGCAGAAGAGGCAGAGAGGCCTGGGGAGAAAGCCGGCCAGCACAGCCCCCTGCGAGAGGAGCATGTGACCTGCGTACAGAGTAAGGAGCCCTTGAGCAACTAGCCTCTGCCTCCACCCACTCCTAAAGTAAAGTCTGGAGGCCTTACCCCTCCTCTCTCCCTTTCCACCAGGCATCTTGGACGAATTCCTTCAAACATATGGCAGCCTCATACCCCTCAGCACTGATGAGGTAGTGGAGAAATTGGAGGACATTTTCCAGCAGGAGTTTTCCACGCCTTCCAGGTGAGGCTTGAAAGCCCTCCTTCAAAGGAGGGCTGGGGCCTCAGGGACGTAAGGACGTAGAGAGAATACTGCTGCCTTTTCTCCCATAGGGCTGTACTTGGGGGAGGAGGAAGCTAGAGTTGAAGGGGAGGACTCTGCAGGCAAGGTGCCGAGTCCTTGAAAGCTGATGGGAGAGTCTTTACCTGGGACCCTGACATGTTCTACTTGAGTAGTCATGTTCTTCTTTCTGGGGAGTGGGCCTTTCGCGGGTCTTCAGAAGGACCCATCATGAGCCGAATAAAAGGGGGTCAGTTAGAATTTGTATTCTAGGGAGTAGTAGGTATTTCTGTGTGCCCCAGCTGCATCAACTTTTGTGTGACTCCACCCTTGGCCTACTCAGGAAGGGCCTGGTGTTGCAGCTGATCCAGTCATACCAGCGGATGCCAGGCAATGCCATGGTGAGGGGCTTCCGTGTGGCCTATAAGCGGCATGTGCTGACCATGGATGACTTGGGGACCTTGTATGGACAGAACTGGCTCAATGACCAGGTGAGAAAGGGTAGAGAAACAGGCCTGAGAGGGGATTCAGGGAGCAGGGTGTCTGGGGCCCTCTGCATGGGGGAGCCCTGTACCCATGCCGCACCCTCCATGGCAAGCTGCCTCCCATCTTCTCCCCAGGTGATGAACATGTATGGAGACCTGGTCATGGACACAGTCCCTGAAAAGGTAGGCCCAACCAGATAGGTCAGTACCCAGAAGAACTTCTGCAGTTTTAAGCAGCTTTTTAAGCTCCTTTCATCCTTTTCATTTTACATAGAGAGGGTCTCTGTTTCAGGGAGAGAGGTGGTAGTGGTAGTGTATTAATTTCAAATCTGTAATCTTGGCCCTGGATGTATCAGTTGTTTTCCTTTCTGCCGGTATTTAGTGTTTTTCCCTATGACCAGCCCCAAGAATCGGGATGGGATCCTATTGTAAAACAAGGTTAAAAAAACAAAAAAGGCTGCCAGGCATGGTGGCTCGTGCCTGTAATCCCAGCACTTTCGGAGGCTAAGGCGGGCAGATCACCTGAGGTTGGGAGTTCAAGACCAGACTGACCAACATGGAGAAACCCTGTAGCTGGGCATGGTGGCGCATGCCTGTAATCCCAGTTACTCAGGAGGCTGAGGGAGGAGAATTGCTTGAACCTGGGAGGCGGAGGTTGCGGTGAATCGAGCTCACGCCATTGCACTCCTGCCTGGGCAACAAGAGCAGAATTCTGTCTCCAAAAAAAAAAAAAAAAAAAAAAAAAAAAAAAAAAGGTGTGGTGACTCATCCCCGTAATCCCAGCACTTTGGGAGGCCAAGGCAGAGGGATCACCTGAGGTCAGGAGTTCGAGACCAGCCTGGCCAACATGGTGAAACCTTGTCTCTACTAAAAATACGAAAAAGTTAGCTGGGTGTAGTGGCGGGTGCCTGTAGTCCCAGCTACTCGGGAGGGTGAGGCGGGAGAATTGCTTGAACCCGGGAGGCGGAGGTTGCAGTGAGTCGAAATCGTGCCACTGCACTCCAGCCTGGGCGACAGAGCAAGGCCCTGCCTCAAAAAAAAAAAAAAAAAAAAAGGCCTGGTTTGTTGACTCATGCCTATAATCTCAATGCTCTGGGAGGCCGATGCAGGCAGGCAGACAGATTGCTTGAGGCCAGGAGTTTGAGACCAACCTGGGCAACACAGTGAGACCCTGTCTCTACCAAAAAAAAGAAAAGAAACCCAAAAACCCAGAATTTGTTTTTACTGTCAGTGGACTGAGGAGGGGAGACTTAGTGGGAGAGTCTGAAGTCTTTTAATTCCATTGAGCTTTTTTGTGTCATTGGCACAGGTGCATTTCTTCAATAGTTTCTTCTATGATAAACTCCGTACCAAGGGTTATGATGGGGTGAAAAGGTGGACCAAAAACGTGAGTTTTGAATTGACATCTACTTGTGTAATGCCTTTGCCTCTAAAGAATGAGAGTCTTGTTTTCTATGAGCCCTTTCCCTGACTCTGTTCATTCAGTCTGTCAAAGATTAAATGTCTCCTGTGTGTGTAGGCACTAAAGATACAGTATTAAATAAGGAAAACTTGCCCTTGTGGAGTGAGAATACAGTTAAATTGCAGCTAGCGATAAGTGCTGTGGGCAGATCAAAACAGAATAATGTGAGGCCGGGTGCAGTGGCTCACGCCTGTGATCCCAGCACTTTGGAAGGCCAACTTGGGTGGATCACCTGAGGTCAGGAGTTCGAGACTAGTCTGGCCGACATTGAGAAACCCTGTCTCTATTAAAAATACAAAAATTAGCCCTGTGTGGTGGCAGATGGCCTGTTAATAAGCCCAGCTATTTCGGGAGGCTGAGGCAGGAGAATTGCATGAACCTGGGAGGCAGAGGTTGCAGTGAGCCGAGACCCCCCACCATTGCACTCCAGCCTGGGGCAACAAGAGCAAAACTGTCTCAAAAAAAAAAAAAAAAAAAACAACCCAGAGTACTGGGATAGTGTGGAAAGTGGGTACTTTAGATTGGGTGGTCTAGGAAGGCCTCTCATAGCTGAGACTTGAATGATGAGCAGCCAGCCATTTTCAGATCTGGGAGAGGAGTGTTTAGGCAAAGGGACCAGAAAGTACACAAGACCCATAGTGAAAAGAACAGAGGGCTTGTGGGGGTGACCTGTGTAGTTGGCACAGAGTGAGCAAAGGCAGACCGATACAAAATTCGGTCAGAGAGTAGATCATGTAGGACATACGACATGTACAGTAGGCTGAGGAGGGGGATTGTATTGTGCGCATACTGAGAAGCCATTGAGCTTTCTGTTCTAAACTCCTGTTTCAATGATAGATTGAAAGGGGGGCAAGAACGGAAGCAGGAACAGAGCACAGTAGTCCAGGTGAGAAACTTGAACTGGAGTGCTAAAGGAAGAGAGAGAGAGTAGTTTTACGTAGGATACATTTTACAAGTAAAACCAGTAGGACTGACAGGCTCTGTGATACTGAGAGATACATATTTGGTCTCCTGACCAGGCTCCTGGCATTCCACTTGTAAAATCCTTGGAATCTCCAGTGATGTGTGTTTTGTATGCTGATGAGTTGATTCATGGCTAGCCCCTCTAGGTGGCTTCATGATTAGAGGGTTGGAACTTTCAGCCTCACCCCCACCAGCTTCCAGGGAGGGGAAAGGGGCCGAAGGTTAAAGCAATCACTGAGGATCAGTGATTTAATCAGTCATGCCTAGTAGTGAAGCCTCTAAAAACCTGAAAGCGGCCGGGCGCCCGGTGGCTCAGGCCTGTAATCCCAGCACTTTGGGAGGCCGACGCGGGCAGATTGCAAGGTCAAGAGATTGAGACCAGCCTGGCCAACATGGTGAAACCCTGACTCTACTAAAAATATGAAAATTAGCTGGGCGTGGTGGTGGGTGCCTGTAGTCCCCAGGAGGCTGAGGCAGGAGAATCGCTTGAACCCCCGAGGCAGGGGTTGCAGTGAGCGGAGAT